>NW_005841853.1:3036097-3082710 GCF_000455745.1 Alligator sinensis | reverse complement strand
GGACCCACGGAGCCTAGCAAACTTCGTGTGGAGCAGAAGGACCCACGGAGCCTAGCAAACTTCGTATGAATCCTTGACCAATCTCAGAGCTCTTCTACCCGGGTTTGCGTCCTGCAGGTTTATCTTCCCGTCGCCGAAACCCTTTGCGACGTACCCTCGTGCCCTGCAGGTTCGAGTTTTCTTTTCTTTTCTATCTGTAACCGCAACCCAAGCAAGTTTTCCAGCCTACACCACTGCCATCTCGGTGTAAGTAAACAATCTTTTAAACTACCGCTATGCGTTTGTGCCTAATTCCAGCTCGACGGCCTTCCCTCTCCGACCCGGCGTGCCCGGGCTGCTGGCCACAGCCCGCGTGCAGCACGGAAAAGGGCTCAGGTCGCTCCCGGCCCCCACACTGCTGATGCACGATAAAGTGCCATTAGCTTTTCTGATGGCTTCGTCACACTGACTACTCATGTTCATCTTGGAGTCCACTAGGACTCCAAGATCCCTTTCCGCTTCCGTGCCACCCAGCAGGTCATTTGGTTCAATCTATGCAGCTTGGACTAATCTGCGAAGATTGAATCAATTCAGCCTTAGGGTTTTTGTCTGTCTACTTGGTCATTGCAGGAGGAAACAGCACAGGAAAGAACAATCATTTGATCTCGGCAGTATTCCTGCCCAGAGCAGGGGGGTAGTTGGACTCGATCTTTTGAGATCCCTTCCAGCCCTTAATTTCTATGATCTTTTCATCTTGGGCACCAGGCCCACCCACTGAAGCACAGGCTAGTTTCTAGTCCCTTCAGTACCAAGGTTGACTATCTGGTGATCCTGAAGTGTATTAGTGATTTGAGTGTCGTGAGAGCAGCAGAGTTTGCTGTGCTAAAAGAATGGGCCTTGCAGGGCTCTATGCAAAAACTACAAAAACAAAGGTATCTTTGGATAAAGTAGGATAAGACGTGCCAGACCAGTGAGGGGGTCACTCCAAACCAAAGGGAAGGGGTGATGTCTGAAGTGAGATGCAAGTAGCTGAAATGTAAACTTGTCCTGCTCAGATTCCTATAGTAGCTGAAGCCTTTATTTGCCCGCCACTGCTCAGCAGAGACGGAGTAACAGTAACCCCCTTTTGCCAGATGGCTTTGTTGCAATGGAAGAGCTGCGGGGAAGGTCTGTGGGCAGATCTCTGTAACATGGACTAGGCCTAAAGCTTTACAGCAAATTGCCAAATGGGGACCTAGGGCAAATGTGCTTGAGATCCTAAGCTGCTTATTTTGGGAGCTTTTATGGAGGCAAATCTGCAGCCAGAGTGGTGGTAATGGGCGACTCATTTCCATTTGGGTGACAATGCCGGTTTGATGCGAATCCTTCTCCTGGTCAGAATTGGAAAGATGCCATCCCATGGGCTTGAGGTTGCCTGAGTATTACTGTTATCTGTAGGTATGGTGTCGCTTAAGGCAGCTGGATTACAAAACTTTAAAACATGGCCAAACAAAGCTGTTGAAGGCAGTTGTACACACTTGGGCAGAGTTGAAAATGTATGTTGGGGCAGGGGTGGGGGAAAAGCATAGCAGCAACTCCAACTTTGAGGGCCACTTTGTAATATAGACTTGCAAATGCAGGGCAGGCCCCATTGGGATCTGCTCTGGGAGGACATGAGCCCTTGGCAGGCTTGCAATTGAGGTGGCTAGACTATGTATGCATACAAAAATTAATGAATCCTCCCTCTGCTACTACATGGGACTTGATGTTTTACTTTTTTCAAATCCTCCTTCATTGAGCAAAGTGGTTTAAGGCAACCCTAGGGACCCATTATAACTCTATTAGACTTGTTAGTTGTGTGTTGTGCAAAGAGCATGCATGGTATCCTTGCAGCTCTGGCCCATGTCTAGTATGTCTGCATCCAGATCTTGACTCCAGTAAAGACTAGGGCTTGTTCTGGTTCAGAATGAGTCCTACGCTGGTAACTGCTTTATTTGAAATTGGATTCTCTTATCCTTTTTTCTCCCTTGTGTTTGAAAAGAAATGGGGGTGAAACACCGAGTGGCAATCTACCACGTTCCCTGTGCAAGGTCGCAGCAGCCATAAGTGTGGCTAATGGCATAATCCCATCTGAGGAAGCTTTAAACATGGTTTTTGTCTTGATTTTTCATAAAGGTGAAAAGAAATAGCATTTCATGGTTATTTTGATTGTAGAGGCTAAATATTAATCAGGAGGGGAGTTCTGGGAGTAGTGGCAACGAAGAGGGAAATGCAACTTTTTTTTGCAAGTGACTTTTTCCAGGGAGGACTTCTTTGGGCTTTGACCAGAATAGCCATTGTATCTATAGCTTGAGTTTCAAATATGCAGTCTACTTCCCATCCCCTTCTTGCCCCTAGTCCTAACTTAAAATAATAAACTGGGGACTTCTGGAGGGTTTTCTGTGCATCCTGGTGGAGACTGATTTTATTTTTTTCCCCCATTCTAAGCAAGGGAGCAACCGTATTTATCAGTATGGTTGTGGCACCCTTCAGATACTTTGGCTTATTAGACTTATCCCTTGCGAACTTTTCCTGCAGGACTGTAATCACAGTTCTATCTTCAACTCGGCTACAGACGTTTCAGCGTTGCAGCTATGTTCCCTTTTCCCTATGGTAAATTGCTTTTCCCTGCCTCGATGCCCATGTCCTTTGAGATGCAAGATGCAGCACGCATTGTCAAGGAAAGGTTATTTGCAAATGGGGGGGAAATGTTCATACAGCCCAGGGCTGTCTTGTGTCCTGTCTGCACTGAAATGAGAGCCATGGCTGAAAGCTGTTTAGAGTGTGGCATCCCTCCCTTAACTAATAGAGCAGAGGCTCCAGCCTGGCTTTTGAAAAGGGCTCAGTGCCCTCCGGGGTGATGTTAACAAGGGGGTCATACCAGCACCCCCTTCAACACATCACTGCTACTGCCTGAGGCTGATTTCTGTAAATGCAGGAACTTAAGGACAAGCTTCAGAGGCTAGTGCTACAGCAAGTGGCAAGATGGTGATCATAAGCATCACCACCAGCCCTGCTTAATTTTACTCGATACTTTTCTCCTTTTAGAAGACCCTGTTTTTAGTCGCTAATAACTTTGTCAGACTTCAAGCATTTGGGCTGCTATTTTCCATACTTGGGTTAGGGACAGAAATTGCGCGCAAACCAGTATAAGTGATGGGGAAACTGGTTCAAATCTAATGCAACAGAAATTCATTGCGCACAGACCCTTTCAAAATGGGTTTAAGGTAGACTTGGATGGATGTAGTATCAGACTTAACTGATTTAGGTTAAATTGGTTTATTGAACTTCTGTACCAGATCCCACCCAGATTCAAGTTAATTTACAGTCCCCCAGCATCCTAGGATGCTTTGCATCTCCCCTGAAAAGTTGCATGGTAAGTGGGCTAGCTTGGGCCCAAGCTGTTGCTCCAGCTGGGCAGGGAGGCATGCCCTAGCACCCCTTCCCCTGCCCCCCAGCTTCTGCCTGGGCCCGTGCGGGCATGTGGCTGCACTTCTGGAATCAAAAGTGAATGTCTGTTCGCTTGCTCATCAGTTCAGACTAACCTGCAGCTATTGAATTGATTCAGCCTCAGGCTTTTTGACGGTCTGTACTTGGCCTTGGTGTGTGCCACAGGATGAGTGTGTGTTTTTTTTTGTTTTGTTTTTGTTTTTTTTGTTTTTTTTGTTTTTTTTTGGAAGCAACTTCTCTCATGGTGGTAGAAATCTGTGCAGAATAGGAATACCACAGACCTCATGTGCCATTGTATGGCCAGCCGGCCTGCTTGATGCATGGACACCAGCCTACCTCTTGCAACGAATCCTGCATGCATGCAAGCAGAGTTGCACTTACGATACCTGTCCACCCCAGCAAGATGCAGTTAGCCGCTTGTTAGGAGGTGCGTGGAAACACCAGAACTTATGAGGCGAGCAAATCTCGGCTGCTTGGAGTGAGGCTGCCATAGGAAAAGAAATTGCTTTAGTCCTAATGCTGGTTCACAAGAATCCAGTTCTCAACTGTCTAGTGGAAACACAGACTTCAGGTTTGATATTGATGGTACAGCTATTTGAAGCACCTAAGGACTTGAGGCACACCTCCGTAACTCATGTGAACCAAGTGGCACCCAATTTCAAAAAGCTAATCTATATATTGCAGTGCTTTATCTCTTTGCACAGAGGCTGGGCAGTGGCCAGGGCGGGGATCATCCAGACGGGGACAAACCTGAGCCTGGCTTTTCCACTCATCTAATTACAACTCTTCTCACACCTTGTAGCACCCTTCAAAGGATCTGGCAGCACCCCAGAGTGCTCAATCACCCTGGTTGAGAATCGCTGCTCTAGACCCAAGAACAAGTTTTTTTTGACTTTTGCCTGCTCTACTAGAAACACTTAGCATCATGCTTTTGGGTTTAAATACCCTGCCTCTTTACCTGCTTGTTCTTATCTTCTCTCCAGAAAGAGAAGCATGTGATGGATGCTGCTTAATTAATTAACTGCTCACTAGTAATATGCATGGTATGGGAATACACGAAGAGTATACCTATTCCACAGGTTCTTTAAGACACAAACTTCTTGACGTGAGGGTATAAAACAGGAACTTTCTTTTGCCTTTGTCATGTAAGTCTGAAACTGGATTTTTCAGCCATAAAATTTAAATGCTAGTACTTTGTCCCCTGCACAGTATGGTTTGTACAAGTGTTGGGGCAGGACCTTGCTAAATAGCTCAGGCGCAGGTTAAGTTTACATGTACGGAGCTGTCCGCTTTTTTTTTTCTTTTTTTCCCCATTTAGGTCTTTAAATTTGTGCTGACATCTTCTGAATACTAGCCTACATCATAATATCAACTTTAAATACAAAGCAAGTGGGGTCCTAAATCCAGCAGGAAGCTCCTGGCTTCTGAGAAACCTAAGCAATATTTAGCTAGCACCAAAACTACCTGAGGCAGCTGATGCCCAAGACCAGAATTGCAAAGGTTGTTGACTGTTCCTCCCAAGAAACTGTGAAAGAATGAAACTTCATGTCTGTGCATAGAAGCAAAATGAGGAACGTGATTAAAAATTGCTTATCATCATAAATCTTAAGGATGCTCTTGCTGTAACTGCATAACATCTGCTCGGTACTTTCCCAGCCTCTCCTGCCCGGCTTCCTGCGATGAGATTTTGACAGGCAACTTTAACCTACTGTATCTTCTTGCATACTACATCTCCTGAAATATAATAGGCCCCAGACCTCTTTTAAAAAAAAAAAAAAAAAAAAGGCAGAACGAAGGAAAATGATTTTTTTTTCCTTGCAATAAGAAATCGAGTAGGGAGCAGAGTCTGCTCATTGCTCTGTGCGTTGTGTGCAGATTTTGCTTTCTCTTCTGCTATAACCAGCAGAAACCAAAGTGTGCATTATATACAAGAACCACAATAAGAACCATTTCCAGCAACTTTTTCTGGTAGTAATGGGGAAATGTGTGGGGGTTTTTTGTATGCAAGAGATGACAAACCCAGTGGGTCACTGACTTGCCTTGCCTCAATTCTAGTTCTTTTCTGAATGGGGAGGATTTTGGTCATGTCAACTAATTTTGGGTTGTAAAACCCCACTGTCTAAAGCTCCCTTGGGATTTTGGTGCACTAAGTAGTTGGCGTTGGGTAAAAAGGAGTGGGGATTTACTGTGAGCCGCTCTGGAGTAACTGCATTGCGTGTCTGCTCTGATCCATAGTAGGTAAAACCTACCCCACAGTAAGTGTGGCACATGTCCCATCAGCCTTCCTTCATTTAGGGCCAAGCTGGTGCACTTTAGCTGCTTGTTGCCAGTTGATTCATGTCCTCTTACCTCCATAGCATCTGAAAAACTGGTAGCTTACATCGCTCATGCCTCTCTGAACAAGATGGTATATGGGTCCTGCCCTGCCTCCTTCCTTTTACTTCATGGGAATTAGTTCATGCACCCATACTTTCAGCAGCTGGAGTGCAAAATGTAACGGGGGGGAAGAGGAGCACTGATTGGGGGGGGGGAAGCATCGAGAAGTTGCGTCCTCTGCACAGCTGTTGTATCGGTGTGTCGTCTGGCTTTATGAGCCTTCCAGTGGGAGGGGAAAAAAAATTAGCAGTCTTCACCTAGTGTTGCCAGCTCCTGCTATTTTATTAGGAAACTTGTGCCTTCAAAAGCCCCAGCATCTGAATTTCTGAGATGTGTAGGAGAATCTCTGCCTTTGTGAATCCTCCTAGCCCTTTCGGTAAGGAGGAAAGAGAGAAAATCTGACCCAAGGGCATACGATGTTAACCTAGAAGGCAAACACCCCAATTGTGTAGTATTAAATATTCTTGAAGCTTTGGGGTTGCCCCTGCTTCACCTCAGGACTTGATCTTGGACTAGATGGCCTCTCGAGATCTCTTCTGATTGTATGACTAGTTTAGGAGGCCTGGGTTCAGGTCTGGTCTGGGTGAGGTTTGGTGCAGCAGTAGGAAGTCACTTGCCTTGTCCTAACCATTAGTTTTCATCCATAGGAAAGCAAATAACACTTTCTGAGCTCCTGGATGCTGAAGGTGTGAACTTCATAATGATCACATGGAAGTCTGCTGCTATGGGCATGGGCCCAGCAGGGTGAGGATGCCTAGCAGTCTAAAACTGCACGTTATCCAATAAATATGGTAGGTAGTAGTCCTAGTTTGTCAGAAGGCAAGTTAGATGTGTAAGTCTTAAACTAAGTAAGATAGAGAGAGCAGAAGCTTTTGTGAGCCAAAGTCCACTTTGTTGTATGATTTAAATGAATTTTGGTTCATGAAAGCTTGTGCTCTCTGTATATCTTACTGGGCCTGTAAAAGGTGCACACCTACACTGCCTTCTGACTGATTGCAGACAAACATGATCTGGTTCCAGCTTTTTGCAAGCTGCCACTTTTGGGCCTTGAGCTCCAGGAACAAAACAGTTATCTGTCGATTAGCCCACTTGATCCCTGGCCTCTTCATGGGAGGGTCTGAAAGAGGACCAAGTGTATTTTTGGACACTTGGGATGGTAGTAAGAACTACTCCACAAACTTAATGCAGACTAGGGTAATTTATCAGGCTGGAATGACTCTTGAAGAGTGCAGGCAGAACTTTTTTTTCCCTTTAAATTGGGAGAGAAAAAGACCCCTATCATAGACTTGCATTACTTGCTGATTAGTGTGAAACTGAGGCTTGAATTGAACATTACTTGCAGCTACTTTAGTTCATGTGTGGTGTTTAATGATGGTTGATGACACTGTCCCCATCTTGCAGGGGGAAAAGCAAGGTGCTTGAGTGGAATGACTTGCTTTGAGGCTACCCGGAAATAGAGCCAGGATCGCTGCCCTTGCTACAAGGCTGCACTGCCTCCCAGTATTATCTTGGGCTCATGACTGGTCCAGCTATTCCCCTCTGACTTAAACTTGCACCTTTATAGATTAACTATCCTGCCTTCTCTAACTAAAATGCCAGCGTAATGCCACACGCTATGATAGAGCCTTTTCTCTACAGATGAATGCCCTTGTGCCGCTTACATGGGTGCATTTTCTGGGCCTGTATTCAATACAAGTAATCTGGTTAAGAGCTCGGTCTTTAGTAACAGGTAAAGAAGCTGTAGTTCCTCTTTGGGGAGCAATTTTCAATATTCGAAGTTGCATCAGAGGGGTTTTTTGCTTTGCTTTGTTTTGTTTTTGTCTCTTTGGAGCAGTTCGAACGCACAGGAGAGATGCTCGGAGATATGCTATGTCACCTGCTTTCAATGAACAAATGTGTAGCCCTTTCCTAAGCAAATATATCTGGTTTTTCTCAAACCCGTGTCCTCTTGTTCTAACCGCAGTATCTCAAACTTGGCAAACAACTTGTTTTACTTTTGCTAATTATTCCCCAAGACAAAACCCCTGTTTTGAATATCAGTTGAGCCAGTTGGAAGTACATTATACTAATTTAGGCTGGGAGACTAAGGGAAATGTGTAAAGGGTACAACATAACTCACAAACAAGGAACTTGGGCCTTAATACTTTTGAGTCCCTGTTGGATACAAATATTACTTTAACTCGTACTTTTTCTAAGCGACACTATTCTAGTTTGCTTAAATATAGGCACCATCGGCGACAATGGTCTTTGTAACTGGCCCGATCTGTTAGACTGACGGCAGATGTACGCCACGAGCCTTGCTCGCTTGGGCAGGCTTGATCTCGAGAGTGCCTCGCTCCTCCGCCGCTTCAGACAGCTGTTCTGTCTTCCCTCCCATTGTTTCTCAGACCACGCCGTCTGGGTCGCTGCATGTTCAGACTAGTAATAATGTGAACCCCAGCACACTGGCCTGTGCATCCTGCCTGTTGACTGCTTCCTCTCTGGGGCCTGGAAGATGAATCCTGTCTGGGGGAAAAAAACTGTTTGATGGCAATAGGCATGCAGTGTAGTCTCCAACTATATATAAATAGCCTCAGCTTCCTCTAATGCAGTTGGCTTCATAAACTGTGCTCTGGAGGGGAAGAAGATGCCCTTTCCCTTGTACAATTTAATAGCCCAGCTGGCTAATGAGAGAGATTCATAGATGTTAGGGGCTGGAAGGGACCTGATCATCGGGTCCAGCCCCCTGTACCAAGCAGGAAAGAACTGGGGGTCAGGTGAGCCCACCAAGGTAGCTTTCCAGCATTGATGTGTGAATACCTTATTGCCTTGGGCAGAGGATCCATCTGACTCTAAACCACATCAGATTCTTAAATCCACCCTGAACTAGGCTGGATTTGGCCCAGGTTCACTTGTCACAGGCAGCTAAAAACGTGGCTGGCCCTTTTTCTTTTTCAAGTCCCTAGTGTAAATGGGGTGACCCCATTTCAAGAGGGAGTAAAATGCAGATCAGACAGCATAGAGGCTTTACTCTGCCTGCACCAGAGTGGTGTATGGTGAGGATCTGCCCAACTTCAGTGTAGCTAATCCTTTCTCTGCAATAGAAGCCCATCTACATGGCTGCTTCAAACACCTTCCTTGCATGGTATCTGAGCTCTGGAGGGTGCCACAATAATATTTTACTGTGGTACGGCATTTGTCAGTGGATTTCAAACTGTTTTACCAAGTAAATAGGATAATAGGATTTTGCAGATGGGGAAACTAAGGCAGAGAAGGCAAAGTGGGTTGCAGAAGGTCACCCAGCAGCACAGCTGGCAGTAGAAGAGTCTGCATCCCACCGCAGTGTCTTCTACGTGGTGCTGCCTCAACATGCCCAATACTGGGACTTCCCCAGGTGAATGAGAATGGAGCATATGGAGTAGGGGTATGAAGAGTTGAGTGAACATGGTCTTGTTGTAGTCTTCATCCATTACCTAGCATATTTTTCTAAATCTACCTCCAAGCTGGAGGAGAGGCTGGGAACTTGCCTCATCTTATGCAGCCCACAGCAGGCTAATGTGAATAAACACTTACTGTTGGGTCATGTTATAGCTTTCTGCAAAGAGTTAAACTGGCAATGTGCTGCTGCTGGTTAGAAGTACTATAAGTATATATTTAAAAAAAAAAAACAAACAAACCATCATACAGTAGCAAGATATTAGATGACATACAGAAAGTCAGCAGCTTGGCGTTACAACTTCAGCAGGGTGAGCCGGCATTTAATTTATGGGTGGCACCCAGTATTGAGAGTGACTTTACAGACTTATCACACCTCCAAAATGATTGGTTTTGTTGACCTTTTGGTACCTGTCCAGTTCATACACATGCATGGCTTGCTTGTTGAGATGTTTTATTTGCATACTTTCTGGTACCACTAGCAACTTTCGGGTTTTTTGGGGGTTTTTTTTTGTTTTTTTAATATAACTTGTCTTGTGTGATCAGACATCAGGTAGAGTTCTGAGAATACTTGTCTTGGGGCTCCAATGTGCATTGTGTCAAATATTATTATCTTTAGGGACCTGCCAAGCTCACAGTGGAAGTGGGCTGCACAGCAGCCCCCTTAATCTTGCAGGTTCCCCCACGTGCCCCCCACCCTGCTGATGGGTAGAGGAGCCCCACCGCTCGCTCCTGATCAGCAGGGAGGCAAAAAAAATGTGACTTGTTCAAATATGGGGTGGGTGCAGGTTTCCTGTCCTTGCAAAAATATATACAATTGCAATTACGTGTGTACATTTGACACACTACACATTGGGGTAATTGCAGGTATATATATTTTTGCAAGGACAGGAAACCCTAAGCTGTGTGTGTGTTGTGTGTTTTTTCTTGTTTGTTTGCAGTCACACAATGTGTATCATGTCAAATGTTAACACGCATGCATGCGTGCAGTGGAGCTTCTCTGCCAGTCCGCAGGGTGGGGGGTGCACTGGGGAACATGCAAAATTTGTGTGTGTATAATAGCTGTAATAGCTAATCCAAGCCAATAAAATATTTTATACACATGTATGCACGCATATGTATAAAGTACATATACGTGTATTTTATATACACAAAGTACACATGCAGAGCTGTATCTATTTGCATGTAACTTTTCTAATTCAGTGTCTATTTTAGTCCGGTAGAACCAATAATAGATCTCCAGGAAACTACTTCTGACAAAGGGCCTGCTCAGAGACTTGCCTCTCTTTACCCAACAGTGTCTGAAATTTCAAAGTACACACAATGCTTATTGTCTTCAGTTAAACCGGAAAGGCTGGGGTGTAGCTTGCTTTCCTCCGTGCCCCTTCCCTCTTTGGAGCCCAGTGCTCCTTGTTCAGATTCTTGCCCCATTTCCTTCCCCTTTGCTTAGGTGTGGCTCTAGTTTATTCTAGGTACGCAGTGGCCAATGTACAGTCTTGTTGATTATAAGAGAATCCAAATGCAGAATAGACCGCTGTTCATGTAAGATTTCTAACAAAAGCAAGTCTTTGGTTGCAAACTGAGGTCATATTTATGGGTACACACTTGTTCCCAGGTCAAAGTGCAGGCATGTCTCTTATCCTGGGATAAATGCAAAAAAATAAATAATTCCCAGATGAGAGACAGTAACAGTTTATCCTGGGTTATTGCAAAGTGTGTTTGTGTGGTTACCCCAGGACTGCATTATTAAATCAGTAGCAGAAAAGCAGCCCTACCTTCAGCCACTCGCTAAACCCCGATTAGAAGGGCATTCATTGTGTGCCAGTCCTAGGATATTTTTGTTCCAGGACGAGCACAGGCAAAACGTTTATCCGGGGACAAATGTGACCTCTTCCTAGCCTGAGAGAGTCATCGGTCCTGCCAGTGGATGGCAGTTCTCCTCTCCACCCTGCCTTGGAAGCTGAGTAGACCTTACCAGGTTAATCTAGAGAGAGGATATTGGTACCTTGTTCCTAATGAGTTTGCCAAATTTGCAGCTGGGAAGTCTCTTGTTCAAGTGAAAGAAAACTAGTCTCTTCTGCGGTCACTCTTAACACTGTTCCAGTATCTGGCTGGCAATGGATTTAAATGGTCCCTCCTCCCTTCTTTTCCTTTGGGTACCTATACAATTTAAATTCCCCTAGGAAAATATATACATCTCCAGCTGGTTGGTCAGTCGGTCGGTTGGTCTGTCTGTCTGTCTAATTTTTTTTGTGGGTTCACGATCAGCAGTCCCTGGATATGAGGATGACGGTCTTCCAGGAAATGGGGAAATCAGTGAGTCTGTAGCTGCCTGGGGAGACCAGCTGGAGATCACACATTCAACTGCAGATACAGCAAAGTTTGAGGGGCAAGGGGGTGCATGTGTGATCTGTCCACCTCCATTGTGGGATGGGTTTGCTTGAGTTGATGGATGCCACTGGGGGCAACAAGGCACTGTGGTGTACGATTCAGTGCTTGAGTAGTGACCTGGGTATTGATGCCAATGTTGTGTTACGCAAGGCATTGGATCTCTTCCGGTAACCATTGGTTAGTTAGGAGTATAGGCCTTGTTTTGGGAGCCAATCAGCAGGCATCCTTATGACCTAGGGATCCTGGTTTTCTCTGATTTTAGATTTTTTTTTTTTAAAGTTGGAAAAAAAAAAAAAAAAAAATTGAAGAAAACCCCAAATCCACACTTTTCCGTGATTAAAACGAAACACCGCTAAGATAGATGGATAATATCAGTTGAACAAAATGTTTGATTGATAGATTTACAATTTTAAAGCACTTTGGAAGCCTACCAGTGCCTCAGTCACAAATTCTAAATGCCTATGTATTTTGGCGTTTGATTTTCGGCTTTCTCATGGACAATCGAAGCTCCCTTTGCTCGCCAGGATGTGGGTCGGGCTGCGGCTGTCCCTGCCCTCCACTGCTTTTGTGGCACTGAGCAGCCCTGATATGCCAGTCCCTCACTCCTGACCTGCAGCCCCCTATTCCCCCCCCCACCCCAGCCCTACCAGAGGAGGCAGGTACTGATGCCAATACTTTACGCCAAAGGCTGCAGGAGGCAAAGTGGGTCTGAGC
The DNA here is from genome assembly GCF_000455745.1 of Alligator sinensis. Lineage (NCBI taxonomy): Eukaryota > Metazoa > Chordata > Crocodylia > Alligatoridae > Alligator > Alligator sinensis. The sequence continues at coordinate 3,070,368 of NW_005841853.1, read as the reverse complement.
CAGCCCCGGCTGGATTCCCAGGCCCTGCCCTGTCCCCTCCATCCCCCTCCCCCATGGGACAGGGCTTGGTGTTTCCTGCCCTTCTTGCAAACGGCTCCTTGCAGGCTGGCAGAGCTCCAGCCCGTGAAGGCGGTTTGCAAAAGGGGGAACCTGTAGTTTCCTACTTTAAAGGGGGAAATCCACATTTTTCCACATGAAACAGAAAACCTGGATCCCTGTGTATGCCATGTCTTGTCTTGTCCAATGGAGCTGGTACTGTATAAACATGCTGGTGGTGTCTGCTCGAGCCAGAAGACTGGCATTTGTGTTTAACCCACAAACATTGCTCCTTGAAAAATAGAGCATAGACGAGTTTGAGCCATGAAGTTAGGATTCAGATGGAGATCTCTGATTGGCCTTGCCTTTGCCAACCTGGTTTACAGTATCTGAAGGCTGGGTTTAAACAGCAAAGACTGAGATGGGCTAATCAAGTTTTTAGCAGTGCAGTCTACAGTTAGCTTAAGGAGGGGGAGGAGAGAGGTTGTGGTTTGGTTTTGGGGGGGAGAGGGGGGCTGGATTTTTTATTTTTTTTTTGTTTTGTTTTTTTAAGTCTGAGGTCTACAACCAGCTCAAAAGATTTTATATGAATTTAAAAAATCCAGGTGTTTGAGCCAGATGGCCCAGTTTGGGATGTGCAAGCAAGAGAGAGTTTTCTAAAGGTCCTCCTTTTGACAGTCCTGCTACTAAAGAATGAAAAGCCCTAATATACAATAACACAAGACTTTAATGCCTGCATTACATTACCCATTAGAAACTAATCTGATACTAAAATGGCCATTAAGCGGTGTATAAATAGTGATCCTGAAACAGCCCTTCAGGTTTGAACTTGGGTCTCTTGAATTCAAAAAGCATGAGTCTCTGCTTGTCCAAGGTAAAGCATTGGCTTCTTTGCTCAAAACCTATGGAAATCTGTTCACCCCGTCTCCCTACTAATGAAGCTTCATGGAGAGACTTTCTTTTTTTTTTTTTTTTTTCTTTTATATGTAATGTTGCATTGTGGTCAGCTTTGCTAGCCATGTGCTTAACTTGGTTGTAAGCACTCTGATGCAATCACCTTCATGTTTCTTTGTCCTGTAAAGCTACTAGCAGGCTTCCTAGCACTGCAAAGGAAACCAATAGTACTCTCATCTCCATGTTCTCAAAGTTTCCAAAATAAAGGACTGGCCAAGATGAAATAAGCTTGTTGAACTTGTCTCTTGTTGAGTCCTTGCCCATTGGGTTCTAATATCGCATGTTTGTACAGCTCCAGACAGCTGAACAAACAGTTTTTCTGGGTTAAGGTCAAGCATGATTAATGTGTCCCGAAAGAATGGCTTGTTTCAGTCTTATAAGCAAATAAAATCATTAGGAGGGAAGTCTGAAATTCACCTTGATTTCTAGGCTTCACCAAACCATGCTATAACAACTTGACCTTGTGAACACCTGTTGAAAAGCAGACTGAATCCATATTCTGGTCTCCAAAATGCACTTAATGAAATAACACCTGACTGGATTATTTATAGTGCTGTGATCACATGCAGTATTACATGCATATGTGCATGCAGACCCTTCTTACACCACAGAGATTGCATTCAAGTGAACGAGGGTGGGAAGAATCGCAGAAAACGAGGGCTGGAAGGGACCTCGGGTTATCCAGTCCAACCCCCTGCTCAAAGCAGGACCATGGCAAACTACATCATCCCAGCCAAGGCTTTCTAGCCTGGTCTTAAACTGCAAAGGATGGAGATCCCACACCCGCTCTGGGTAGCCTGTTCTAGGGCTTTACTACCTCCTAGGGAGACGGTTTTCTTTTTTACTGATATCTAACCTAAACTTCTCTTGCTTAAACTTGTTCAGTCGCCTGCCAGCACTGAGAAGAGTCTAGCTGCATCTTCTTTGTAGCAGCCTTCAACTACTTGAAGAATGGTTATTAAATCCCCTGTCTTCTCTTCTCCAGACTAAATAACCCCAGTTCCCTCGGCCTCTCCTCATAAGCCATGTCCCCCAGCCCCCTAACCATTTTTGTTGCCCTTTGCTAGACTCCCTCCAAGTTGTCCACATCCTTTCTGTAATGGGGGGCCCAAAGCTGGACACAGGACTCCAGATGGGGCTTTACCAATGCCAAATAGAAGAGAATAATCGCCTCCCTTGATCTGCTGGCAACGCTCCTACTAATGTAGCCCAGTATGCCGTTAGCCTTCTTCCCAACAAGGGCACGCACACTGTTGCCTCATTCAGTTTGTCCACTGTAGCACCCAGGTCCTTTTCTGAAAAGCTGCTGTTCAGCACATCAGCCCCCAGTCTGTCGAGGTGCATGGGGTTGTTCTGCTCTAAGTGCAGGACTTTGTATTTTGTCTTTATTGAACTTCATGAGACTTTGGCCCAATCCTCCAATTTCTCCAGGTGTCCTAGCCCTATCCTCCAGTGTATCTACTACTCCCCCCAGCTTGGTGTCATCTGCAGTCTTGCTGAGGGTACGCTCCATCTCATTTTCCAGATGGCTAATGAAAAATTGAATAAAACTCTCCCCACCCCAGACCAGCAAGGGACCCACACTTCCCTTGATCTTCCTCTTGTTGCTGACATACTTGTAGAAACCCTTCTCGTCGCCCTTCATGTCCCTTGCTAGCTGCAACTCCAATTGTGCTGTGGCCTTTCCAACTTCATCCCTGTATGCCTGAGCAATACTCTTATACTCTTCCCTGGATATTTGTCCAAACTTCCACTTCTTGTAAGCTTCCTTTTTTGTGTTTTAGCTCATTGAAGTGTTCCCTGCTACGCCAAGCTGGTCTTCTGCTATACTTGCTAGTCTTCCCGCACATCAGGATGGCTCATTCCTGCACCCTTAAGTTGTTTTTTGTGGGATGTTTTTTCTTTGGAGTACAGGCAACTTTCCTGGACTCCTCTCCCCCTCAGACTGGCCTCCCAGGGGATCCCACCCACGAGTTCCCTGAGCAAGCTGAAATCTGCTTTTCTGAGATCCAGAGTCCTTACTCTGCTGCTCTCCTTCCTTTCTCTCAGAATCTTGAACTCGACTTCTCGTGGTCACTTCTGCCCACATTGCCATCCACTATACTACATTCCCCACCAATTTATTCTTCCCTGTTTGATCATCGGGTCAAGAAGAGCACGGCCCCTAGTTGGCCGCTCCAGCATTTGCACCACAAAGTTGTCCCTAGCACTCTCCAAAAACTTCCTGGACTGCCTGTGCACTGCTGTATTGCCCTCCCAGCAGATGTCAAGGGGACTGAAGTCCCCCCCCAACCATGAGAACCAGGTCCTGTGACCTTGACGTTTCCGGTAGCTGTTTGGAAAAAGCCTTATCCTCCTGGTCTGGTGGTCTAGCAGATCCCCACCACAACATCACCCTTGTTGCTCTCCCCTCTGACCTGAACTTGGAGACTTTCAGCAGATCCATCTCCAGTTTCGTACTGGGGATCTGAGCAATCGTACAGCTCTTGCATTAAAGCACAACTCTTCGTCCTGTTCTTCGTGAACCATTTGCATCCATCCGTGATGGTCCTTCAGTCATGTGAGCTATCTTACTCCAGTTGCATTGCAGTTTTGTGACTGTGCAAGGACTTCCAGATCTTCTTGCCTGTTTGCCTCAGATGCACAGAGCCTGGGAATTGGCCTGTTGCCTTACTTTCTCAGGAAGAATGAGAAGGCCTCTTCTGTTGCCCCCTCCTGCTTGCATTTCCTCCAGTGTCCTGTTTTCTAGGCTGCTTCTCACAAGGTCTGTTGACCCCAGTACTTGTAGGGTGCATGTGATGGCTCTACTTGGCGTAAGGGTGGCCATCGTAGAGGACAGTCTGGTTGTCCTCTATTGATACAAAACCGGATGCCTTTATGTCCACTATTTGTCTCTTGAAGAGAGAAATAGGGGACATAAAGGCGTCGGGTTTTGTATCAATAGAGGACAGAGTAGCAGAAAACCGGACTGCCCTTTATGATGGCCACCCTACTTTAGCGTATTCAAGGCCCCTCTACTTTACTTCTGTCTGTAGCCACTGGAAGTCTCCTGCAGGAGCAGAAAAAGATCCCCTTTTGAGGAGTTTATCAGCTCCCTGTAGCTTTCATCTCTCCAAAGAACCCAGTCACTTTAATGTGGATTTTGCATCGCCCCTAACCTCTTGGGTCAAAGCTACTGAACTATTCCACTGCCTGTATAAGCCCTGGTAATCTTGGCTGGCTTTTTAGTTGAAATCTTGGACAGCCTGCCACAGCGCTGCACAGTAAATGCCCTATTAAGCAGTTAATTATTTCTCTATAATACTAGCTTTTATCTTTAATACAACAGTTTTACTGTCTCTGATAATTACACAGTCTCAGATAACTCTCTTAAATCTAATGAGGCATGACAAGCCTTGCTCAACAAGGCAGCACTCCATTAACTTCTTACCTCTTATTTGTCATCTTATCGTGCTGAATTACTGTATTCCTAACCGGAGCAGCTCAGGATGCACAACGTGTCACTTTCCATTAGGCCAACAATGAAAACCATCGCCGGAGCTCCTGCTGCCAGGTTAATGGTCAACGAGCGAGGATGGCTCATTGGTCCACCAGCGCTGCTCAACAGCTACTCCCTATGGCTTGATAAATTTCTCTGCGCTGTAACCTGAACAGGCTCGTGCAGTTTAAGTACCTTTCACCCGCTGAACGGTCTTGTCAGCTCGTACGTCTTTCTCTTGTTCCCCAAGCGGAGACAAGGTGCACGTAGCCCTTGGAAATTAATCTCTTTGTGCAGAAGGTTGTGTCTGCTCAAGGGTAGCATGTGTGCAATAAAGGGCAGTCGCCACGAAACCCAAGAGGAGGTGAAGGTTTGATTTGCTGGGATCCTTCTGAGCTAGGCTAGGAGCAGAGCTAGGAGATGTCTCTTGCTTGGTAATGAGGCTTTCATGCAAGAAAGAGGGACTGTCTAATCCAGTAGGCTCTTCTGGGGTGGGGGGGGGCTCCCCATCTCTGAGGCCTAAAATAATGATGAAGCTTACGGTTTACAAATTTGGTTCAAAATGAGTAACTCAAATTCTTGTGGAGAGAGAAGATCCCAGTAGAGTGACCCTAGAGTTTAAATCCAGCATCCTGGTATTTGTCAAAGTTGGCTTTAGATTATGCTGCTAAATTCTGCTCAGCTTCTATGAAGATGCTAAGATTTCTTTTAAAGTGCAAGGTAGTAAACAGAGATGCTCCTTTCTACATACTACTTCCATCTCTGTTATTGTCCAACCCAGAGGTGGCCAAGCTATGGCACGGGCAGCCTTTTTGTGCATATAGGGCAGGGAGCAGAAAGCAAAGTAGCTGATCGGACAGGGATCACAGGGCTGGGAGCAGGAAGCAGAGCAGCAGATTGGTCAGGGGAAGGGGACTGGAGTAGCACTTGGAGGACAAAGGGCCAATTTGTGGCATGCTGGCCCATACTGGTCTAGCCCACAAGCAAAGTGGGTGTAAGTCTAACTGGTATTAGGGGGAGTGTCAAGATGCACGTCTGTAAGCTGGCATGTTGCCTTCTGTTGCCCAGTGTATCCCACTGATTGCAGCCAGGATGTGGGGAAAGGAGTGGAGGATGCAACCCTGCAGGTAACTGGCCTTAGGCTTTGAAAATAACTCATAATTAACCTAATATTTAGCAGGCAGCCAAGGCAGGTGCATGATGGGTTCTCATAAAAACAAAAGTATTATGCTAGGAGCTAAAACATTCAGGTAATTCAGCTAATTGGTTTTGACTCTTGCTTGTAGTCTGTAATGTGTGTGTGACTGCTGCAGAAACAGCTGTTGCAAAATGTACATTGCAAAAGTGGAGTTGCAGCTGTGCAGCTCATGAGCGAGTGAGGAACCTTCTCTGGTAAGGATATATTCTGAGCCTCCGGGAGCTGTTGGACCTGGAGCAGAAACCCAACATGGCAGTACTGTGGCAATCTTCTCCGGCTGGAAGAAAACAACCTATAGATACTGGTCAGGAAAGACACTAACTGGGTCATGATCAGGACACGCACAGATGGTTGGTGCCTAAGCCAATGGAATAGGAAGGGCTGATTTTAGGGTAAAATTGGAGACCTTGTTATGCAGGCATGAAAAGGAGCAAGCTTGACTTCCTTTTCAGGTTTTGAAGTCTCGTTGTTGGTCTTAGGACCTGTGCGGCATCCAGTGGTAGAGTTTAGTAGGATAAAAAATGTAACCCTTCTGTGGATAATTCCTCTGAAATGCATAGCAATCGCTTTCTCTGAGGCTGCGTGTTAAGTCAGCCAGAAAAGTAACCCTTTTTGCAAAGGGTAGGTTCTCTGTCTTATCAAGCAGGTAGCTAAATTTTGTGGTCTGCACATGTAAGCCAGGCAGCAGCCTGTTAGTGTTTGCCATAACCTTGTGGTTACCATCAACAAGTGCTTGAAGCTGGCATCATCTGCGTGTGCCGGCACTGAAGTGTAATGTGCAGATTACTTTCTGCTTTGGCACTTTCTACCCTTGGTCCAAACTGAACCCACTGATCTCCAGGGCATACTGCTGGAAAAGTTTGATGCAGATTCCTGCAGAAAACCCTTACCTGCAGCTTGGGCTTTGCTCTGTTTGCACAAGGGGTAGTTGTTTCTTTCTGAACTGGTCAAATGTCCAGAGCAGCCAGTAGACCTAGGCCAGGGCTCATGGGAAGTGTTGTCAATGCAACCCATTAATGCTGCTCATGACTACAGCAATTACTTTTGCAATTCCTAGATGCACATCTCTTTAGGTTGATGGGAATAGTTGTTGCCCACAATAGGTTTGCTCCATCTTGCTCAACCATGGACCTGGAGAAGTAGAGGACCATGAAAAATGGAGCTTGGCTTACAAACTCATAGAGAGACCTTTCTATTTTTCTGGCACGCTATACTATAGCAGGCTTTCTAGAGTACAACTGTTTTAACTCCATTAAGCTTTTAAACGCTTTTGTCTAGATATTAAACCTGTGGACATCCAGTTTCAAGCTCCTTGCAACTACCAGGGCTAGAAATTTTTTACCAAACTCCTGAACATAGTGAGTTGGTCATATGACTGTTGTGGGTGTGCTTTTGAGGGGGGGTGGTGTTTTGAAGTGACCCCAAGGCTACAAGACTGTGGGGCTGGGAGAAGAGCCTTTGGCTTCTAGTCATAAGCCAGTAGCTTAGTGATGGGTTTTAGGCTAATGTTAACAACTATTTACAGACACCTTGTAATATGTTTAGTGCTGGCTTTTTTTTGTTTTTTTTTTTTTTTTTCTTTGTGGGGATGGCTGGTGTGATCAGCATTATACTCCTTGTTCATATTGGCACCTGCTCTCTGTTAAGGAAAGGTACAGAGGCAAAGTACGGGTCAGTAATTCAGAGCTAAGCTAGGGCAAGAAGTAACCAGTCACTAATTACGTGTTTTGGCGTGCCAAAACGAGTCGCAGTGCTTCTGTTCACAGGCCTTGTCAGGCTCTGCATAACTTGCTGATGTTCCTGCACCCGTTTTACAGACTGGTGAAGAGAAGTGCTCTGTCCCCCTCCCCTTGGTGGTGAGTTTTTAAGCTGTTTCAGTGTTTGTAGAGTGCTTAGGAGAATCTCAGGTTCATGGGACCTGGGAAAGGAGAACAGAAATACTCGAGTATTGCTCTCTCCGTTCCCTTCTGCAGCTGCCCCACCTTCAGATCCTCACCATTGTGGTAGCACCTGGGAGCCCAGATGTCGATTTAAATGCAGGACTGTGCCAAGAACTGTGTAGCTATAATAAAAACATGGTTCTTGCATGTCTTTTTAAAAATTTAAATAAATACAGACCAGGGTCAACAAGTGAATACCCAGATGGCGAGGTGCCAGGAAACAGTGGGCCCACCCAAGGGTACTTTCATCGTCTCCTCCTTGAAGGGCTTGCCCGCAGCCCCCCTCTCTCCTCCCTGCACCAGTAGCATTGCCAGTGGTGCAAGCTGTTCTGTATTCATTGCATGCCCAGCGTTGGCAGCTAAGGGGAAGGGTAGATCCACCTGGCCAGCTGCCTCTTCTCATCTGGCTGTGGCACCTGTTGAAGGTGGGGCTTGTCTTACACAGCCTTCACTTCCCCCAGGAAGGGACTCTGAGGTGGGCTGCTTGGGGCCCAAGGCTATTGCTGTGGGATGGCACCCCTCTTTCCATGGCAAGGATGGCACAAGTCTGCCAGCACAGCCTATTAGACTGAGCCATGCCTGCAGGAAAACTGCAACGGTGGGAGCTGTCAAATTGGTGCGGCTCCCTGGGCCTGTCCTTTCATCCATCCCTGATGACCAACAGTGGCCTTGGCACACATCTCCCGGATACCTTTTTTTATCTTTTAGGGGAAGTGGATTACAAAGCTGAAACGCGGTGGCTGAAAGGTGTGCTGAGAAGCTACCTGAAGAGGCCTTCAAAATCCTCTGTCCTCAGCTTAGTGACTACTTGAGCATTGCTAATACTAACAAATGAACGTGCCTTGTAACTTCACCTGGCATGCCAAATCCTTATAAATGTACTAGGCTATTAGTTTACAGCATATACCCCAGGGACATCTTTTTGTAATGGGATTATACATCACACTTACTCATGCTTCTGTATTTTGCTATGATGCATGTTTAATGCTAGGATCACAGCTTCCCGCTAGATGGCACTCGCTGTCAGTCTTTCTAAACTTCCCCAGACCCAGGAATGACTGCAAGGAAAGAATGCAATTTATTTTTTTTTTTTAACCCTAATATTCCTTTTATAGTTCAAAAAATATATAATGGGCTTTAAATAACAGACTCAAGTCCACTCCAGATTAGAAACATTTTTTTTTTTTTTTTTTAAGCCTGCTCCATCAATCTTCTGTGGTTGTCTCAGGTTAATTCATTACCTCTTGCTAGTGCTGGCTTTGTGACCAATTACCAGGGATTTTAATTTTTTTGAGTTTGAGACTATCTGGCTCCTAGTATGTTAGTGCTAAAAGGCTGTTGTGCTAAAAATCATGTAATGCAGAGTATGGTTGTTGCAAAAAAATTTATGGGGACCATTCAACATCACTTTTTTTTTTTTTTTTTTTTTTTTTTTTTAATGACCTTAGAAGCCATGTACAGTACAAACAGAGCCACTCTTCCACACTGTATTTGCTTTATCCTTGGGTCATACAACTTCTGGGCCCCTGGGGACTGCCCCATGAGCTCCCCCCTGCCACGTGCAGCTCGGCTCACCACCTCCCCTTCCAACCTGCCCACACATGCCATGCAGGCCGCTCAGGTGTCCCTTACTATGCATGTTACCCAAGCAGCCCATGTACAGCACACAAAATGGGCAGCTTGGCCACCTCCTCTGCTGAGCATGCTGTGTCTGCAGCCCAGCTCCCTGCCTTGTGCACAGCGTGGGCAACCCGGCCCCCAGAAGCTGCAAGAGCAATGGGCATAGAGACAGCCAGGTGGGAGTCCATGGGCCATATGCTAACCCATGCAGTTGGACAACCCTGCTTTCTCCTATTACCTGTGAAAGACGGGCACCAAGCAGACCCCCCAAAAAATCAAACTAACCAAAACCCTGTGGTTGTTAAAAATGATGCAACAACTACAACTCTTCCTCCTCCTCCTCCTCCACTGCCCTGAAATTCAGGGACCTTTTCGTTACTTCGTGATCAGGGAAAGCACCGAGTGGCTGCCTTCAATGGTTCTTGTGAAAAGATGCTCTACTTTAGATTTACGCTAGCGTATCCCAATACAAGGCACTGCCTGTTGGCAGCTGAAAATCCTAGTCTGTTTTGCACTCCAAGGTGCTTCAGGAACGTGTGCCTCTTGTATTTGGACACGAGTGACTGTGGCTACAGATGACTTTAATTGCAACAACTCTTCTCCATTTCAAGATTGGGATGGTCAGTGCAGTGCAAGCCCATTTTCAATTTACACACTGAGAATGAATGAAAAGGTGTAAGGTGCCTGGGTCTGCCCAGATCAACACTCCTGTGGTTGCTCGGTGCTGCTCCCCTATGCCTACTCTAACTTTCTTTCCAGGAGAAGCCCAAATAGGCATCTGAACAACTGAGGCTTTGCGTATCCATGCAGGAGGGAATATTACTAGACCCCCCCCCCAGGACCTTGATCTCTGCTTTCTTGTATGACCCTTGGTGAGCTACTGAAACTCTGGCTTCATTTCTGAAGCAGGTTAGAGATTCTTCCTTTGAGGATTGATGGGAGTAAATAACACAGAGCATGCTTTGGCTTCCTTGGATGGAGGTAATCTGTAGCATCAGGTGAATGAAATGAAAACAAGATCTTCATAGGAACTGTCAGGCTGACTCAAGTGGTCTTTGCCCATTCTTGCATTAGCTAGTGCTAAGCCCCTTCATTTTCTGCTTCTACTGTGCTTCAGACCCCTTCTAATACTAGTCCCCGCTGACATTTTTTTTTTCCTCTGAGCAGGTCTTACCTGTTGCTGAATAGGCTTATTAATAGAGTTGTAGTCATTGCATCATTTGGAGACCTATATAACATCTCCAAAATGACAGGAGTACAAAACAACTTTTGCAGTAGTCAATGGACTATTAATAAGCCTAATCAGCAACAGGTAAGTTCTGCTCAGGAAAGTCAGATGCGACTGGTATTAACAGGGGCATCTAAAGCAGAGTGTGTGTCCCGTCCTTCCCATTAGATAAAATTTGCAGACTTCTTTGGAAAGGGGTCTTAGCCTTTGCGTATGGGCTAGGCAAGCTGCGAGCATCTCTACAACATCAACGTCATTTTGCAAAAATTGTCATCATTACAACGTCATTTTGCAAAAAATCTTGTTAGTCTAATAAAAGATGTCACCTCTACTATGAGTCCTGATTGCCTTTCTACAACATCCATGCACTTTGCCTAGTTTCTGGATCTCTGTGGGGCTTAGTTTGGGAGCCAGGTGCTTATCTTCTCAAACCTGGGTTATGCACACAATGCAAGCCCAGGTGCTAACTAACAGGAGTTTTCAGGTCAAATGGCAATGTGACAGATGAGTGGAGGTGTCTCTCTGGGGTTGGGTGATGACTGTGTAGAAGATTTATTTAGGATATAAGCCCTTCAAGTCTGCCCCAGGCCTCTTCAATCTAACCTCTGCATGCTAACCTGATCCTACTGCCTGTGTGGGCTGCTTCCCCTAAAGTACATGTGGATTTTTTTTTTACATGGTAATAAATACTGTTGACAAGAGTCTGCAATTTTAAGGCTATTAAGGAGCTAGCAAGTGGCCAAGCCAGTATGGGCTAGACAAGCCTGGCAGCACCTGAATGTCTGGCTCTTGACAGTGGCAGAGACCGCCAAGCTTGTAAGACTGCCTTTAGTGTTAACTTTCTGGTGGCTGCAACAATCCTTGGGGATCTTGGACTAAAACGCATCTTAGCTGTCATCTTGGCTAGAGAATGAAGGCTCTCCTCTGCATGACCAGTCCAGCACAGACTTCCTCATCGACTAGCCCACACATCTTAATATTTTCTGATGAACCATTTATCCCACTTGAGGAGAGGCCAGGAGGTGAGTTTTGGGACTGAAAAGAACAGGGAAAGCACATTTTGGAGAAATGTCAAAGTCCTCTTGTTAATTCTGCTGCCTCCTAATCTTGCTGCTTATTCCAGTAGGCGCTCATCCCCGCTCCTAATTGTGACCTTTCCGTTCTCTTGCAGTAAAACGATTTAGGGAGCCCAAAGAAGAGAGGCGTCCCTGGATGATATGGTGAGACATTTAACTTTTTTTTTTTTTCCCCAAAGCTCTGAATTAAGATTTTCTTTTTTTGAGACCATCTTGTTCTGTTTATGGTAGCAGGCCTCTAGCTCCTGTTTCTAAATACCGAGCACATGGTTAATGGAGTGATGTTGCCTTTCCCTGTAAAAGTTTCCAAGATGCAACAGATAATCCTGGCTGCTACATAGCATGGCAGGCTAAGAGTGGTGGCCCTGTGTGGTATGATAGTTGAGAAGTCCCTCTAACCATTACTAGTAAACGGTTTGGTTATTAATACTAGACAGCCATGTGCAGCTTCTAAAATGGTTCCCGTTGTAACAAAGCAAACTAGTTTGGGAATGGGACGTGTAGATGGGATTAATATGAGGACACCGGGAGGTTTAGATGACAGATTGAGGGTGGGGGATTTTGACTGGCAAGACTGTCTTGTAGCTGGTACAGAGCTGGCAGCTTGGTTCTGTTCCCCCTGGAAAAACGCCACAAGTATTATCACAGTTGATATGATAATACCTGTCCTGACAGCTCCCTCTCCTTGCTGACATCCTCTGCTAGGAGACTGAGGGCTGAACAGGTCTAAGTAGGCTCCAGAACTGCACTAAAAACTTCTGGTTTACCTCCAGCAAATTGGCAGTCATGTCAGACAGCAGCCCACAAAGCCACATCCACACAAGCGTGGACAGTTCTTAACCTGAGGGCAAGAAGCAGCGGCACACCTTGTCCCCAGATAATGCCTGTGCCATGTGCCCTCTGGCACGTGGCAGGTTACCCTGGGTGGGGTAGCACTGGGCTGGCCCCAGCAGCCTTACCTGGGAGCCTGCTGGGGCTGCAGCAGTGGTGATCCTGCTGCTCGGCCCCTGGCTGGCTGGCAGCCAGAGTGGAGCCAGGCTCTAGTTCTGGGTGGTGTGTGCTGCCCTTACAGGCACTGCATCACTCTGCTCTTTTTTTTTTTTTTTTTACTCTGGGATCTCCTGAGCTTGTGTATTTTCTCTAATGCTGCTACTGAACAGCTCTGTCTCATTGCATCAGGTTTTATGATACCTCCAAGCAAGCCATAGGTGCCCTCTTCATCCATTTTGCCAATGTTTTCCTATCTGATCTTACTGAAGAAGACCCCTGCTCTCTGTAAGTATAGCTGTGTGCGTGCATGCATGTCCTTCTTGTGACAGGAGGAAACTACATCATTTGCAGCAATAGAAGGCATGGCATATGCACAGTGGAAACAGACACCGACTTAAATGATCTTCAATGTGAAATGATAGTGCTACACTTGAGCTGCTAGAGCTAGGTTTTTACCTCCAGTAGTATTGGAAGTGTAAGACTGCACATTAAGTGGTTTCATAGACATTAGGGCTGGAAGGGACCTCAAGATCAAGTCCAACTGCCTGCCCAAAGGGCAGGAAGTCAGCTGGGGTCATAGGATCCCAGCAAGATAAGCATCCAATTTACTCTTGAAGGTGTTCAATGTAGGTGCTTGAACCACCTCCAATGGCAGGCTGTTTCAGACCTTGGGGGCTCGGACAGTAAAGAAATTCTTCCTTGTGTCCAGCCTGAAATGGTCTTGCAGTAGTTTATAACTGTTTGACCTCATCATCCCTTGGGGCGCTCTGGTGAACAAACGTTCCCCCAGATGCTGGTGGTCACCCCTGATAAACTTAGAGGTTGCCACCAGATCACCCCTGAGCCTGCGCTTTTCCAGGCTAAAGAGCCCCAGGGCTCTCAGCCTGTCGTCGTAAGGTCTGTTTTCCTGACCTCTGATCATGCGCGTGGCTCTTCTCTGGACTCTCTCAAGCTTCTCCACATCCGTTTTGAATTGTGGGGCCCAAAACTGGACGCAGTACTCCAGCTGCGGCCTCACCAAGGCCAAGTATAATGGGAGAATGACGTCCCGGGATTTGCTTGAGAAGCATCTATGGATGCAAGCCAGCATTTTGGTTGTTTTACTAGCTGCAGCATCGCGTTGCAGGCTTATGTTTGTCTTGTGGTCAGCGATGACCCCCAAGTCCCTTTCTTCCATAGTGCTAGCCAGTGTAGCACTGCTGAGCCTAGAAGGATGCTGCAGGTTTTTCCTCCCAAGGTGGAGAACCTTGCATTTTTCAGTGTTAAGCACCATCAGATTCTCATCTGCCCATTTGCTGAGCCTGTCCAGGTCAGCCTGGATCGCCCTCCTGTCCTCAGGTGTGGATGCTTTGCCCCAAAGTTTGGTGTCATCGGCGAACTTGGCCAGTCCACTTTTGACTCCAGTGTCCACATCATTAATGAAATGTTGAACAACATGGGTCCAAGGACAGCCTTGGGGGACCCCACTGGTCATAGGGCACCACCATGATTGACTTCTGTCAACCACCACCCTCTGGGTCCGTCCACGGAGCCAATTGCCCGGTTTCCCAGGTGTCTGCACCTGCGCAGTTTGGACAGAGCACTGCTTCCCAAGTACCTTGAGTTTGCAGCTCCTGTTGACTGTGTCATAGACTTGCTGCATAATGCTGCCCAGTCTGCTGCTTTCCTTTACAGGTCCCCAGTTTAGAGGGCAGGTACCTGGAAAACACATGAGGGTCTGCAAACAGCAGAAGGACTAGTCATAGCATTGCTGAACAGAATGGCAATCTGTGTATTTAGACAAAAATATGCACTTCTCTTGCCTGTCTGATTTCTGAAATCCAGATTTGTTCAGATTTGTCTCTCCTTTCAAAGGAAACGTATCTAAAATGCCTTTTTCTACTATGACCTCATAGTCATTAAAGTTTTGGAAGCACCTTTTACTATGAGGGGGGGGGTTCTGCCTCTACCAGCACTAGCTTTGGGTTTACAGTGCTGGAGAAAGACTTTTGGTTAGTTTAAAAAAACCCAAAATAAAAACGAACCCAGTAACTCCTCAAAGTAATTCACTAATTCAAATTTCCTGCTGCTCTTACTTAACGCCCCCCCCCCTTTTTTTAAATTGTACATCTCACTTACAGCTTTGCTGGCTTTAATTTGGTACATTTTGAAGACACACTACTGAAGCTTTTTTTTTTTTTTTAATGGTTGGATCCATATATAACCTATTCCCTTTTTTTTTTATAGGCTTCAACACACAGTCCATGCAGCTTCCTTTTAAAATAGACAAAGCTCAGCTGTATTTTTTTTTTTTTTTTCTTTTCACCTACATAGTTCCCATCTTTTAATTCTGAACAAGGTCCTTCAGCATCACAATGCATCATCTATCTTTCTGGTGGGAGATGGGTCTCAACCCTTCAGAAACACAAGCTCGTGGTATAATTTTGTATGAAAATAACATCCCTCAAAATTGCTCATCTCTGGGAGGGGTGAGAATGGCAGAGATCTCTCCTCTTTCGGGGAATGAATTTGGCCTTGGAGCCATGTCAAAGGTCCTTTTCAATTGATGGTCATACACATTAGGTGGTCACCATAGTAGACCCATCACATGCTTGTATGTGCTGTGGGCTACATAAACTAACAAGACTTAACCAAGCTAGTTCAGTGGAGTGAGTTGAAGGAGACTTGCTAGTTAAGACTCTTATTTCAGCAGGGGCTTTAAGGATACCACAGCTAAAATTTGTGGTAAAATGGGAGTAGAGCTCAGCTGAACATGCATTGTGAAGCATTACAAGGTGTGTTCTCTATTTTTATTTTATTTTTTTTTAGCTATTTAATAAACTTCATCCTTGATGCCACCCTGGGGATGCTGCTGATCTGGCTTGGGGTGAAGGTTGTGTCCTGGTTTGTGGAGCGTCAACAGTACAACTACCTCATCTTTGGAGAGTACGGTAAGTGGAGGACAACTGTTCTTCCCCCTACCCCCAATATGTGGGGTTTTTTCAGATCAATACACAAGATGAGCTTATGCTCACAGTTCATGTTGGAAGGTGCAGGGTAATCGAACCTGGATTAAATGAGTTCAAGAGTTTCTGTAGCAGATAACTAACTTCTCAGAGGCGCCTATCAAAAGTGCTGTGGATTAATGGTCACTAAAAGGCTTTTGAAATCACTTAAGTTGCAAATAGCTCTGCATCCATAAACTCTTCCCAACTCCTCACAAGTAAAACTCTCCCTCACCAACACACTGGCCAGCCCGCCTCTCCAAGTGAATAGGTAAGCTAAGCTTTGCAACCCCTTCCGAAGATCAGCTAACTCCGCCTGCCTCCGTAGCTGGGCTGAAATGTTTCAGGCCAGGATGAGCAACTCAATACCAAATCACTTGCCTCATCCATGTTGGATGGCATACAAGTAGAATCGAGTACAAGAATGCGATTGCCAAACTCGAATACCTTCTGACAGCAAACTTTTAACTTGCCAAGTAATTTCACTTTGTGCTTTCTGATAAAGGTCTGACTTAACTGCTATCCTTTTTTTTTTTTTTTTTTTTTTTGTCTGTCCTCTATTTTGGAACCTGGTTTTCCTCTTCTCATACAGCCCCACTAGAGGGTAGCACTTCTCCTTGTAAAAATAAAGTTAAGCAAATACAGTACTGCCAGTTAGCGAAGTATTTGCCTTCCTGTGTTTGGGGGTGGCTTTTTTTTTTTTTTTGTATTTTAGTCTAAACAGTCACTGAAACCTCCATGGCTCTGTGGTTCGTAGCCAGTCCTGCTGGAAAAGTGACGCTCTCCTTTTCCCACTGCACATACTTACTGTGGGGGCTAACAGACTTACTAGAATTAGCAAGGGAAAATGAGTATTGTGGTTTGTTTTGGTTTTTTTTTAATTCAAAGTAGCTGAGGCTTGCCCCAAAGTGAACTCGATATAAAGAGTTCATTGGTTCAAAAGATAGCATTTTTAGTTTGGTGCTTATTTTCACAGCTTCAGGGTTGTTGGTTGTAGCTGTGTTGGTCTAAGGACATAAGCCTTGTCTGCCTATTTTCATAGCGACCTTCTAGAAGTTCGAAATGGGGAGAAATGACTTCTAGAAGCCAGGTCAGTCTGCCTGATTTGTGCTGGAGCTTTTAAGTGGGTAGCTGGCTAGTCGGGTATCCATGTCCAAGTTGTAGCCATATTGGTCTAGAGACGAAAGGAATCGCAACTTATGGTAGAGGCGATTTTTATTAGACCAGATTTTTGCAAAAAAAAAAAATCTATTTAATTGCAAGCTTCCGGGCACAAGCACCCTTCTTCAGGCATAGGAGAAAAGGTTAACTGGTTAGAGGCACTGGCATGTGTAGGTAGAAAGGATGCAATGTAGAAATGTTTTTCACAGAGAAACCTAGGAAATAAGATGGGGCAACTGGGCAAAACTTCACTCTGTATATGTGAAGGCTTCTACATGTTTAAGATCTGTTAAGACTAGAGTCATTCTATTGATTATTGGCTTGTCATTGCATCAGTACAACACCGCACAGCTTAACTCCCACATTTATTATGGAAACAACAGTTGGAGACTATCCCATATGCATGCCTTAACTATAGAAAGTCTTGTGGACAAGGAAGTCCTGCCTTTATGGGGGATTTGAATGGGTGATGGCAGGGGCCAGTACTGCGGATGTGCTCAGGCAAAGAACTTGATCCCTTCAGGAGAGGGACTTGCCATAGTGGGGACCTAGACCAGATGGCCAGGAGATAGCATCCAGACGTATGTCCCAGTAGCACGGAAGAAGGTACAGCATCCCCCCTTTCTAACAGTTTGTCTGAAGAGGGAAGGGCCTTGAGGAAAAGAAGTTTTAACTTCCTTCCTGATGCAGTAAAGAAACGTCTTCATGAAGCAATGACAGCTTTTGAGACGTGGTTTCAAGCGAGGCAGGCAGGAGGTTGGAGGACCAGAAAGGAAGTGGCTGCAGTTCTTGGGTGGGGAGAGGTGACCCTGGGTGGCTATAGGTGTTGAGCTGGAGGAGGGTGCATAGTGCATGCAAATGGAGGAAGTGCCCATGCTTTACCATGGGTTAGATGGATGTGACGAAGAAGCAGAATGACAGTATCTTTTTATACATGAGTACTTGTTATTTTACACCTTCTCCCATGACTGAAGCTGTATGCAAACTTCTGTTCAGGGCATTTCTATTTGTAATCTTCAGGTGAAGCCCTTGAGGCTGGCATGGCGGTTTGATTAGTAGAGAATAAATCCGTCTATTACAAACTCTGCCCCAAAGTGACCAGAATTACTATAAATTCCCATGTGCACAGCTGGTTAACAGTAGCAACACCAGGATGTCATTGCCTTCCTTTTGACCCTGCCAGTGAGATTTTGGGTACATCCCTTCGTCTCTACCAAATGTTGCCGTATCATGCCCATCCCTTAGTGAGAACTTGACTTAAATGGGAATTGGGATTTGAGTGGATATTCATGACTGTCCTGGAAATCTTGGCACAGCATGGTTTCAAACCTGGAAGCATTCAGTTTTGAAACGCCTCTAAACTTCTCTTGTGCTGAGAAACTTATACTTAAACCAGCCTTCTGGATAGCATGAGAGGGCAAGTGATGGATGATGCCATTTTAATCTGCAAGGTTAATTAACACTTTGTCACTAGAAGTGAATGCTTCCCTGTGTCTCTGTTCACCTGCGGCAGTGGAAGCTGTGCTTTTAGTATTAAGCCTAGCTGCAATATGTCACACTCTTCCAAAGAAGGGAGAAAGGCCAATTGGCTGGCTAAAGAAATGATTTAAATGCTCTTTTTGTCTGGCTTGAACAGTTGTTATTTTTGTTGACTTGCATGCTCTGCCTTTCTTTGCTCCTCCGTTATTCCTTGGAAATGACCTGTTTGGGGAAATACAAGGTTCTTAAGACCCAACTTTTACAAAGCCCTGGCTGGGATGATCTAGTTAGGGCTGGTCCTGCTTTGGGCAGGGGGTTGGACTAGATGTGACCTCCTGAGGTCCCTTCCAACCCTCATTTTCTGTGATTTTTATGGCTAAATCACTTGGGTGGGCAGGGGAACCCAAGTCTCTAAACTCCTGTAGTTCAGTTAATAAAGGCAGGAACCCAGTTGATATTCGGACCCTAAAGGTGGGTTCCTTTTAAATCCTAAAAATGTGACTTGGGACACTTAGAGCTAGATCTGGTTAAAGTTTTGATGTTTTGAAACTCCTTGAGGAAAGTGGGCAAATGCTGAAGGGAGCGTTGCTGTGCCAGGCTGCAGCCTGGATCCATTAGCCAGCCAGCAATGAGCCACCTGCATAAGGGGCTTCAGCTGGCAGGCAGTTGGCTGTAATGGAGGGAAGTGTCTGGCTAATTGGGAATAAAAGAACAGGAAGAAGTCAATGGGGGGAGTTAGAGGTGGGGAAATGGTTGGATGGGCTGGGAGGTCTCCTCCTCGAAGGAAGACTACAGGGGGGAGAGATGACCCATCCCAGGCGTGCTAATTTTGGATTGTTTGACCTTTGCAACTGAACCCGTTGCAGATCAACCCTGGGGTTTTGAAGCCTGTGTTTTTGGGACCAGGCTAAGGGCATGTTCATTTGGATTGTTACTTGCTTTCAGCTGTGCCCTGGGAAGCAAAGGAACCAGGGGCATTGCAGCCTGTGGTTTTTTTGGGCCCAGAAAAAGACTGTTGCTGGGACCAGGGACTAATTTAAGCTGGCCACCCACTACAATTGCCTGGGTGTCTTGCACTTTTTTGTGTCGGGAGTTTGCGAGTAATTCAATGTTCGGAGCACCTCTAGGTAGGTTTGGATACAAATCCAGAGCATTGTCTGCAGTGAGAAACATGCAAGCAAAGGATTAGGAAAAGGGAACAACCAAAGTGTGTAGTGATCAAAGTGCAGCCTAATGCATTGCTTGTCAGGTTCACTTGAAAATATTTGTTTTAAACCCCTCCTTTCTCCTCCCCTTCTCCTGGAAGGATGAGGGACAGAGTCTTTTTTTATTAAACGCATTGGGGATACAAGCCTGTGGCTCCAGTGATTCTTCTGTACAAATCGAATAGGATGCTTCCATTAAATCCCTGGCTGGATATACAGAAGCAAGCTGGTTGGGTTGGGTTTTTCTTTTTAAACACTGTTTAGCAACCTACTGAACTTGGCCTGTCTAACTGAGTTGTAGGAGAACATGCTCCATGCCAGCTCCTGGGTTTAACTGCGGACCGGTGGGGGATGCATTTTGGCCCCGTGATACGATTAGACAACATTTCCATAACAAATGTTCCCACATCCAGGGGCAGTCGGGAAGTTGTCTGCTAGTGCTTAAGCAACATGTCTTAAGTGACCCGAGTGCCTGCCTTTCCTCTGTGCAAGGAGAGAAATACTCCTCGGTGCTCATCAGTTTTCACAACCTTGCTTTTTGTGCTGGTGTCTTGACTTGAACTAGGCATGCGTGAATTTTGTGTTCGTGGGTGGTGGATGCCTAAATATAAATGCCTCTAAGGAGTAAAAGCACTGGAGAATGGGCATCATTTTAACTTTTTAACTAGAGCAACAGTTCTCAACCAGGGTGCTGTGGCATCCTGGGTTGCCTTGATCATTTCAGGGGTGCTGCAGGGTACCATACAATGCTAGCACTGTTAAGTCTGTAAGCATTATTCACAAGATTAAACCCAGAGATTTCCTATAGGAAGCCATAGCGTTAGACAGACCACAACAGGGCAGAATGTTTTTGGGTTGTTTGCAACAGAAGAATTGCTCTGTTATCTTTCTGTAGGTGAAAACTGAGTGAACTAAAAGCTGGGCACTTTCAGAAAGATGGCTTGAATCTAACAAAGTTGAAAACCACTGAACTAAAGGGACTAATGATTTCAGTTGTAAATGCAAGTTTGCATTTGGTAGGTAGGTATTTGGACTGGAAGGGGATCTCTTGAGCCATAGGCTTGTCCAGCTCTTCCAAATGGGTGTCCGTTTATATGCTGGCTCTCCTCTTTGAAGTGCTTGTCCATATTTTGGTCCTGTAGGGGTGCTTATGTGCCTCCAAACACTTGAGCTCTGACTTCTTGCCCTACTGATACCTGTATAGCAGGCCTTGCTGCTTGTTCTGCTGAGGATACTTCTTGTTCCTCAATTCTCAACTAGCATCTATAGTGTTCAGCTTGCAACCTTTCCAAAAGCCACCTGCTTGTTTTTTAACTTGATCCTTGCATAGAAATCATGAAGTAGGGCTGGAAGAGACCTCCAAAGGTAATCTAGTTCAGCTCCCTGTCTGAGGCAGGATTGTCCCTATCCAAATCATCCTAGATAAATCCATAATCTAAATTCTACTGTTGGCTTAGGCACAGCACAAGACCTAACGCCCTAACCTGCCACAGGTAAAGCAAGGGAACCACCGTAGCCAGTGTCCTGCTTCTAAAAAGTGGTGTTAATATATGCCTAAGAGATGCGAGGTAGAGGGCCATGCTCCCTGCTGCAGAGGAAGGTGGAAACCCCCAGAGTCCATACCAATCTGACCATGGGGTAAAATTCCTTTCTGACCCCAAATGTGGTGCTTGGTCTGACCCTGAGCACAATGGCAAGACCTAGCCAGGAACCTCTCCATTTGGAGCAATGGCACACCCCAGTTGACATCCCCAACCTTGGCTGCAGCTAACACCCAGTGCCTCTAAGGAAAGCTTAAATGCCCTGAGACGTAGCAGAAAAGGGGTAGAGGGGGAAACCAGAAGTGTGGCAAACACCCATGGTAGAGCATAGGCATGGCTATACCTACGTCATCCCCAACCGGTAGCTGTCCAACCTCTCCTTGAACACCTGCAGTGATGGAGGATAGCCTATAACTTCCCTTGGCACCTATTCTACTGCTGCACTGTCCTAAACGGTGAAGCATTTTTTTTTCCAGATATCCAACCTAAATCAACTTTGCAACTTCAGCTCATGAGTCTGTGTCCTCCTCTGTTCCCATCTTTTGAGAGCCTTGCTTAGAAAGGTCTGAACGGACAAGGAAACCAGTGTCCCAGGCAAGCTTTCGGCCTGCTCCGATGTCCAGTGAAGTCTGTCCTTTGACCGTACCCATGGGTCAAGACAGGCAGTCTTAAGTTTCAAAGGCTATCTTTTCTTGGGGTGGAAAAAATCTCCAAGTGGCTTCTGCACTTCAAATCCATCTTGCACCCATTCCCTCCACCCAACAGTTGGTCCATGGCCAACCAAAAGGTTTTGCTTCTCCAGATCTAAGCTGACCCTTGTCCCTGGCATCACATATGGAAATTATCTTTCAATGGGAGTAAGTTTGGATTGAAACTCTCTTACCTGCTGTTGTAGAGGAGTCAAACCATCACACTTTCTCAGCTTGTTGCCCTCTGGTTTCTGTATTGCTTCTGGTTTGCAGTCAGACCTTTGTTTAGTGTACATGTAGCTTCATAAAGGCAGTGAGTAAAGCTACCTGATGGTAACAAATGCAGCTTGCAGGCAGCTCAGTGCATTAAGGAAGCATGGATTTAAAAAAAACCAACTTTAATTTGTGGGGAGAACAACTTGGAGTAGAGAAAGCAGTGCTGCTTGTGTGAGACTAAAGGCTCATGCTATATCCAGCACAGCTGAAGTACGTGGAGTGAGGCCTTGGGACAAAACCGTTCTTTCCTTGGGTGGATCCACTTTATTCCCTGGGGAAGAAAGATGGTGATGAATCGGTCTGAAACCCTTGTGCAGTCGCTTGACACACCCTCTTGAAGTCTTGCTGGGTCACTGACACTGTTTATTTTGCACAATCCTTGCTGTCAAAATCCAAGTACAGTTATGGGGTGGAGGCCATGGTTTTATCACCACTTCCCTACTATGAGACCTGGGTTCTCTGGTTTAATACACATATTGGCATCTGCATTTTTCTTAGCAGGACAGAAATGTGTAATGGGGACAAGCTTGACCAAGATAAGATGAACATACGAGTGAGGGAGCTCAAGATAAGCATGTGTCCTGTTGGCTTGCAATCAGCCTTGGCCACATCCTTTGGAGCCTGAGGTCCTAATGGATCCGTTGCTTCTCCTATAGAGGTAACAACTATGAGATGTGCATTTTTTTTTTTTCTCTACTCCTCTTCCAGTGGCTGTATTAGTCCCATGGCCTAAGATCTCAAGGCTTGATGTTAACATCTGTGTCGAAAGCATGTAGTGCTAGCAGCTAGAACAGGCAGCAGGTGAAGTCTGCCTATACAGTATTGGGCTCCAGCGCACAGTCCTGAACAACCTGATGTTCGGTCATCTGAGAGGGGTGGTGTCCTTCCGTAAGCCAGAGCTTGATCTGGGAGACCTTTAGTGTCTTAAAGGCAGGCTCCCTCTCAGACGGACAGTGTCTACACTGCGAGTAGCAAGCGTTGTGGGGCTGCTGGAGATGTGTGCTTCGAGGCATCTAGAAGCTGTAGCTTGGAGGAGGGAGACTTCTCTTTCCTTTTGGTGAGCACAGGAGTCTGAGCCCACGTGGATACCTGTTAATGAGAAATCCTGTGACACTGGCATTCATCCAGGCTGAGTTGGACACTGGTTAATTCTTCTCACCTAGTAGCCCAGTGGCTAGCAGATTTGACTTCTCTGCCCAGGTAAGGAGTTAGCTGAACTCCCCGCTGGAAGTGATGCAGCTGATGTCCCCAGCAGCCAGATGGCTCCTGTAGAAAATAGAGGCTTGACCTTCATCCCAAGTTGGCTTGGCACTGGGCAGCTTCTTGTTTCCAGGAAACCAAAATTAGCAAAATATAACTGCAAAACAGCCACTGACCCTTTGGTCAGGGGGAAAAAAAACAAGCCCACATCTAATCCAGATTCCTGCCATGTGCTTTAGAATAGATTATCTGGTATGAAAACCAGTTTTATTTTCAGAGCTCTGAAAATAAAACCAAAAACAGGAGGATAGGGCAGATCAGATACAAGAACAGCTGGGAAACCCTAAGCCAGGCCTCTTTTATGCAGATACTTGACAGATTTTTTTCCAGTGACCTGTCTGCTGTAATATCCAAGGCTTCTTGTAGGCAACTACCCTTTGCAAGAGTTCCCCAGGGATTTCAGTGAAATGTTTCTGCAGAACTAGAGGACTTTCAAGCATTGCTGAAACCATTTCACTGAATTCATCATGCAGAACTTATGGGCACTTGCACACATGGGGAGAATCTGCTCCATGCTGGAAATCAAGTGCATCGGAGCAGACTCGATTAATCTGGGAGATCTGTCTTTTTTTTTAATCGAGTTTACTCGAGCATGTAAACTGATGCGCGCTGGCAGTCTTGTGCATCGTGTGCATTAGTGGCCCAGAGCATGGCGGTGCTGCGCTTTGAACTAAAACATGCTTGGTGCACTTTGAATTAAAGCACATTGAATGTGTTTTGGTGCAAAGTGCAGCACCACAACCCTTTTCTCAGCGCTGATATGCACTGTGTCAGGAGTACATGTAAAAATGCCCTATGAGACTCCATCTGCAACCAATGTGAGCTAGGCTTATTGGAGAGCTCTGGACCAATTCCCCATGTTGTAACACTGATAAATTAAATAGGTTTTTCTCCCAGCTCCAATATGACAGCTGGGTCTTGCTCTTAGACGAGGCTCTGTCTGAATGTGGGCAAGTGACTTCCCTCTCTCTTTGTTTCTTCCCCCATCCTTTTTTTGCTTTTCACTTACTAGGTCTTGGAGATACAGTATCCAACTTAGTTGGTGGTGTGTCAAAGTGGTACAAAGCTGATTTTCAGTTCCCATCTTCAGACCTGAGACCTTGAACTTCTCCTAGGAATGGAGATATGTGCTAAATCAGCAATCTGTAAAATGTTGGTATTGTCCAACCTCCTGCAGTATTGGAGGAGGGATCATTTTGAGGCAATGTAGATGAAAGGTAGTAAAAAAAATTGGATAGGTTTGGAAAGATGGATTTGTTTAACAGGATATTTAACTTCAAATTAAAGCCTAATAAAAATGTTTGAGGCACGTGTTTGCTGTTTCAAATTATCCAAGTTGGTTGGATGGGGAAAGTTGCTGCCTGAGCTCTTGGAACCAGAGTTTGAAGTGCTAACATTGAGAGAGAGCCATCTGTATATCGATAGGTGGATGTTAGCACTTCATAGAGAGATAGATAGCTCTCTCTCAATGTTAGCACTTCAAACTCTGCAAACTCTGCTCTGGTTCCAAGAGCTCAGCCAGCAACTTTCCCATCCAGTTAACTTTTGATATTTCAAGCAGCAAATGTGCCACAAATGTTTTCATGAGGCTTTAATTTTTAAATAGTTTTAATTTTCTGAAAGTGGCTACTAAGGGCCCTACAGGTTCTTCCCCTGCCTTCCCCAAAAATTGAACTAGAAAACTTGGGTGCAATACAGTGATTTAGTCAAATTTTAAGATACTACTGTAGGAGTTTAAAACAAGATTTGCTACTCCCCTCTCCCCCCGCATGCATGGATTAAAAACTACCCGTGAGAAGGTAAGACTCATTCTAAAATCTTTTACATTTGTTGTTAGAAACGCACTCAGTTCAGATTTAACGGTTTCTAGACTCAAATCTGTCTTGTCACTGTATGTATTGCATACTTAACTTTTAAAAGCTGTGTTAATCCACTTTTTTCAAAACTCTTCTTGCCCCCTCTTAACAGAACTTGAACCAGGATTTCTGTGTTGGTTTTTTGTTTTTTCCTTCTGTAATCCTCTATTTGGAAGGAAACTGAAATATGCCATTGCTCACTCCACTTACAGTAAAACTTAAGCAATATTGTTTAACTTATTCTTCAATGTGTAGAGGAACAATGAAGCTTACACTTGGTTGTGCTTGTGTACAAGGAAGCTGCAAGTTGCCTTGTTTTTTTTGAGGCTAGTTCCCTTTAAAAAGTTGTCTTTTAAAAGTTTCCTAGAGTCTCGTTCTGCCTGTGTGTGTTAAGTAACACCTGAAATGGATTTTATTAGTTGATTTAAAATCTCCTTGGCTTTTCGCCTATAGCAACGAGACCACCGGTATACAATTGCAAGGCTTACAGACAAACCTATACCAATCCAACTTGGTCAGCACAGGCCTGTCTGTGCTGCTATGGAAGCAATTTCTCGAGCTTCCTTCACCCCAGATTCGTAGACCCCACTTATCTGTGCTGCTGAAATCTGTTTTGATCTCTTATTCTTGCCTAGGGAGGGAACGGCCTGCTGACTGGAAAATAACATATTTTTCTTGTCTTGCAAAGCCTAATTATAACCCAGAAAAAACAACTCGCTTGATCTCTTGCAAACTAAATGTGAGGGGGGAGGAGGAAAAAGCTTTGAAACCAGGAAAAGGTTGGCATTGGATTGGAGCTTTCAAGTCTGAGATCCTTTCTTTCTTCAGCCATGCTACTCCATCCGTGGTAGTAAAGATGAACTATCTGGCATGCACCGTACAAAGCCCAAGAGCCATTGCTGTTGGTATGATAACAGCTGGAGGTGTTCTGCAGACTTTGCAGAGCCTTGGTGAGCCCAAGACGGCAGATCAATTATTAACCATGGTCACATAGGCTGAAGTCTCATTTCTTCTCTTTGGATGGACTTGGGTTGCATCTGGAAACACTCAGCCACTGCAGCTTCCACTGGGAAGCCTAACGGCAGAGCATTTGGGGATGTGCGGAGGATGCTGTGGTTTTGGAGACCGGCCTCTCTACAGGGGTCAGAGCACACCAGCTGAGCGTGCAGTGACCCGAAGGGAAGCCAGAACTCGAGCCCAAAAAGGAAATGCAGTGGCGTTGTTTTCTCTCATTGGGGTTGGGACTAGAATAGCACCAGGAATGGGGGATTGGAAGGGGCCACTGAGGACAGTCCCTGCATTAGCAGGCAATCCAGGTCCATGGCTTCCAGGAAATCCTTGCATCAAACTGTCTTGCACAATGCCGCAGATCACCAACACCTCCCTAGGCCACCTGTAGGTGAAAGGAAGGGCAACCAGGGCACTGCCAGTGCTGTATCCTTGCCTGCTGGCCTTGTAACAACCAAGAACGTGTATGGGAGGGGATCAGATGTTGGCACGTGGAGAGAAATCCACCTCTTGGTTTGACAAGTGCATCGCGGTGGCGGTGCTCTTCTTCCGGATGAAGGAAACCACTTGCTCTCCCAGCACTTTCTCCCCTGCAAACAACCTTCTCCCTTCCACTCCGTCATGCAGCTCTGTGCTAGTGTGGGCGCAGGATAAGAGCCCAGCCCCCAGAAGCTGCACAGCTCATGTCTAGCCTCAGTGGTTTGGTTCCCTCTTCTTTTTCTTTCCTTTTCACCTCCCCTATACCCAAGCTGTCCTGCTGCTTGCTCCCTTTTGCTCTTGCTGTTCCCGTAAGCACCCTTTCAGCTTCTCGTCTGCCTTCCACCTGCATCCGGCTCCCGGCTTTTCTTCTTTTTTCCAAAATCATAGAATTAAAAAAAAAATTGTGTTAGCACTTCAAGTTCTTAAGGATCTACGCCTGAACTCCCAAGTCTCTATCCTAACCTCTGATTGCACCCACCTTGTATTGTACAAAGGAGGGCTAGGTTGAAAGCAATTAGTGCTACAGGATTTTTTTTTTTCTGGCTGATTTTTAAAATTGCAGTGCTAGAGCTAAACTTCTGCTCTCTGATCTAGAAGCCTGGGGAAGGCCCAGCCCCTAATGATCACAGGCATATTTCTCTTGGACTTGAAGATCCAGAACTTCGATACTGAACTCTTTTTGTTTATGCCCCTGGGAGGTTTTGCTTGATGGGTTTCTTCGTGTGCAGCATTAGGAGTGGCAAAGCGCTTTCTTCTTTTAGTGCCCAATTTATCTTGGCTGCAAGCTCAGTGTGCAATAATATGAGAATCTGTCTGGAGGGACAGAGGTGCAAGGACTTCTTAAACAACCAGAGTTATGATACAGAAAGGGAGAGACCTTCTGAATGCGAGTTGCTGCTGGAGCTAGGTCTGATTTTGCTCAGCTGCTGTTACAAATTCTTGTTGCATCTGCTTCCAGTGCAGACTAAAGACTATATTGGACTCGAGTAGCAAAAGGAAATGTCACTTGTGTCTCAAGAGCCTGTCGCCAGAAACTGCAACCCAGTTTTGCAGACCCAAGATCCCAGGGAGCCTGGAAGGGAAGCTACTGCATGTAACTGATATGGCTCCATTTATAGTTGCTAACAATAAATATGCTTTTAGTTATCGCTACATAAGTACTGGTATCATTCATATTTAGCTAGCATTTTTTTTTTTTCCTTACTCAAACTGAGGCTGATTGAGACCCTGTCTCAGTCTAAGGCCATGAGTATCATAATCCCTGACTCTGCTCTCATCAGCAACAGATCCCTTACATCTGCACTGTGTAAGAGGGGAGTTATGTCAGTACATGGGTTCAGTCGCATAGTAAAAGCAATGCCTGCTGAGGGGCAAATCTTAAGGGTCAAGAACTCCTCCATCAGCGAGAACCTGGCAATGATACTGGATGTGGCTCAAGACCCGTCTGGCACCTAAAATTCCCCTGGAGGTCTCATTTGGGTGCAATAGTCTTTGCTTGCTGTTTACTGCTGTACTTGGCATATAATTCGACTTGCAGCAGAGGGGCAGTGCTTCGAAATTGTATGAAAATTCAAGGAATTATGATCATGGATCTAACTTTAAATATGTATTCTGAGTCTGTATTAACATGCATGTAGAAGATAATAAGCCTGAGAAATGGCCATCCTTGGTTTGATACTATTCTACACAAATCCATTTAATGTCACTTTTTGAAGCGTGACTGGCCTTGTGGGTAATGGGGAAGCAGGAGATGGGCTCTTGCTTTTTTTTTTTTTAAGTCTCTTTTTGATGCTATCCCATGTGGCACTTTCTCATAAGCAGACTATGGGGAAATGTGATCTAAATGCACCCATTCTATGGTGACTTTGAGCTAATCATAGAAAATTTGGGCTGGAAGGGACCTCAGGAGGTCATCTAGTCCAACCCCCTGCTCAAAACTGGACCATCCCCAACTACATCATCCCAGCTGAGGCTTTGTCTATAGCATCGTAGAAAATGTGACTTTCACCTGGTTGAAAAATGGCTCTGAAACCATGATTGCCCTGCTACCAAACAGGCAGAGCAATTTATTGTATTCGCTCTGGAATAATGTCTGTCTATGAAATTTTAAATAAATAAAGCAGCTTAACAAGTAAAGTTGGGGAGGGGAGTCTATTGAAAGCTTGGTTCTAGTTGGGATTTTCAGTAACCGAGCAGAACCCTTTCTGTACCTATCCTGTTCTCTCAGGTGATCCTCCACAAGCTGCTGCTTGGATCGGCCAGTGCATCCTCTACTTGCTGATAATGGTCTTTGAGAAGACTGTGATCAGCCTTGTCCTGCTCATCCCTGGTTGGACAAAGGCAAGTTCTCAGCTGTTTTTTGTACCCAAAGGAGTTGTGCCACTGCATTATACACCTTCAGTGCTTTATTAAGTCATACCTCACGGGGAACCTTCTGAGATGCATGAGCAAGAACCTGCATTTGGGGGAGCATTTATTGGCTGAAAAATGATACCAGAAGTAGACCATTCAAGACCCTTAAGTAGAACTGTTCAGCCTGTCCAAAGCCAAGAGCTTGTCTTTTTATGGCACCAGTCTGAAACGCTAGGACTTGGATAGAGAGAGCACAAGTCTCTCAGCTCTTCTGAGCTGTGACCTTGGGAAGATATCAGCCTAGGCACAGCTGAAGGGACACCGTAAGATGCTGATCATGCATCGAGGTACAGGCTGACTCTGGAGACTGCTGTGCTTTCTGGGTGCTTGC
The DNA here is from genome assembly GCF_000455745.1 of Alligator sinensis. Lineage (NCBI taxonomy): Eukaryota > Metazoa > Chordata > Crocodylia > Alligatoridae > Alligator > Alligator sinensis. The sequence goes on along the minus strand of NW_005841853.1, from coordinate 3,041,166 downwards.
TTCCTAGCTTTCTTTTTTTTTTTTGCAGTGTTCAGAAGTAGTCTGGGCAGGCGGACCTCAAGGCCAGTTGTCTCTACTAGTAAGCAATCCCACGATGGCAAGTTCTGGCCATCTGGTCCTTCTCTACCCCACTTCTTCCATAAGTAGAGATGGGGTGAAGGAAGATGTAGCCCACCCATTTCTAAAGTGGCCTCTGGTTTACAAATGGCAGCATAGTCGGCTCTAACGTGAGCTGCAAGACATGATAGAGATGGCAGATCACGTGGTTTGAATTGGCCTATGCTGGCACTTAATGGCACATTTAATGGATGTGTTTACTTCTGCTTGTTGCTGTAAGTAAGATTGCAGGCTTTGGGTAACCACTAGCATTCAGTGTCCTAATCTGTTCCCACCACTAATTGTTACTGGTACAAAAAAAATTAATTCTGCGCCTGCTGAAAGAGTGCAGCTTACTCTCTGCATGTGGCTACAGAGAACAAGCGACTAGGGGTGTTTTCTCAAAGATCAGTACTGCAACCAGCTTCCTTTGTAGAAAAGACCGTGATGTCGAATTTGACCGATGTAACACAGGCTGTGAAATTTATCCAGTTACTCGGGCACGGAGTCTGTATACAGTTGATTCCTGGTAACCTGGGAATGAATATGAACTTGCTGGTGAGACAACTGTTGATGTTGAGTTATAGCATGTCTCCACTGCAATCCAGTTGGTACCTGCCTGCTGACACACAGTAAGGAATGCTTCGCCTAGGGATACCGAGCTAGGCTTTGCATTGACCTATATGAGAGTAGAGGAAGCTTAAACAGTAAGTCTGGATCAGGCTGTGTTTCTGGATTCCTTTCAGCACGCCTCATGCAAGGTGGTTGTCCTTTGTGACCAAGAAAAGAAGCCAAGGGAAATCCCACCAGTTGCTTTTTAAAGACCTGCACAGCTTATGCTTCATGAACGAATAAACATCTGCTTAGCATTCGGGTTGTCAGGAAGTATCTGGAGGGAGTGCTGTAGCTTGTTACTCTGGCTCAAGTAGAGAAGCAAGATGAAGGCTGCTGCAGCCTCTGTTACAGCTCACGGCTAATATCCCCTAGTAGAAATAACGGTTTAATAGCCTGTTTAACTTTTGTTTCCATTGCAGCTTCAGGAGCTTTTGCTGGATTACATCCCAGACCCTCAGCTGGAACTTGTCCTGGTGATGCTCATTGTGCCTTTTATAGTCAACGTAAGTGGAGCCGGAGGACCTTCCTGAAAACAGTCTGCATCGTTTATGCTTCAGCATCCTGAACGGAGATCGCTGCCCACGTAATAGGAGGCAGTTTTTACCCACAAAGGTCAGGTTGGAAAGATCAGACAAAAGACCGGAGGAAGCAAAGGCGATGTGACCAGTGTCACAACAGGCCAGTTCAGGCTAGGGTTAGTACCCCCCTCTCCTAGGGCAGCCAGTCAATTAAGCTAAAATATCTGCTGCCTACCAAACTGCTTCACGTGCGTAGCAACTGCTGTGCTGCCAACACTTTATCTGATTTACTTTCCAGCATCATTAACTGGAGGAACTTGACTTTGTAACTAAACCCCTCACTTCATACTTTGTGGGAGCTCTGTAGAGGCTGGCAGCTTACTCCATATAAGTTGTACTGTAATTGCACAGACTGAAAACAGATTCCCTACCTGGAAGAATCTACTTGGGTTGTAAAATGAGGCCAACGATTGTTTAGATAATGTAAAGGTGAGGACAGCAAAGAGCCTCGAGTTGTTTGGGGGGACTCGAGGGCAAGTTTTGTTCTCAAGTCGGTTGCTTAATAGATTGTGGCAATCTCAAGGGGTCACTTGACAGCGATTGTCTTGCTGTAGTGATGGGAATTTCATTTAATTGTGAAGCATTTGGATTTCCTTTCCAGCAGGTCAAGAGGTCCCAGGCATTCAAAGTGTTAGTTGCTGCCGATCATGAACTCTGGTTTTGCTGAGTGAAGATTTCCACCACCCCCCTCCCCCATGGGACTGTAGTTTGCACGTCTGTCTCCAAACTAAATACAAATTACAGACCCTTTCTCCACTTCTGCACCCTCCAAGCCAACACTGCAGGACGAGCACATTAGATTCATACCATCATTGTATCAATGGAAAATTAAGTGTATAGTGCTATGAAATCTGGCCATGGGGAGATGCTGGATGCTGTTTTCAGATCTTCTGTTTGTGGAGATCTTGGAAATGGAAACTTTGGCAAAGTTGAGAAGCCGCCTAATGTCAAAACTGGGAAGAATCTGCTACAAGTCAGACCGTAAAGCTCCAATTTACTTTGTAAAATTACTTGGGTGGAGAGGGTGTAGAAAGGATGAATGGAAGCCAAGAAGTATGCATGTAAATAGGATAATTTAGGATCATCCTGTATGATGTCAGTCTTCTTGCTAAAAAGGATTTTTTTTAAATGGGACCTCCTTGAATTCCAGCTGGGTGTTTTAGTAGGTGTTCTCCCTCCAAAGGGCTGATATTCCTGAGTGATATTTTTCTAAACTTTTTTTTCCCCTACCAAAACTGCTGCTAGTTTAGAAAATATCACTTGGAAATAAGTCTCAAATCATTTCGTTTGGATCATAGAAACCTAAGTGGGTGGGACCAGAAATGCTCCGGTTGGTGAAATGGAAAGTCATAGTGCAGTGTGATTTGACATGCTATAGCGATGGAGGTCCTGTGCACAGCCTGCTGGGGGTTGAAAAGTTTTCTATCCGCCTTAACTTGGGATGTATAGAGTTTTCCTCAAACTTTGTGCTTGTTCCACTCAATGTTGCATGCATCCTAGCAAGTGTATTAGTGTCTCATGTAGGTGGTAGTTCATCCCAGAAGCTGTAGAGCCACTCCTTTGGTCATGCCAGGTCAGTCTCCTTACACTGTATAAGGCTGCCCTTTTTAGAAATAACTTTTCCTCCTTTTTTTTTTTTTTTTTTTTTTTTTTTTTTTTTTTTTTCCTTTCTTCAAGGCCCTTATGTTCTGGGTTGTAGACAGTTTGATCATGAGGAAACACAAGCAGAAGGACAGCCTTGACCTCAGCGGGTCCATAGAAACCCCTCGGACTGTGATGACCGAAGAATCCCAGGTAAGAGCAAAGAACGCGCTGTGCAGATATGCCTACGACAAACCCTCTCTAGGGCTGCTTTTCGGATTAAGGATTGATCTAGGCAATGTGCCGTATCCCTGCGATGGAGCTCCAGACCCTCCCCACAGCTGTGCAACACCACGCTTCCTTATACCTTGAGAGAAGTTATGAGCCATGTTGCAAAAATGTAGGTGTCGGGGCATAAGGGTAGGAGTCCCTTCTCAGTTGCCCCTTGTACACATTTTAGTCTGACACCTGCAAGCTCTTCAGTCCAAAGGGCAAACATTAATCAGTGACCAATTGGTTTGTTCCCATTATTTGCTTATACAAAAGTTCACTGGACATGTATAGCGTCCATACCTCTGACTGGGTTTTCGGTCAAGGCCACAAGCCAAGCTGCTGCATCTAATCCTTTCCTTCCTCCTGACCTCCAGCCCCGCTTCATAAGTGCTGTGCATACAACTTCTAACTTCCTGCCATGCATTGGTAAGATCAGTGAAAACTTGTAAAAGGAGTGAGGCTGGCATCTAAAATTGGCTTCCGCTGGTAGATTTAAATTCCTCTGGAGGTAGACCTGTGCAAGGAGTGCATTTTTCTTTTTTTTTGTCCGTTGGACCCACTAAGCTTACTTGCACTTATGGCATTTAGCATTAAGACTAAATCTGATAATGGCTTATACATGGAAGTATACGATGAGCTGGCAAGTGTTGGTGCAACGTAGGCAAGAATTTTAGCCTGGAAATGTGCTGCTGTCTGTATTGGATAAGCTCGGTTTTCAAGGGTACGTGGCATAAGAGAGCAGTGGTTCTCAACCTTTTTGGACTCGGTGCCCCCTCCCATAACTTGTGAATTGAGTGGCACCTGATTTCAAAAAACTACTCTATGTATTACAGTGCGTCCCTCCTTTATGCAGGGGCTTGGCAGTAAGGGTATGGGATTGTCTAGGCAGGGACAAGCCCGAGCCTGGGTTTACTGCTTATCCCCTCACTCCTCCCAGCACCTCTTTAAAAAACCTGGTGGCACCCCAGGGTGTCTTGGCAGCCTGGCTGAGAATTGCTGTATTGAGAATTTCTTTTTGTATGGAAAAGAGGCAGAAAAGTGTTTTTTAAACTCATCAGGCAAAGGAATGGCACACGCCTGGCCTGTGTACCTCCTTGGATGAAAGCTGAGTTGCTCCCCAAGAACACAACTGGGTGGGGAACCCATCCTTTCACAGGAGTTAAAGCAAAGCAGGTTTGATCTGGCTGCTTGTTTTACTTTAGCTCTTAGTTCAAAGTGTGACTCTTATGCTAATCTTTTTAAAAGATCTGTATGGACACGCCTATATTTAAAAAAAAAAAAAAAAAAAAAAAGTCAAAACTAATTAATCATCTTGAACCAACTAGACAAATACTTTGTTCAGATCATAGCATACTTCTGATCTCTGACCTGTGGCTGCTGCTGTTCACGCTTTCTTTCCATTGTAGTTGGTAGAGTTGGCTTTGGAAGGCTCTTTTAGGGGATTTAAATCAGTCCACGCTTGTTGTGGTAGATGGACACCTGAACACTACTTTTCTTGCTCTTGCAAGTTGAAAGCCTTGTTTTAAACAAGTGTAAAGTTGTTCTAATTGTGCGGGCCGGGAGCAACCCGAGCCCTTTTCTGCGCTGCACGCGGGCTGTGACCAGCAGCCTGGGCACGCCGGGGTGGAGAGGGAAGGCCTTCGAGCTGGAATTAGGCACAAACGCGTATCGGTAGTTTTAAGGATTATTTACTTACACCGAGATGGCAGTGGTGCAGGCTGGAAAACTTGCTTAAGTTGCGGTTACAGATAGACAACACAGACGGTCTCGTGGAGGTTGCTAGGCTCCACGGTACAGAGCTCCGGATGCTCTGGGTGAACGAGCCACCAAAATCAGAATCGTAAATACGTCTTATAAAAGTTGCGCTCGAAGACGGGAAGAGGTGGGCGGTGGATCAGGGCGCCAAACTCCTCTGGATCTCCGACA
>NW_005841853.1:3022050-3035786 GCF_000455745.1 Alligator sinensis | reverse complement strand
CCCCCCCCAGTTCTCAGGTTAGAAAGATCTGATTGTAAACCTCCAACTTGTGGCACAGCTAATCCCTTTTATTTTGTAGCAGATAAGAGTCCCTAACCTAAGAGTGGCTGAAAACGGAGGTATGATGGTGCTATTAGCCGTTCCAGGGTGGAGGGCTGCTGTTCGCCAACACTGCCGGTGCTGCCAGTCGCATCTGGAAACCAACCATGACTGTGGTAGTGAAGAAACCCTTCTTGAGGCAGTCCATATCTAGGGAATCATGGTTTTGTGGAAACTATGAAACCTAGTGTTTCCTGCAAAATCTGCAGGGTGGGTATAGGGGGAAGAAAACTTACATAATTTTTTTTTTTTTTTAAAGCTTTTTATTTCTTCCCCTTCCTGGGTGGGTCTTGTCCTGCCAACTGGGTGCCTTTCCCTCCCAGGTGGGCTGCATCATGAAGAGGGTACCAGTCAAGGCGTTCAGCAGTCAAGATGGCAACTAGCCCCTTGTCCCTCTGCCAATTGGCACCGAGGAGCAGGGCCACTGCAAAATGCCTGCGAAATGGGCTCTTTGTGCTGAGACAAAGCTGTGAAAATGGCCATCCTGTCGCGAGTTAAGTAGGTCCCTACCATATCCCTGGACAGGCTCAGCAAGTGGGCGGACGAGAATCTGATGGTGTTCAACGCCGATAAATGCAAGGTTCTCCACCTTGGGAAGAAAAACCCGCAGCATCCTTATAGGCTTGGCCGTGCTACGTTGGCTAGCACTATGCAAGAAAGAGACTCGGGGGTCATCATTGACCACAAGATGAACATGAGCCTGCAATGCGATGCGGCGGCTAGTAAAGCGACCAAAATGCTGGCTTGCATCCATAGATGCTTCTCAAGCAAATCCCGGGACGTCATTCTCCCCCTGTACTCGGCCTTAGTGAGGCCGCAGCTGGAGTACTGTGTCCAGTTTTGGGCTCCACAATTCAAAAAGGATGTGGAGAAGCTTGAGAGAGTCCAGAGAAGAGCCACGCGCATGATCAGAGGTCAGGAAAACAGACCTTACGACGACAGGCTGAGAGCCCTGGGGCTCTTTAGCCTGGAAAAGCGCAGGCTCAGGGGTGATCTGATGGCCACCTACAAGTTTATCAGGGGTGACCACCAGCATCTGGGGGAACGTTTGTTCACCAGAGCGCCCCAAGGGATGGCGACTAGGTCGAATGGTCATAAACTACTTCAAGATCGTTTCAGGCTGGACATAAGGAAGAATTTCTTTACTGTCCGAGCCCCCAAGGTCTGGAACAGCCTGCCACCGGAGGTGGTTCAAGCGCCCACATTGAACACCTTCAAGAGCAAACTGGATGCTCATCTTGCTGGGATCCTATGACCCCAGCTGACTTCCTGCCCTTTGGGTGGGGGGCTGGACTCGATCTTCCGAGGTCCCTTCCAGCCCTAATGTCTATGAAATCCCAGCTATTGCAGGGTTTCTCCTTGCATTTTCCAATAACCAAGTAATGGCTTCTGTGGTGGGGTGTTTTTTTTTCTCTTTGAAATGGTCACAGCTGAATAAATCTTGCTGTAGGGAAGGCTTTGCAGTTGCTTCCTTTCCAATTTCTCATCTTACTATGGCTTTTATAGGTTTCAAGTATTTGACTCCACCCCACCCCCCGCTCATCTCCTTCTCCCCCCTCTTTTTACATGTTCAGAAACATTAGCTCCGACTCAAAGGAAAGACTAAGCTGACCTCTAACATCCAAATAACTTCTGTTGGCTTGACTTGTAACCTTCCTGCTCTACTGTCTCTGGTGTTGCAGTTAGGAAGTGGCTTTAACTTGGCATTTTGGGTATTGTCTTACTAGAGCTCTGGCAGGCTTGCTGCCTTCATTTTGACCTTGCTCCTTCACATACAGCACAAAACTGCACAAGCTGTCTGCTGGTCAACTGGCTGCACCAGTATTCGTGCCCAAATGGGCAGATAGTATAAATGTAATGATCTTCAAGACCTCAGACTTCTGTCTCTGGGGACAGAAATTGCACACAAACTGGTATAAGTGGTTGGAAACCAGTTTAAATCTGGAACCCATCTCCAACAGAAGTTCAGTGCACAAACTGCTTCCAAAATGTCCGAACCCGGTTTAAGGTATCAACCTAGATGGATGTAGTATCAGACTTAACTGATTTAGGTTAAATCGGTTTATTGGACTTCTGTTCTAGCTCCCCTCCAGATTCAAGTTAACTCGGCCGCCCTGTCTCCCAGGATGCTCTACACCTTCCCCACAAACCCGCCCTCGTAGGCTGGGCAAACTAGCCTTGGTCCAAGCTGTCTGCTCCAGCAGGGAGGCATGCTCTAGCGCCCCCCAGCTTCTGGCCTGGGCCACTGCAAGCCTGTGGCTGCATTTCTGGAATCAAATATGAATGTCTGTTCACTTGCTTATCGGTTCAGTGTGTGCAGCTTAGACTAACCTGTGAGGACTGAATCAATTCAGCCTCAGGCTTTTTAACTGCCTGTACTTGGCTTTGATGTTCTCCATTAAACTTCTTCACAGCCTTGTGTCCGGTGATATTGCTGCATTTCCACATTGCAAGCAGTTCCCTTAACTTTTTAAATTGGCCATCTGGGTTATCTCTTTAATGTGTCCAAGGCCCATAGTTGCAGTGGCTAGTGGGTATCTTGTATCTAGACTTTTGGAGCTAGGATTTGGTTGGGATTTCTCCCCCTGTATGGATAGTCAGTGGTGCATGTGTTCTGCTTGTTTGACCAAGATAATTCCTTCCCTGGCTGCTGGTAGCTAATTGAGGAGGGGGAGGGGGATGCTGAGTATTGCAGGCCAGCTCTGCCAAGTACAAAGTGCCTGTGAGTTTATCAGCATTCATCAGGGCCGTCTCGGATAAGGCGCCAACAACCCCCATTACGTGGCTTACTTGAATTTCACCCCTCTATCTCCACAATGAAGGGTTTCATTCCTGTTGCATTTGAGCTCAGAAGGGGCTTGTATATATAAAATGGAGCTGCTGCTCTTAACCTGCTAAGGACACTGTAGCACAGTCTCTATGGCTGGAGTGAAAGCACCTAAACCATCTAAAGGGCTAACATCACTGCTTGCAAAGCCCCAACCAGCAATCCTGCTACTGAAGTGGAAGCAGTGACTTGCTGGAAGATCCCGAGTCCTGCTGTCCAGTGAGTCTGTGAGCCACCCCTGTGCCTGTCCAGGTCCTCTTCTCTACTGCTGAGCTATAGAAATGGTGTGTGGGGCTGTGAAGAGGAGCAAGGATTGCATTATAGCCTGGAACACTTCCAGGAGTGACTTTTGTCCTCTGGTATGAATTGAATTTTCTTTCTGTGCTGTTTTATCTTTTTTAAATTCAAAAAGCTTCCAACTGGGAAGGGCTTCCAGCAGGCTCTTTCCTTCAGTCCCTTGTGAAGTTCCTTCCCCTCCCGTCTGAACACACTGTGCTGTGTGCCGGTGCCTTGCATATGTTGAATTGCAGAAGACTTGAGGGACATGCAGGCTTGAATGAAGGATTCCTGTATTCCAGCCTCAGCTAAAATCTCTCTGCCGCCTCCTATGCAAGTGCCAGTAAACCATATCAATGGCACCATTGTTCTCTTGTTTTCACTGGGGGGGGAAAAAAAAAAAAGAAAAAAAAAAAGTTGGATTTTTTTTTTTTTAAAGCCCTTTAATGTTCATTTGATCTCGCTGGGTTGGTGGCTGTACCCAAGGGCACATGGCAGACTAAAGAGCTAAGCTGAAAGTACACCCATCCGACCTTGCTTTTGCACTCTTTTTCAAATTGTCTGTGCAGGAAGTCTTTTCTCAAATGACCCTTGAATGTGCCTCTGGATGTTGTTTCATTGGTTAATGTTGGGACTGATGAGGGATCATGCCATGAGTCTAATGGACCATGTGGCTATCATGACACTTCTGGTTTGTGCGTCTGAACCAGTCTCATCACCCCCTCCCAGCCTCCATAGCTTTCCATGTACTGACTTATGCCAGGTTTCTATTAATAACACAGAGTTGGGGTCCTAATGAACTTCACAAAGGTATTTCAGATCCAACTGGGACGGAGAGAGGGAGATTAAATGAAAGAATGAATGAGTGAGCTGCTAGTTTTTTCACAAGTGCTAACTTCACTTGATACAAAAGAAGGGCTAACTGGGCTGACAGACTAGAGAACAAAACCTAAGGTAGCTGTTTTTATTTGCATCGTGGTATAAGTAACCTCTCAGCTATATTCTGATTATTGATGATCCACGTTGCACCTTATATTCTCCATTCTTGTGACACAGTGATCTATTTAAGGCATGGTTCTTGGACTGGGATCCAGCCTGCTGATGAAAATCAAAGGGCCTGGGGTAGTACTGGGGTGGTGCTGTTGCCCTGTGCTCTAGGTCCGTTATTATAAATCTTCTGCTGCACCTAATCGGTTCATCCTGTTCATGATGGACACCTCCTGTTCTTGACCCGTCCTGATGGATGACAAGGTCCCTTCGAGCCCTAAACTCCTGTGAATCTGTACTATCCATCCTCCTCTTAAATCTCTTCCAGTAGAGGGCTAATGCAGCTCTTTACATGTACCGTGTGTGTTTGGGGACCTATCCCATGGCTCTTGGCACCGTGATGCTCCAGGATTTTCAGTGGTGGGAGAAAGTTGCCTTTCCAGGAGTCTGCCAAAGGGAATGTCTTGGCACAGGTGTCTGTCTGAAACCTTGCTGCAGAGTAGATGGGTTGGGGACTTCAAGCCCAGGCTAGCTTGAGCCCTCCGGGTGCAGGCCAGCAGCCCTGTGAGGTAGATGTCAAGATGCTGCAATTACAGCAGTGAAGTTCCCAAAACCAGTCTGGGATGCTAGTTCAGAGGGTCCTTGCCATACTAAGCAGTAAAGCAGGATGCCTGGAGAGTCTTGGGGCTGGCCTCCAACATACCTGTCTAGGCTGTGTGCAAATTGATGCTTTTACCTCTGGAAGGGGACAGCTTTTTGTGACAAATGACACCTGGCCTAGCCAGCTGTTTGCTTTCAAGTTCCATAGCCCCCAGCCATGCCACACTTCACCTTGCAACACAGCAAGGGAGACTTGTCCCCCGCTGAAATGTTGTATTATAAAATACTCTTTCCATATTTTCCAGTGCATAGTGGGGGGGGTTTTACCATACTTCCCACTGCTGTACTTTTCTCATGTTTATGGGACACGGTTAGCTTTGCTTTAGTTTGCAAAATCAATCGAGGGAGTCCAGGGCAGGCTGTGCAAGGGAGCCCTCTCCCTCCAGCCCCTCCGTCACTTTTGAAAGATAGTGATTCATTGCAGTTTTCTGTGTGTTTTCCTGTTTAGTCTTCCTGTTGCCATGGTTGTTGGCCCTGAGGTGCAGCCTGTATGGTTGCAAAGGAACACGCCTTACGTTTGCCATATGTGTGCACTGGAATATCTACAGCCAGAGACCCACACCCTCCCTCCCTTCCCCCATCATAGCTGATATCCAGGACTAGGAAGAAGCCTTATTCCTCAACTATCAGGCAGCATGTTTAACCATGTCTCAAAACACAGCAATACAGGCAAGACCTCCTTTGGCTTTGATACTTGGAAGAAAGCATGTCAGAATTGGATGCATCGTGTCGGGATTCCTAATGATGAAGTACCGTAACTCTCATATGCAATATACCTCTGAATATAATGTGCACCTTTTGAAAGGCTGAATGAAGAAAAAGATTTCTTCCATAATGGAGTTATGGTGGCATAGAGCAGGGGTAGAGCCTAGCCTTCAGATGACTTGCCCTCTCTGAAGCCTTCGCTGCTGCTAAAGACTGGTTCCCATGAGTGGATCTCTGATTTGCAAAAGAGCTACAGAGTCTCTAAAGCTGTGAAATAGGAGATGGATCAGGAGATGTTAGCACACAGCTAAAAGAAAGGCATGCTTGATGAGTGGAACAGCAAGACTGTTAGAAACGGTAGACAATTGTTAGCACATCTGGAATGAAGAACAATGAGCCATTAAATCTATTAATTCCCTCAGCTGTCTGAATACTAAGCCCATGGCTACTGCACTGTGGAGCTGGAGTCGAAGCATGGTGTCTGTTTTAGGCAGAAAATCCGCTTCCCTGCTTTAATATACGCACCCAATTTTGGGGGGCTGACTTTGGGGGCAAGAAAATATGGCAATACGTATTGGACATGGACTGGAGTCTTGTTTGCTATCTAAAGCTAAGCAGGGTAAGATGTGGCCAATGCAGAAATGGGAGGCTTTCAGTAAAGCTGGGTAAGAAGTGGTTTTCTTCTTTAGTAAGTGGTGCTTGTTCTTCAGAGGTTTCTGGCTCTCAGTGGGTGGTTGGTGACTGATATGTAAGCTGTCTAGCTGACAGATTTGCGTCTGAACTGATCCAATCTGCCTTTTTAGCTTAACTCTTCCACTTTGAGCTGCAAATGCCACTGGATTGCAACTACCCCTTGCAGGATCTAAGGGGATGTCTACAGATGGCCAACAAAGTGCTATGCAGAGGTACCCAAGCTGGATCTGAACAAAGGAGAGCTGCATCAGTACAGGCAAGGTGGTCTGGCAAAGCTAACCGGTCTGGTTGGAGTGCTGTACTAACCGCAGCTATTTTGCTTCCTGTATTTGAACCAGCTTGACTATCTCTGCACTGCATAGACGGGATGGATGCCCAGCTCTAACTGGAAAGAATGCACTGAGCGGGGATTAAGCTCGGACTTTGCGCCTTTGTATCACTTTGACTGGGGAGGCTTGAATCTCTTGATCATAGGGCAAAGTGAGGGTGGCTCTGTATGGTCACTGATGAATCTTTTTATCTTCCAGTGAGCTGTCTTTTAGGAGATGTTGCCTATGGTACGTCCAGTTTAAAAGGCATTTGGTGCGATGCAGCTGCAATTATACACCAGCTGTGTAGCCATGAAGCGCGAGTCCTTGGTCAACAGTCTCTCCATTCTTGTCTCTGCAGGTGTTGCTCTCCGCGGACTTGGATTTTGACCATCCTGAAAGCGACCGGGACATCTCTAGGCTCCAAGGGACCAAGCCGAAAGTGAGGCAGGCGGGCTACCAGGTGGTCATTTAACCAGCTGGAAATCAAGTGAAACGGAGAAAGTGCCAACAAAGAAAATAGTGAAAGCTGTTGTTGAACTCTGCCAGAGGGCTGGGTAGGCGTGATAGTCTCTTGTACCCGTGAATGGAGACCATATACTAACGCTACCCCGATGGACCTTTTGAGAAGTTACTTTTTTTCCCCCAATGATGTATTTGTACATTCTGCATTCTTGCTGCCTGGTATGGTGGCTGGCACTGTGTATACATAGTGCCCGTACCTGTATTTGTCTCCCAAGCACAGCAAGGGTAGAATTAATAGTTGCATTTCTCTGGCTGGCCAGCTGGTTTGTAGTTTGTCAGGACTGAGGCATAAAGGAAAGCTCAATCTTTTTATAAGAAGAGATCTTTATCATGTATTAGCTCTACTGGGCCACTTTTTATATGCACAGATACTTGACATGACTTGACTTTGTAAAAATGTATTTAAATGTCCTTTTTGGGGGATAAGGCTGATTGGACCAGTGAATGACATGGGTGTCTGTTTGGTTTTTCTTTTTACTGTTTTATACGGATGGTAATAAAAGCCTGATTTTTGAAATTGCTTTATGGTTGAAGCATTCTTGTACTTGTCAGGCCCTCGCAGCACAGTTATTGGTAAACTAGTTGCATTTTTCTTAATCCCCATCTTCCACTGACTTGAAGCTTGTCCTGCAATGTCATGACTGAACTGGAGTCATTGTGAGGTTGGTCGTGGCTCTCCGATTTCTCTGAACAAAAAAAATCTGAAGTCCCTTGAGCCAGTGGTGTCAGGAAGGGATGTGAGGGGGAGAGTGATATATCTTAACAACCTGCTGCCTATGGCAAAGCTCATCTGTTCAGGAGATGGGGCTTTTTGTGTCTGGCTGAGACCAGAAAGGACTTCCAGGGAGGACCTGAAGGGTTTTCCCAGGCTTTGCTACCTTCGGCTTCAAATGCACTTCCTTGATCTGCCGCCTTGCACAGAAACGCAACAGCAGGTGTGGCTTTGAGTAAATGCTGCACTGCACACCAGGGGAGAACAAGTGATGTGGCTGTGCTGCTGCATGCTCTACTGAGGGGTGTTTGGGACCTGGTTTTTCAACTAAAATACCAGCACTCCTAAGGAAGACTCTGGAGCCAATGGGAGACTGGGGTGGGGGGGGGGGGGGGGGGTTTGGAGCACCCTCCTTGATCCTCCAAAATGCTGTGCCCTCAGCAGTGCCTAATGATTTTTTGCTGGATACAAAACAGCTCCCTATGACTTACTGAAGCTCGTAAAGTGTCTCTTTACTGAGGATTTTGAAGTGCAAGCCCAAACTTGCTTCCCCTCCCGTTTTTTTTGGGTTTTTTTGTTTTTTTTTTAAATGAACCTTTTAAGGCCAAGTCATGAAAGGTCAGGACCATGTGAGGTTCAAAATGCCAACGTGGTTTACAAACATAAGAGACTAAAGGTGCCAATTACAGTATGTGATCCCTTCCACGAAGGCACGCATGGCTGAGTTGAAAACCGTTCAGAACAGAGCTGTGCCAAAATCGTGAGGTCTGGATGTGGCAGGGGTTTGGGTTCATCTTAATCCAGGTGGCCAAAATAGCACTTTGCAAGAGCTCATTTTGGTGAAAAACCAAACATGCCCTGGTAGACTGGCATGGTGTATTAATATTTTATATGACACACAATGAAGTGCATCAAGCTGCTTCCCCTGTGCAACTTGTGCATTGTATGACGGTGCACAAGTTGAGTGGAAGCTAAATTTTCGGGCTGCAGGAGAGACCTGCGGCAAGACTTTTTGCAAATATGCGTTTTTTATGCTGCTAGTTGAGAATTTCATGGAGCAGCAGAAGTTGGACCCCTCGATGCACTTTATTCTTTAGCAAAGCACCCTATAGGCATACAAGATGCTTGCATGCACTCCTTTCCCTTGACTTTGCCCATGGTGTGCAAACACTCGCAGGAAAATGTGGATGTGTTGTATGCCGGTGCTTAATCTTATCTCAAGGGTCACTGCCATGGTCAGCAACACCCCGTCTTGGGATTGCTCCCACTTTTTTTTTTTTTTTTTTTCTTTTTCTTTTAAGGCTCCCAAATGAAATGGAGGTGGAAAGGATGGAGAGAAGTTCAGGGCTCCTTCTAGCCATATAATATAGGGAAACCTCCTGAAGAATAAGGACTTGGGATAGGGGACAAGCTGATTGCCATCCTGTGTTGTCAAGTTTGTACCTCCTTTAGACAGACAAGGTTCCTTGGGTGAATTTGATATCTTTTATTAGACCACCCCAAATAGTTGGAGAATATTTATTAAGCAAATTTACCCAAGGAACCTTGTCTGCCTATGTCCTTAGACCAACACAGCTACAACCTAAACCCCTACCTCCTTTAGAAGATTTTAAAGCTTTAATAAGAAAATACCTCCCCTTTAAACAGTACAGTAGTTTTACCCAAGTCCTGTTATAAGATCCTTTATCCTCCTTCAGAGAAATCTAGTCACTACACAGGCTTTTCCACTAATGTTTAAATACCTAGAGATCTTTTATTTAACTCGTTTTCTCCTGCTCCACCCCTGCAAAAAAAAAAACAAAAAAACCTCCCCTGCACATACTTCACCAGGTAGAACAATTTATGACCCATCTTAATGTTCAATCCACTGAAGCAGCTGGCTCAGATCTTGTAGTGAATGAAATGCAAGACTGTGTAGACTAGAGGATAAATGTCCCCTTGCGGACGGGAGATGTTTTGCACAATGGGTTTTCTATACCTGTGGACTAGACTCTGCTTAAAGATGCTGCTACAGGATGGCATTTGGCTGTTTTTCGAAGCACATTTCCACCAGGATCCCTCTGGCTTAGTGTTCGTTATTGGTGATCTAAGGGTCTGTTGGGGGAGAAGGGGTGTGCGGCTGGTCTGCCACATGAGCTAGACCTCGGTCTATTCTGTCATGTGAAACAGGCCTGCATTGGGCCTGTGGCCAAGCTTGTGCTGCTTCTACACCAAATAAAAACTTTACCTCCATGTTCACTGTAAAATATTTATTATGAAAATGGATAAGTGGACCCATGTTACCCAGAACACCAAGGTGCCCTCATGGCGGCTGCATGGAGTGAAGCTGTATTTCACTGAGAATAAAAGTCCCTTTCTGTGCCTGGGAACTTGTGTGCATAGAGGAGCGCACTGTAACCCAGAGTAAAAAAAAAATAAAAATAAAAATAAAAAAATCTACAGCTACCAAAAAAAAAAAAAAAAAAAAAAAATCTACACCTATCATAAAAATGCTGCCCTCAATGGACTGTGCATTTCCTACCACCTGGCACAGTGGTGGAAGACCAAGCTCTCTCCTTAAGGTGTTGAACCAGGGTGAGGAGTGGGAACTTGGTAGGGAAACCTCTTGGCAACACGTGCAGTGCAAAAGTGCTTGATTCCCTTGGGGATGTTCTTTCTGCAGCTTCACCGGTATCCAGACAACCAACTCCAAGTAAAACAGCCAGCTGAGTGCAGGATGTAAAGCAGCCTATGTATTCCTGCCACCTTTTCAGGGCAGAAACCAGTTTAACCAGCAGTTGCCCATTCCCTTCGATATTCTCCCTCCGTGTACCTGCTGCAGGACTCTCAGCTTAGGTTGTTGGGCCAGCTTGCAGGAGGTCCGTGCCTTAGCCCACACCCAGGCCTCCCACCAGTCAAACAGCAGGGGTGTTTTTTTCTTTCTCCAAAATAGATACTGGTCACAAGTGTCAGACCTATGGTAGCTTATGTGGCAATCCTGGCTTGAGGATTAGGGTGGGAGGCAGCACTCAAAAGTCTGCCTGGGTTGCAACCAGCTCCCTGGAGAAGATTGTTTCTGTGCCTAGGGCCGTGAATTCTGCTTTCATTACAAAGCACTAACTTTGGCGCAAACTCTTGGCACTTGAGGTACCCTGGCTGAGCTTGGTCTTAGGAAATTTTTAATCAAAGCCAGGCCTGTTTTCCTGTAACGAGTATGAAAATTCACCAAAATGCAAAGCTTAAATGTGTGTATAATGCATCTGCACAACACAGGATCAATGGCAGATCTTGCAGCTGAAGGATGCTGTAGATGCCAGACTATGGTGACTTTTTCTGCAAAATACATGGTGAGCAAAAAGACCAGCAGTGTGTGCGCCTGCATTGCTAAATCTCAAAGCTGTTCCTCTGCTCTTTTTCCAGATGACAACTATTTGGCTGTTTTAAAAGATGCTTCCACACATGCTCCCTTCCCTTTTTGAGTCCCAGAAAGAGAGAATACATTAGCTCAGCTTTGGCTTCCTGCACAAATATGTCTCTAATTGCTGGAGTCGTCTCTGGCAGCATTTTACTAGTATAAGATCTCCCTGGTGGCTGATGTGCAGCTTTATTAAATGATGCTTCATATTTTTAAATAGATCTCAAGCTAGTCCTTTGGACTGGCTCCCTGTGCTTTCAGGCACCTGCAGTGGGGGTGTCTTGCCTGATTCATAACCTTGCCTTCCAAACCGCCTTGTCTGTGCAGGAGAGGAGAGGACTGTTTGAAGGATAGGCATTTGGGGATTAGAAATGAAGATCGTGGTTCGCCCCTCCACCCTTTGAGCTGCTTTCTTTCCCAAGGAGCTCTGACTGTAACGGTTGCTAGAGGAGTCTCTGTAAATACAGGAGTGAGGACACGCGCTGTGGTCATTGGATTCCTAGTGTCCAGAGAGCTTAAAACTTTTCCATTAAATAGAGGTGATGCCTAGTACTGTAATGAAGCAGCTGAGCTGTGTGTTGGATGCCCATGCAGGAGCTTTTTGGAGGAAGGAAAGAACATGGTTTTAAAACCACAGCTGAAGGACTGCTTAGCCAAGGTGCTATGAGAGATGGAGCTTACGCTGTCACTGTCATTGGTTTGGACAGAGTTACCATCCAGAGCACGGCTGCAGTCCAACAGCAATAAGCCATGCAAGGGTATGCTCTGCTTGAGATCCCCTGGGATAGAATTTCATTCTTCCCAACAATCCCAGACCAGGTAGTGATGGCCAAGAAAGCAAGGCCGCAATGCGGCTGCATGGTTTGTTTAACCCTTTGCTGCCCCTGGGTTTCTTTCAACACATGCTCCTGCCCCTTACCCAAAAGCATCAATGGTTGAATCGAGTGGTGCTCCAGATCATCTCCGCAGTCAATGAGATCACTTTGTCTTATCCCACCTCAAGCATTGTCCTCTACAAGTTGTACCTAGCTGTGTGCGATGAGCCATCCACTGGTGGATATTGCACAGCACCGCAGGGGGATTGATTTATTTCTACCCCAGCTTCTCTCTGCACTGTTGAATTCAACAATACCTGCTCCCTTCTTCCCCCTCCATCCCTGCCCATCAGGAAAGTGCTGGCCTCTTTGCATGCAAAGCCTCACCCCCACATTCCCAGGACTCAACCCACGTTCTTCCAGCACAGAAGAGAGGCAGCAGATTTCCAGAGGGAAAAGCTTGAGCACCAAGAAAAAAAAAAGCCCCACCCAGCGCGAGAGGCTCTTGCAGGGCAAACGATGCTACACGCGCTGGTGCAATCAGTGCGATCTGCCCTCACAGTCAGTGACTCATCCCAACGCCAGTTCCTGTATCGAAAGGATGAGAAGCCAGATAATCCTTGTAGACCCCATCGATCAGCTTGTCTGCATTGTTCTTGGCAAACCAACAGTTGACTTCCTGCTGCCCATTATAGATCTTCCTCTGCTTCCGCACAACAGGAACCAGGCGACCTTTCACCTTCAGGGTATTCCCAGGGCCTGGCTTCGGCTCTTCTGTTTGGTTCTGACCGAGCAGCTGAGCACTTTTGCCTGGAGGGTCCTGGGCAAGTTTAACCTCATGGTACAAGAATTGACCTGCAAGGAAAGGTTCAATTTACTTACTGAAGTGGGTGCTTGGTGCCTGATTTTTCTTTTCAATACTGTCCACCTTTATTTTTATCTTTTGTAAACACCGGGATGATGCTAGGAAGGATCTACATTCTCTTTTTCTCTTGCAAATCTCACACACCTAGCAGTGGGGCTGGGGATGAGACAACGGGGAC
Source organism: Alligator sinensis (assembly GCF_000455745.1). Lineage (NCBI taxonomy): Eukaryota > Metazoa > Chordata > Crocodylia > Alligatoridae > Alligator > Alligator sinensis. Next base: position 3,022,742 of record NW_005841853.1, on the reverse strand, counting down.
CACAAGGCTGCTTCATTTCCAAATGCACAGGTCTCTGCCACTTGAGCGAAAGGAAAACTCCCCGAGCTGCTAGAACTAGTAAACCTCAGATTCCCATCTGTGGGCAAAGCTCTCGAAAGGCAATGCACAGAGGACAGCACCGAGGATGCTCCCTGCAACCTGGGAGCCTTAGGTTTCCATTTCCTGCCCTGGAAAAGCCTGCAGGTGTGACCTGGAGTAGGCACCTTCATATCAGAGCCCAAAAAAGGGTCTTAGATGCCTGAAGTGGGACTTAAAATGCTCCCTAAATTCAAAGTTGCAAACCTGACTGCCTCTGGTGAGCTGCTGTCTGATCCCAGAGGTGCCTCGGTTTACAAGTTGTGCTGATCGTGCACGTCCGGAAGCATTTTGCGACCTTCCCAGGGCTGAGCGGCTCAGCCCTAAGCCTGCCTGGGATGCAGAAGCTAGGGGTTTTCCTCTGCCTATTCCTTCCCCGAGGGGCCCACTGCAGTACCTGCCCTCCGAGCACACCCAGTAGATCATCTCCCACACACAATGCACTGGTGGCTGCCACTTTCTTTTAAAATACCAGTTTTATACATACTCCTGCCACAGCTGAGCACCCTCCTCATCACTGTGGAGTCCTCCTTACATGTATCCTTTCTGGCCAAATGGATTTTAAGTCTTTAATTTTTTTTTCCTGCTCTGCAGAA
>NW_005841853.1:3016702-3022019 GCF_000455745.1 Alligator sinensis | reverse complement strand
AGCAGGACAGATGAGAGAGCACCTACCCGCCTGACAGTGAGGGCACTCTCCTGGGAGATGGGAGATATGAGATGAAGACCCTGCAGCAGAGGAAGGACTTAAACTTGGGTCTCCCACACTGTAAATGACTGCTTGAACCACTGAGCTACTGTACAAGAGGAGGACATTGGTCTGCCCCACTTGTGAAAGAAGGGAGAGAGGTGTTCTCCTTTGCAGGGGGCAGTTCAAACTGCAAATCTTGCATGGAAGGTGGCATCTCCCCATGGCCCTGAATTCAATGCCTATGTCTTAGAGGTGGCCAGGATTTAACCTCTATTTCTCCCCAGGTATCCAGCTTGTAGCCACATTGGTCTAGACCAGCAGTTCCCAAAGTCTGACAGATTGTACACCACCAATTTAAAACAATACAACCCCAAGTACCACCAGCAAAGTTTCAGTTCAACTTTAAGTACCACCAGCAATTTTTTGGCATATAAAGTAATTATAATAACTCCGTTAGTGCGTACCACTGATAGGTTGTCCGAGTACTACTGGTGGTACCCATACCACCAATTAGGAACCGCTGGTCTAGAGGCAAAAGCAATCAGGACTCATAGTAGAGGTGATATCTTTTATTAGACCAACTAGTTTTTTGTGAAACAATATTAAATTTTTTTTTTATTTTTTTTTTTTTATATTTTTGCAAAAATCTAGTTGGTCTAATAAAAGATACCACCTCTCCCATTAGTCCTAATTGCTATTTCTCCCCACAAACTAGACAGAGAGATGCACCCTGGGTCCTAAATTCCACTTGTGAAGTCCACGTGCATTGAAATCCTCAACCCTGTGATAGCTATGGTCCTTTTTTGGGTCTAGCCCCTGGAGGAGTAGGAGTCGGTCTTCACTGGGCCTAAGAGGGAGTGCCACCTCTCAGCTAAACCCTTCAAGCTACCAGATCCTGCATCTTTCCCTCAGCCCCCTTTGAAATAGCTATTTCCCCCACATAAATAATGCATTTGCCGACAACGGACGGAGCCGGAGAGAGCATGTCACCCACCTAGCAGCCCGTGGGAATGGGTGGAGAGCCCTTTGCTGTTAGAAATGTAGAATCCCAGATGGTCCTTTTGATACGGGGCAGGATTCTTGTACTGATGAATCAGGACGATGAAGCTGATGGTGCCTCCTATCGTCACCGTGACGTTGGAATTGGCCGCGACGGACACTTCCAGGCCGCTGCTCCCCACAACGGCGCTCCGGTCGCATGGCAGGATGAGCCTTTCCCCATCATCCAGAATGACTTTGGTGGGTGTAATCTCTAGGTAGGATCTCTCTGGCTTATTGCTGAGGATAGTGATGGTGCTAAAGTAAGTCCGTTGTTTCTTGTGGCCGCTGGGAGGAGCCGGGGCTCCAATTAATTGCCCGTTCACGGTTACACCTTTAAGGAAATGAGAACCAGAAGTTTGAAACCAGAGCATATGAATAACTCCAGGCTGCTGCCCTGCTTTATATGTAACGGGAGCCTCATTTTTGAGTGGCCTCAAAACCATCTGGGGTCAGGCTAGATGATCTGTTCAGGTCCCTCCTGACCCTAGCTACTATGATACCTATGATCTCTCATGGGGCTACTTTATTCGGACTTAGATCACCAGCGCTAAAGTCATGAAGGTGGTCAGAGATTTGCATGCTTTCCCTAGGGCACCTCCAATACGCTCACCGATGGGTTTCAGAAACCACTCTTCTTCCACTGTGCCTCAGAGTTTGCACCGGAGAGGCCGGCTCGGAGAGCGAGATTGCCTCTCTGCGCAGAGCTCATTAAGACCATTCTTGGCCTAGCGTTTGCCGGCAAGAGCATCAGGTCTGGTCACCCTGGCTGCCTTTCAATTCAAAACTGGCCTCAAAACCAGAACTCATTTCCTATCAACCACCCGATGATAACAACAGAGGATCGTGACTACCCTGGGCTCCATCCAAGCCCTCATCACAGAGTGAAAAGCTGCCTATCCCATCATCGCAGTAGCAACTCTGGTCCTTTCTCCAAACAGGCCATTTCCTTTAACAAAGGGAACTGTGTTTTCCTTCCAAGTCACTCAATTTGATCCGCAAGAGCAGGCAAACAGCAGCAAAACAGTCTGGGGGAAGGTAGCGGGCTCATTGCCAGGAAGTTGATTTTATATTAAATAACAGGGGGGAAGGCAGACAGGGCTTGGAGCTGGGACCACTGCTACCAGCGTAACACAGAACAGATCTCCAACTCTTTCAGGGGGTTTTTTCCCCGCCCCCAAACTTTTCTATATTTTTTGCATTCTTGCTCCGCAGCTTTCCTGCTTAGGAATAATCCTCTTACAAACCGCCCTGCTTCAGAATCCCAGATCAGATGAGAACCTGAGGCAGGCGGCGCCCATCCTGATCTCTCCAAAGCAGATGCCTAATCATTTTGGTTTTCACCTTGCTTGAGGCATTCCTAGTTGGAAGCAAAGCTGTTTGAGTGCAATTATTACTGATCCTCTGTTAAAATAAACTGCTCAATGCTTTGGTGTATTTTTTTCATTGCAGCTCGGAAGGGACTCCGCTGAAAGCTAAGTAAATAGCGTGCGCTTGAATGCTAATAAGTGGAGCAGACTCTGATCCTTTGGATCTCAAGGGTTCCTTTCACTTGCAGCGATGGTTGCAACCCGTGGGCTGCAGAAGCTGAATCAGCGCAATCCGCTGAGGGTGCAAAGGAAGGACAAATCCCTCGCATAATCTCTAGTGGGCAGGGGCGCTGGCTCATACAAAGCATCACATGTTTGCAAGCTGAAAATGAAATGGCCATTTGTTTAACGGCTTGAGGAGCAGTCAAGTGCAGCCTACACACTATACATGGTTCAACTGGTCAGTCCTTCAGATTCAGATCAAGCTGGATGTGGGGACTCTGGTTCCCTGGTCCTCACTTCTGTATTAAATACATGGGGTAGCTGCAATCTGCTGCATCCTCCATCATGCAGGAAGTAGTTGCCTCTGTGGTTTCCTTCGCAGGGCAGTATTCGGACACAATATTTAGGACCCTTGGGTTCCACAAGCAGCCACTGGGATGGCACACGCATGACACATGCCATCTGCAAAAGGGCAGTAAAGCCTCCTTCCTTTGCAGGCTCATTTTAGTCCAGCTCATCAGGCATCTCATTGCTAAACATCCTACCTACAGGACTCCTGCCTGCTGCTCAGCTTTCCGCAGGGTAGCGGCAGCAGGATTCCCTATTATCTTACCAGACTCTTTGTGGTCAGAGACCAGTCGGAGAATGTCCCCGGGTTGCCCATCGATATTGAAGCAGACGGCTAGCTTGCTGGAGGGGAAATCGATGACAAAGTGGGGGTCCCCGTCCGCTGAGAAGACACAAAAGGGAGAAGAGGTGTGAGGGAAAGCTGCAAACAGAAGCATTCAAGTAGGGAATTTCACAAAACGCTTTGCAAAGAGCACCAGGACCACTGTCTCCCGCATCCACTGATACCTTAGGGCGCCTGTACATAACACGTGTACGCCCCTTATATTTTAAGGGGTTGATGTAGAAAGTATGTCTTTATTCTTGTTTCCACCAAAAACATTGAGTTTGGGGTGCAAAACAAAAGTGAAAAATGAAACATTTCAAATGGGAATCCAAATACTTCGACCTTGAAATGATCCTCCTCAAGGGAGCTGTAGTTTGCGTGCCTCCTGTTCTCATTTTATGTGCAGGTTGGACCCCATAGCTGGTCTACATCTCCCACCGTGCACTGAAATCTCCTCTGACTGAGAAGGCAATGAATAGCGACCGCTGCAGCGTATGGAGGAAAGGTTTGGCTGGGCATCCTAGTGGGAAGCAGGGACCTGTGAGTATTTAACACGCGGATTTGACTGTGAGGAGGGACCAAGGCAGCACCGAGGGACAAAAGCAGAATACACTTCTTTTGGTTTTCAGCTGAAAATCTTTCAATCTCTGAGCATTCCCGTTTTGCCTCTTTTTTTGTAGAAAGCAGATGCTTTTTGCAAAAAACAAGTGTTTAGTTGAAAACCCAGTTTTCCATCCATAAGACACCCAAATGAAGACATTTCCACCAGCCCCATGTTTACCTTCAATATTTGGCACAGAGAACAATAATCAAGACTATAAAGCCCTCCTGTCCCTCCACATTAATTTGATGCTTCAAGTAGATTTTCAGCTCAGTGGCTGACTCATCTGGGACCATTCAGCAGACAAGGGACATTCGGAGATTGGCCTGAGCCATAAATGTCTGAGCCATGTCTAATTTTCCTCAGTGCCTTGCTGAACTCAAATCCAGGTTCTTGGTTTGAACCAGTTGCTAAGTATTTAATGTACTAGAGGGATGTTGAATAGAGTGGGATGAAAATAAAAAGTTGCAAAAACTTAGAAAACAATATAAATGCAGAGGGGGAGGGTTATGGGGAGGCGTTTCTGAAACGTCAGCAGAATTGCTTGGAAAATCATTTTATTGCAACTGACTCTAAAATCGAAACAAATTTCTTATTGCTCCTTAAACAAACTGGCTTCCTTTAAACTATTGTGGGGAGAAGGGCAGGGGCCAGATCAGCCTGGATAAGTCCTACATAAACACACTTCCCTTTAGCATCCAACCTTTGCCACTATGCATATTGGATTAGACAGACCCGTGGCCTGAGGCACAGCTCTTATATATTGTGACGATAAAAAGGTTCACGTAAGATAGCACTCTGCCATGCTCCCTCGCTGGCCCTCTCTCTAGCTCTGAGTACGTCCCTGTCCTCTCTCCTCTTTCTCTTCCTTCAAAGTGACCCTGTTTGAATGGGATAAATTGGCCCCCAGATGATTTGCTACAGGAGGCTACATGCCACAGGGATGCACAATGGAGGCCTCTGTGCCTCAGCTGTTTTTTGTCTCCAGTTGCAAAAGTAGATGGGACTGGGAAACAGACACTCACCTGAAGTTTTGGAGATCCTGATTCTTTGTTTTTCTTGTTGCTTGGGCGCGCTGAGAGCTAGGGAGGAGAACGCAGCCAAAGTCACGTTAGAAACAGCAGAATAAGCAACATTGCAGCTCCGTTCCCAAAACACCAGTTGGAAAAATTGCCCAAGGTCAAATGGCATGTGACATACCCAAGGTCAAACGGCACATCAGTAGCAAGCCTAGTGCCATAAAAAGCCACCCTCCCCCCACTACACACACACACACACACACACACACACACACACACTTTCATCACTAAGGTTTCCTCTATTCATGCAATCAATTCTGAGGAAGTGCCTATTTTTAAAGCACGTTCCCCTCCAATGCTGTCAGCGTGATTTTTTTTTGTACCTGGCAGGGCCTTGTGTCCTTGCAAACCC
>NW_005841853.1:2897138-3016671 GCF_000455745.1 Alligator sinensis | reverse complement strand
TCTTTCCCCAATGCCCTCTGTAGGAGGATGGGCATAATCCCCCTCCGGTCCTTCCGACTGAAGCTCAAACTCCTTCATCTTCAAGCGAGTGAAAGGGGTGACGAAGTTGTAGGTCAGAGCCAACGACTTGGCCCTCTCCATCAAACGTTCCTTCTCTGCGCTGTCATCGCTCTTCAGCCAGGAGGTCAGCAGCTCCTTGATGGTGAGGTAGCTCCAGGCCCTTTCAACGTAATTCTGATCCCCTTTCCCATTATCCAGGCCAGGGATGCCCCTGATGTCGTTCCTACTCGGGATGTCTATGTTCACGTCAGTCTTCAGGAGGATGTACTTGTTGCTGTTGCTGGCCGTCACCTCCACGTGGAAGCGGTCTGAGGTGTGGTTGATGACTTTGCCAGCAATGACGATTTCGGACCCATTGAAGTAGTTGGGGAAGAAGTTCTGGGTGACCTGCTCCACGCTGTCCTTGGGGTAATCGACTCGAATATCGGAGAGAAGAGGCGTCCCGACTTCATCATAGAACCTGAAACAAAGTCACATTTCCCAGAAATTAGCGCTCTCAGCGAGGTACCCGCATACAAACCTGCCCGTTTTTACACACGTGCTGTCTTTGCACTTGAAGTGGGACTTTCCCCAAAGCTCATTTTAACAGGCAGATTTTCCAGATTGAAAATATTTGGGTCTAAACAAAATATCCCATGTTTTCCACAATCAGCAGATGCTTTTCAGGCCTGGGCGCCTTAATGTGGTAAACAAAATGAGTCGCGCATCCTTCTTTCTGCACTTCTGCCTGAGACGCCCATCTCTCCAGCCCCACAGCTAGAGAGATGCAATATCTCAATACAAATAATTTAAACAAAAGCATTGTTCTGAAGGGCACCCAGGTTGCACTGTGGTGTGATGCACCTTGTGAGAAGGACTAAGGGTGCCCACGGGGTCAGTCATCTGCATCCGGATCCCTGAGTCTTACCGGAACGGCTCTTCTTACCCACAGCCAAACCAGGAGTCCCAAGGTTTGGAGCTATTTGAGTTATGAACTGGGCTGGCCCCTCATTTTGCTTAACAGCTCCTATCATTATAACAAAAGGCCCCAACCCCAGATGCAACATCTGCAGCTGGTCTCTACTCTGGATCTATCAAGGTCTCTTCTTCCCCAAACCATGCCTGAAAGAGGTGATGCAGCCATGGCTGGGCCCCCAGAACCAACCCTTTCAGCTGGGCAGCGGCATCCTCATCTTCCTGGATGCGCCGCATCATGCCGCAGTTCTCCAGCGCCATCCTCTCCAGCAGCTTGTAGTCAACGTCGTTGCCGATGCCGATGGTGAAGAGGCAGAACTTGTCGCGGATGGCTTCCTTGGTGTTGCTGAGGATCTTGGAGGACTGGGTCTCCCCCACTGTGGGCCTCCCATCCGTCAGGAAGATGATCAGGGAGACGCTTCTGGCATCGATGTCATTCTGAGCAATGTAATCATTCAGCAACTTCGAACCCGTCTGGAGAGCACCATTAATATCAGTACCTGAGGATGCACCAGAGACATTAGCTTATTCTCCTATCTAAATGCACTGCACATGGCTACTCAGAGAAATAAAGGGACTGTGTCTGTAAGTAGGTTCAGCTGCTACAGCCCCTCCTGGCAGATTTGGGGAATCGGGCAATGACTTCTGGTTCATTTTATGAAATGGTCATGTCACTGGACAAAAAAATTAAAGATGCTATTAGCCTCAATGACCAGGCTTTCCCTAGACACTGGCTATGCTAAGGATGTGTGACCTGGGAGAACAGGATTTACGCACTTCAGAAGGGAAGAGGATAAGACGGGAGGCAAAAAGTCTGCAAACAGGAGAACAAAAAAACCCAAAGGTAGCATTTGCCTTAAAAAATTCAGGGGGACTCCCAGGTGGAATCCTTTCCTAGTCCTTTTAAACTGGGGGGGTGGGGGGAAATGGGAAGAAAGACATAGTTGTAGAAGTAAAAGGAAAAAACTCAATGATGGATGTTGCAAGTGAGAGAGGAACAGTGTGGAAAAAGCCCTGCCCGTACCCTGTTACCTCTCCCTTTCAGCATCCACCCTCTGCCACTGTGACACAGGATACAGCAAATGGACCTATCGTCTGAACCAATAAATGGCAGTTCTTCGGTTGGGTTTTGACCCAATAAATGGCATATTCTAATGACCCAACAAATGGCATTCTCATGACCCAACAAATGGCATATTCTTATGATTTGGGAGAGGAACCATGCGTAGAAGGCGGTCACTTGGGAGTCCTTAAGGAATTCTGAACTAGGTCTTCACAATACTCAAGAACAATAAGGAAAATGATCCAGAGAAATGCATACAGGTGGTTAAACTGCATTACTTGGCTTTGTATATCTCTTGTGGCAGCTAAAGTAAAAAGCAACGGGTTTTGGAGCCTTTGCGCTATGTACTTGAGCTATCACAAGTCCTTGGAGAAGTCAATGGGAACATCAAATGTCCTCTAGGTTGGAGCTCTGGAAAAGTGCGTGCTTAAACAGCTGTGGTGAATGGTAGCAAAGGAGCATTGATCTTGGGGATGTCAGGCAGCTATACGTGAGGTCCCATTTCTGTGAAAGGTTAGACAGTAAATCTGTGTGTCACAAAAGCCAAGAGAAAAGAAGAGAGCACTGGAGCTTATTCAGAGTCAGGAAATTTAAGCGGACGGATCTAGTGTATCAGGACCCAACATAACAGCCGGGTGAGCATCCAGCAGGGGAGTGTGCTATAACAGGAGGGCTGTCTCTGTTTCAGCGGATATGTCTACGATCATGTTCAACATGTGTGAACTTAAAAAAAAAAGAGATAAAGGGGGTGGAAAAGATAGGTAAAAGATAATGTGGCCTGAAAACCAAATTCCTCAATCTCTTTTTGCAAATTAGGAGCTGGGACTCTAAACCCAGAACCTCCTTATAACAGGTCAAATTGTGTCCCTAGAGCCAAACACTGGCAAATCTCTGGCATTCAAACACCACACTCAGATATTCAGATGCATTCCTAAAAGCACGGAAAAAACAACCCTTGTAGCTTTGATACTGTCCTTTCCAGCAACGATCTAGCAAAGGTGCAACTGAACCCTGAAGGCAATCCTCCCCCTGCCAAATTATTTTTCAGGCAAAGACTTGTCTGTTTTAGTGTGTGAGTGGATGGGTGCATGTCCTCACACCCACATCCCAAGGAGGAGATGCCCCCACCTCTCACCCCCCCACCAATATCTGCTTCCACCCAAGAAGCCAAACAAAGCAGTGCCCTCCCAGAACGAGGCAATCAGTGCACTGGTCTTTGTTGAGCTCCAGAGTTCAACGTGCAGTTAATCATTTCCTCTCTTTTTGGCTTGTTATTAATTAAGCCTATTCAACAGAAGATCAGCTGGCACGTCGAATGGTGTTCTTATGGCTTTGTTCAATTGGTCCTAGTCCCACCTTTGGTAACTGTTTAGCAGGGTGGGTCTCTCACCCTCTTCCTAGACTCTTGTTCACAATACAAACAGTGCAGCTGACCATCCTGTTTGCTCATTTTCCAACCCTCAATAAGAATGAGCGGACATTGTTTAAGGGGAAGAGAAGCACAGAAAACCCTTGCAAACCTTTAGCTAACTCAAATCTCAAAAGTCTTCATAAGAATTTGGGGCGGGACTTGTACAGCAGATTTGGCCGGGGATCTGAGTGTTTCATGGGGAGTTTGGTTACCCAAGAAGACTATTAGATTGTCAGGGCTCCCGAAGTTGTGCACTACAACTTGCTAGAGAGATCATGGCACTCGCCACCTCCCCTTCCATCCCAATCACAGGAGCAATTCCCCCCAGCAGCAGCCAATGCAATCATGAGAATAAATGACAAGAGGAAAGTCTTACATGTATTTTAGCTGTCTCTTACTGCTGTCAAGCAGCTGGATCCAACAGCTGACACCATATGTGCACACTTTGGGAGTGATTAGCTGGGAAGGTTATGAGAGCAGAGTGGCACTTTCCAATACGTTCAGTGTTGGCCAAATCTGCTCCCTTGGACGTCAAGAACTTCAGTGGCAACAGGCCTAGGCCAATGTTATCCACACTTTGAAAATAACACTGGGCAAACTGGTGAGATCTTTGTTCTGGAAGGTATCATTAACTGCATAAAAGAAAACAATCCCATTTATATCTCCATCTCTTACCTCCGGTAGGTGACATGTTATGAATGTACTTCTTGGCATCTCTTATATTATTTGGAGTGACCGGCACCAGACGGTCCTGCTGCCAGACCTTAATTCGGTTGGAAAACCCAATAATATTGAAGTGGTCCTCAGGCCGAAGGTCCTGAAGGATGGTGAAGAGGGCATCTTTGGTCTGGAAGAAAAATGAAGAACAAGTCCAACTGTTACTGCTTTAATGACTGTAAGCCCAGCTCTTTTGGACGGTGATTATATTGCTTTAGTGCCTTGAGGGGAAGCTCTGCTGTGTTCAGCACTGCACAAAAGACAGATCTTGCCCCAAAGAGCCTGCAAAAGAAGGGTAGGATAAGAGACAATATTTGGATAAACTCACTAACAGGGGAGCACATGGGAAGCATGGTGAGTGGTGGAATAGGAGAACATCATAGAAACCGACTGGGCATTTAAATAAATTTGGGCACCTAAGTGTGATTCTCTTCCACCTCCTTCAAGTCTCTGAAGATCCATTAATGCCTCTACTTTTGTAATACACCATTGCCTGGCTTTTGAGACTGAGTCACAAAAAAAGCTGCATGGAGGAGGATCTAGCCACCTTTTGCATTAACTGGCTTTCAGGGACTCAGGGTGCCGTAGTGTTGCACTTAGGTGTACAATTCCACTTACATGCTGAATAGATTGAATAGAGTCTGGCCCACACGGCCTAGTCATTACCGAGGCTCTTGTAGGCACTGATGTCTGTAGGTGGATTTTAAAGATAGATTAAGAGGAGGATAATGTAATGGATTTGCAGAGATACTTGCAGGGAACAGTTTAGGGGACAGCATGGGAGAATACATGTAGGTGTCTATCTGAAGCACTGACAGCTAGGTAATCACCACTCATGGAAATAACTCTACGCTGGGGGTTCCTATGCAAAGAAAACTGGGAGAGAGATTCAAAAGCCCCACCAAATTTGGCCGCTATATCCCTCTTGATTCCGCATTGAAGCCAATGCTGTACAGCAATTGCAAACAACTTGACCCATTGCAGCAGGATCTCTCATCATCCCTCCAGCTGGTGAGATGGGAGTGGTCCAGTGGGATCATTTCCAGCGACTGCAATGGACTTTGAATCAGGCCTCAAGTGTGTTTAGTTCCTCCCTAGTGATTGTTATCCAATCTGTAAACACTTGCCAAATGTTATTCTGATTTCTCCCTCTGTGTCCAATCTGGCCACGATTTAAGATTTAATCCAGTGCAACATTTCTGCAGACAGCTTTCCAAGAAGGGTTCAGAGAAGAGAACGCTAATCTGGGACTGTGATAGAGGGTGGTCCCATCTCTCTTGGCAGGGAGCAGAGAGTCCAACAGTGGGTCAAGCCCTAGGCTTCAGAACGGATAAGCTCCAAGAGTTTGAAGACTTTCCAAACTCTTGAGGCCATCTTTTTTCCTGCAGCAGACATTTCCTGTTTCTTAAGAGTCTTGTTGGAAGGGGAAGTGTGGCACTTAGTACAAGAGCGAAGGATCTCAGAGGCACTTATTCCTGACTTTTCCGAACTTTTGAGTGCAACCTTACCAATTCTTTTTCAAGTGATTTTTGTTGTGTGATACGCACGTGCGCGCACACCCGTGTGCACGTATGTGTATGGGTTTAGTTGGGTCCCAGAATGAGCAAAACGTTAGGAGGGTGAGACCCAATTTGGACCGAACATATTTATTCCTCCCTAGGTTTGACCTTAGCTTATACACGTGCTAAGGGCCCGACCCTACACAGCATTGAGGACCCTCAACTGAGGACCTTCCACTGAAACTCATGGGGGTGAAAGGTACTTTGCCAGACAGGAAAAGGACCTGTCCGTGACAGGACCAGGTTGGAATGAATTTCCCTGCTTGTCCTCTATTTGCATCATCTTTCTAACCTCCTCTTGAAGACCCCCAGGGTAGGGGGGGAGAGCACCACCTCCCTTGGGAGCCCGTTCCAGACCTTGGCCACTCGAACTGTGAAGAAGTTCTTCCTAATGTCCAATCTAAATCTGCTCTCTGCTAGCTTGTGGCCATTATTTCTTGTAACCCCCGGGGGCGCCTTGGTGAATAAATACTCACCAATTCCCTTCTGTGCCCCCGTGATGAACTTATAGGCAGCCACAAGGTCGCCTCTCAACCTTCTCTTGCGGAGGCTGAAAAGGTCCAGTTTCTCTAGTCTCTCCTCGTAGGGCTTGGTCTGTAGGCCCTTAACCATATGAGTGGCCCTTCTCTGAACCCTCTCCAGGTTATCTGCATCCCTCTTGAAGTGCGGTGCCCAGAATTGCACGCAGTACTCCAACTGCGGTCTGACCAGTGCCCGATAGAGGGGAAGTATCACCTCCTTGGACCTATTCGTCATGCATCTGCTGATGTACGATAAAGTGCCATTGGCTTTTTTGATGGCTTCGTCACACTGCCGACTCATGTTCATCTTGGAGTCCACTAGGACTCCAAGATCCCTTTCCGCTTCCGTGCCACCCAGCAGGTCATTCCCTAGGCTGTAGGTGTGCTGGACATTTTTCCTCCCTAGGTGCAGCACTTTGCATTTCTCCTTGTTGAACTGCATTCTGTTGTTTTCTGCCCACTTGTCCAACCTGTCCAGGTCTGCTTGCAGCTGCTCCCTGCCCTCCGGCGTGTCCACTTCTCCCCATAGCTTTGTGTCATCTGCAAACTTGGACAGAGTACATTTGCAAACTTGGACAGAGTACATTCTTTGAGACAAAGCAACTTAATCGTGGCTGTTGCAAGGGGGAAGCACCTCTCTGCAAAGATGTGCTTGTGTCCTTGTAACCAGCCCAGTGTGCAATGCAACCAGGACTCCTCAGCCCCACACGGCCCATTGGAGACAGCAGTGTAGGGAGCTCACTGAGTGCCTGGGGCAGGGGGGAGGTGGCAAGGGTATGCTGACCACAGTAGAGGCAGGAGCACCTTTCTGCATACCCCACTAACCTCCCCTCCAAATACACTGGTGTGGCCTGCACTGCCCAGCTCCTCTGCACTGACGGAGGCAATGCAGGGTTTCATTCTGCCACTGCAAAGGCTGGGGTGGGGGTAAGGGGCAGGAGGGAAGTGCCAGTCTGTTTGCTCCACTCACCTCCTTGCCCCTCCCAAGACACATTGATTGCCATGGCACTGCCCTGCCTGGCTTCTTTACCTGGGCAGGGGCAGTTCAGGGCTTCCCCCACAGCAGCAGACTCCAGCAAGGGCACCTGGCAGGGAGGGGAGCGGGGTACACCCCTTGCCCCAGCCTAGTTACACTAGTGATGGGACAGCCATGATTTCATAGACATTAGGGCTGGAAAGGACCTCACCTCCAAGGGGCAGGAAGTCAACTGGGATCAGATCACCCCAGCAAGATAAGCATCCAAACGTTTCTTGAAGGTATCTAAGATAGGTGCTTGCACCACTTCTGGCAGGGAGTCTATTCCAGACTCCGGAGATTCAGACTATAATGAAGTTTTTCCTAATGTCCAGTCTAAAATTGTCTTCCAGCAGTTTGTGACTATTAGACCTTGTCTTCCCTTGGGGTGCCCTGGTGAAGACTCATTCTCCCAGTCTTTGGAAGGGCTCAGGCTTCCTCTGCAAAGGGCTGGGAATGATGCAGGGCGTTGAAAGGAAGCTTGTCAGCACGACTGTACGGCTGATGTCCCCTGGCATCTGAAACATGCTGCCCGGAGCAGAGCGTGCTGAACAGGCTGCTTTGGAAACAGCCTCTGAACCTTTCCTTGCACTGACCAGCAATGGGAGCAAGGAGGGAGCATGCATGGGGCTGGCTCTGCAGCAGAGTATCTGGCAGGTACTTTGCTTAGAGCCTACGGACTGGTTTCTTGATTCTGGCCATGTAAGGCCACAGCTAGGATTTATCTTTTGTCTGGATAGTCACAGCTGCTGCCAGGAGATTCCAGATTTCCTTTACACCTATTGGTGTCCCAGCACTTCAGATGCTGCCAGGGCCCTGAATGAGTCATGCCACTGCAACTTGCTGCACAAAGCTTTCTCATGGCTTAGTAGGGAAGTTAACTCTTGGATGATTGGCATTTTCCAGACTGCTAGCTTAAACGGCTGCATGAAATGACAGTGGAGTTGCCCTGGGATTTACGCCGCCATTAGCATTTCTCCGGAAGCCCCATTCAGGATCGCAGTGCCGTCGTGCCAGGTGCTCGCAGACTGGGAGCAAAGCTGCCTGGAGACGTGCCTGGATGCACCAGGCGGAGACGACAGGGAACGTGCCGAAGGAAGTCGCAATAAAAACAGAATTTGTCAGAAAGCGCTTTTCCTCACTCCGCCGGGAGGAGTGACGTGTCAGTCTCACCGCAGAGAAACGGGCTTTAAAAGAGGCTAAGTTGGCAGGTCGGAGGTGTCCTCGTTCCAAAGCTAGCACAGGAGAAAATGAGCCAGCAGGCGCCCGGGGATGCGCAACAGATTCAATTTTGTTCTGGCGCGTTTGCAGCCCCCCGCGAGTCAAAAGCAGTGGGCGGCTGTGACAGCTGCCAACTTGGCTGACACCGCAGGGCAGAGCTGAAGGCATCAGTCTCTCCATGCTGGGCTGAAGAGCGGGGCTCTGCAGGTGGGATCTGGAGCAGATGCCCACTGGGGGCCTGACACCAGCTGCGTGAACACACAGCCCAATGGTTTACGCTTGCTCCAGGCTCCTTGCTGCAGGCCAAAGCTGGAGGGAGCCCGTGGCACACCCAGCAGTGCTACTGCTCATAATAGACTGCACCTTTCAGTCAAGGCTCTCTAAATGCTTAAAAATCATGAATCAGTCAGGTGCAGCATCTCCATCAAATTGAGGTCCAGGGGGTAAACTGAGGCACAATGCAGTGAACTAACAGTTTAAGTGTTCACACAGGGAGCCCACCAGCAGAGCTAGAGAGTGAACTCAAGACTCCCAATGGTCTAATCTCATCTTTTTTTCTGGAGTACAAGCCACGGTGTCCCACTGTTGAACCCCCAGCGACTACCCCTCCTTCCCAAACCTGCACGCAAGGGCGGGTGCTTTGCAGGCAGTGGTCGATGCAGCACACGGTGCCCATGCCGCCTGTCCTTTCTTTTCCTGCCAGTGATGCAGGAAAGCCTGGAGGAGCCAGGAAGAAGGCAAATAACTGGAGAGAAAACTTCTCATGCAAGACACTGACACGGGCATTCCCAGCCGCCGAGGTGACGGCGTCAGGCCAGCTGAGGACCTTCCTGAAACGGGAGGGTCACCCCAGTGACATTTGCACCACAATCTCGCAGTTGTTGTATGGAATGGGCCAAGGGTAAAGCGAGGACGTCAGGCATGAAATGAAAGTCAGGCAGTTCAGAGGAGACAATGCTGGGCTGTTAGGCTTCCCTAGCACTGCCAGACAGTGAAGCCCCTATTAAGTGTGGTAGCAGAGCATCAATTGCTTCATTACGATACACTTTCCAATCCCACATGCTTAGGCTTTCCATGCCCTAGCTACTGCCTTGGTTAACCCTGCCTGATATGCATATGCCTGACACTGATCCCATTAGAGGTCCTGGAAGCCTTTCCAGAGACTTGCACTGACATCAGACCAGCGTCTGCGTCACTGCAATGCCATATGTAAACACTTGAAACCCTTCTTGGCAATTATTTCCAGAGGCAGAGGAAATTCTCCCAGGATTCAGCCTCACTGAGCTCATTCCTCAATACCCTTGTGACACCCTAAAATTATACTGCGGGGGCATGCCCTTGATATAGCCGTCTCATCCAGAGCAGCCTTCACAAGCCCAGCGCAGGGCTTGAACTTACATCTCCGGGACAGTAGCAAGACACCCTAGCCATTCTGTGTCCTCTGGAGACCTAGTAACTGCCCACAAATTTCTGCCGAAGAGTAGAGATTTTACATGGGGGACACAACTAGAAGCCAG
Source organism: Alligator sinensis (assembly GCF_000455745.1). Taxonomy (NCBI): domain Eukaryota; kingdom Metazoa; phylum Chordata; order Crocodylia; family Alligatoridae; genus Alligator; species Alligator sinensis. Next base: position 3,006,633 of record NW_005841853.1, on the reverse strand, counting down.
GGGAGGACATTAAGAAAGGGAAAATCTTGGCTGAATATCAGGAAAAAAATCTCAACTTACCTGTGTTAAGGCAATGGGAGGAAACAATTCTGCCTTGTCTGTCTGCCAAAGGTGCTTCTATACCCCATGGCTCTGCCTCACAGCCTTTGCCATCTTCATTTGCACACACTCCGGGGATGTAGAGAAGTATTATTGGCTCTTTTTTCAATGGAGAGCCAAGACCTACAGGCTAACATCAATGGGAAGTAGGCACCACCATATCTCTGACAACCTGGTTTTATGTAACATGGTTTTGGGGCATCTATGGAAGAGCAGAGGCCAGAGAAGTAAGCAAGCAGCTCTGACCACTGGAGCAGAGGCCAGAGAAGTAAGCAAGCAGCTCTGGCCCCTGGCCCATCCACAGCTATAACCCACCTGAGTAAAGTGCAAGAAATATGGGGCTGAGGGCAACCCTGAGGACAGGGAAATGAATTGGGTGACCAACTTTGCCCATAATAACTGTCTCCCCCACGTGCATAAGAAATAGGAAATACTTTCACAACAGCCAGAGCCTCAAAGTTAACAAACAATGATCGCACATCTACCAGATGCCACTGTTTGATCAGCTGCATCTACTGCCTGTATTCCAGCAGAGCTCAGGAAATGCCAAAAGAAAGGTCGCAAGTGCAATGACTATAGTTACTACAGTAACTATACTGCAGAGATTGGGAGCCCACTGCGGTAGGAACTGCAGCAGGAGATCCACACGGCATGCGATCCAAGCCAACAAGAGAAGCAGAGGATTATTATCAGCCCCGTTTTATAGTAGGGAAACCGAGGTACTCAAGAGATCCTATGATTTGGCCAACGACATCACATAAAGCTGAGATCTGGACTCATATCTAGTGAGTCCCAATGCAGCGCCACAGCTTCAGCATTCCTCTGCCCCCTTCTCCACGCATGGTGCAACACAGACCACACACTAAGCACAATGTGACCAAAAGTTTTAAACCTCAGCTGTTCCTCTCATCCTTTTACCTCCTCCCTTCATTCACTCCATGCCTGCTAATGCGGGAACTAGGACAATCTACTCTTTCTGTTCTTTGAAGTCAGCATCAGGCAGCTCACTGCCATCCACCCTCTCTTTCAATGCATCTTTGTGTTTTCCTCCAAGCAGATGCTCAGCACACAAGCAAGCGCAACTCCTGAATGACTCCAGACAACGGGAGTTTTGCTTTTCACTGACACTGCCAGCAAGTGAGTAGAATTTGGATATAGCTGCTCCTGACAACACCGACCAGTCTCCTACAGATCAACGGGTTGCCTGGTCTTGCTCTCCTATACTTTGCTAGTAAAGTGGGCAGCATGGACTCACTACCGGACCCTGAAAAAGACCGTCCTGCCTCAGTTTCCCAGTCTGAAATGCTGAGGAGGGAAGAAAAAATGGTCTAGTGGAGCACAGACGGCTGTTCAGGACTCCCAGTCTATTCCACCTTTGGCCACAGACTTACCATGCGACTTTGGTCAAGTCAGACCCAAATGCTCATATGGACTTGAATCCTTTAATAGGAGTTGGATGCCCCAACTCCTGTTGAAGTGTAGAGGATGCTTTGAGGTGCCCCCTGCCACTTCTCTCAAGCACATGAGAGACAGATCTTGAGAGTGGCAATGGGGAAGATGCTCCAAGGTGTCTTCACTGCCTTGGTTCCCAGTTCGGTGCATGCAGTTGGGAACAGTGCATGGGGCTGAGCTCCCAGCAGCTGTCTCGACTGCTGTGGAAGCAAAGTAAAGGCACCCTGAGTTTCTGTGCCCTTTAGTTTCCCACCTCTACAATGGGGATAATACCACTCAGGTGGTGGAGGCTGGGATAAGTAGGTTAAATACTGTGATAGACAGCACAGTCCAAGGATTCAGAGAGCTACCACAGGCATAATGCACAGCTACCAATCTCACAGAGCTGTTGAGAGACTGAATTAACACCAGTAAAGGGTTTTACATAGGCAAACTCTGTATAAAAATGAAGCGTAAGGTTGTAAACTACAAATCAATCCTTTTTGTTTTTGCAAGTTTAAGTGAAGAGAACAGGTGTTAAGTAAGTTTAAGGGCTTCAGTGTGGTGTTGCAGTATGTCTACAGGGACACACAGTGGTGCATGAAGCACTAAATTGTTCTCCCGGCTTCATTCTTTGTGAATGGGATCACTTCGCTGAACAGACAAGTCTTCCACTGAAACTCCAACCAGCATCTGGACAAGCAGTTTCCATGGAGTGAATCATGAAAAGGTCAATGCCGAGACAGAAGTTACCCTCTGCCCTCCATGCATTGCCTCATGTCTCTCTCTCCCCTGTCCCACCACTTGAAAACTATCCCGAGCATTTGCTCCTTGTCCCCAAGTTACAGATCAGCTGCTCGGATAGCACTGAGGGGATTCCAGCACTGCAGCAGATGTGGATGACGGTGATTTCAACAGCGATTAGTCACTCTTCTAGTGGAGGCCAGGGCGGTTATGCTTTTTACATCAATTATCCTACGTTCCTTTTCACACGATTTGGGGAGGAAGCAACTTTTTTTTTTTTCTCGTGTTATTTTGCTGAATGTCCATCAGCCTGGTGGTCGCTGCAGTTATGGGCAAGTTTGGAGAACCCCCTGTTTGTTCATGTAACCCACCGTTCAGCATGTATCTAACTATCACACCCCCTTTGTGCCCAGCTGCCAAGAGCATTGGTGCATCACTGATCCCTCGAAAAAGCCCTGGCAGCTGGAGTCAAAAACAGCAGCTCATGCTTTTAGCTGTGGTATTCTCCATCTCATTTCCCCAAGGGTTAGCCCAGATTGTGGCTACTGTCCAAACCGAGTAATGACTATAGATGACTGTAATGGTCCATGGGGGTCCGTGAGAAGGTAGCAACAGTCATTTTTATCTGGATTACAGCAACATCTCTTGAGATCAGGTCTTCCTTGTGTTGGCACTATACCTGAGGCAATCTGGGCCACAAAGAGCTTCCGATCTAAACCGGTGATTCTCAATCAGGGTGTCGTAGCACCCTGGGGTGCCTTGAGAGCCTTTCAAGGGTGCCACGAGCTGCCACACAATGTTAGGACTGTTGGTGTGCAAACACAATTCACTAGTTAAACCCAGAGATTTCAAATAGTGTTCAAAAAACCATTCTGCTTGGTTGCGGGCTTTCTGAGTTCTTCGCAACAGATAAAAATGTGCTTTTATTTTTCCATAGGCAAAAATGAATGAAAAGTAAGAGTTGGCGTTGTCTGAGAGGGGCTTTGAGTCTGGCAAGGGATGCCTTGAGGCTATTAGGGGGTGTCTCGAGTCTAACAAGGTTGAGAGCCACCGATCTAAACAGATGAGACAAACAGCGTGAGGGGAAACAGAAGTACAGAAAAGGTAAGAGACATGACTAAGGTCACCTAGACGATCATGTCAGAGCCATAAACAGAAGCCAGGTCAAACCTAGTCCTGTGCTTTAACCACTGGAAACACTGCCCCCACAGAGGAAGGACTATAAAACAGACTGCACATGGGTAGACCTGTAAAGTCACAGGCTCCTAAGGCAAGAATGGACCACTATAATCCTGTAGATCAGGGGCAGCCAACTTACGTGCCACTCTGCATATGGCACGTGACAGATTGAGGAGGGGACAGGCAGCGCAGCAGCATTTAGGGCAAGAAACAGAAAGCAAAGCAGCAGGTTGAGCACAGGAAGGGATCAGAGTAGCACTCAGGGGCTGCATCTGTGCATGTGCTTAACTGCAGAGTAGATTAATTAATTGCAGAGTAGATTAATCAGCTGCAGAATAAAGCATCGTCTACATGCGCAACAGTACTGGGCCGCGATAAACGGATTTATGCTGCAGTAAAATAGTACTGTTGGGGACAGAACTATCTTACACCGGGGTAATTTACTGAGATTAAACACACATGTAGACACTGACTGCAGGTGTAAATGTGCACCCAGTTAGCCCAGCCCGAGGCCAGACTCCTGCCTGCTACCTAACCACACGGCTCTGCACTTGCAGCACCCTCATGCCCCAGCCAGTCCCTCCACTGCCACCATCCACCATGGGGATGATCCCCAGTGCCCCCTGCCAGCTCAGGTCAAACTGCTGCTGTTCTGGGTGCACATGTAGTTACTGCACCTAGGAGTACTTTACTCTGGCTAAAAATGCTCCAGAGTTTATTGCTTCAAATTAATTGCATGTGTCAATGTACCCACGGAGGATGCAGGCCTAATTTGTGGCACATCTGCCATAAAGGTTGGCCCCCACTACTGTAGATGGAAGCCACAGAATAGATGAAACCAGATAAAAGCCTGCCTTTTGAACACCATCTAAATTTCTTTTAAAGACTCCAAGTGACAGCAAGTCTACTTTCTCCATATAGGAAAAATGCCTTGTGTTTAATCACCCTCACTGCTAGGAAATGGCAACTTATTTCAAAGTTGAATTTATCTGATTTCAACTTTCAGCCACGAGCTCTTGTCTGCCTTTGAATATAACACTGAAGGTCACTCCAGCTATCTTTTCTCCACTTTCCTTCATAGGGAAATCAAGTCACTTCTCAACCTCCTCTTTGATCGGAGTGAGATCTTTACCGCACACCAAAAGGCTTTTTTTCCCCCCGTTCCTGGATTGTTTTTGTGACCTCCTTTATGCTCTTGCCAGGATTTCCTCATCCTCCCTGAAGTGCAGACACCAGAACTGGACACAGTAGGGCAGCAGCTCTTGGAGTCTCTGATCTCCCTCTCCGCCCCACAGACCATGTGTGGTTTTCATTGAAGAGCTTGTCAATGCACTAAATAGCAGTGATGTCGCACACAGCTGTTTATGAATGTGTTGTTGAAATGGCATATGGCATCTTGGTGCCAGCCACAGAGAAGCAGTGTTTTAGGCGGATGTGAATGAAAAGCAAAAGGCAGCCCCAGAAAACAATGACTTTTTTCAGTTATTCCAGCACACTTGCTTTTTCTCTTGACTTAGAACAAGCTAAAACTGCTCCATGTCTTCTACCTACCATTGTCTGCTTCAGCATCAAAAGTGCTCCCTGGCTATAAATATTCATACGTGCATACAGAAGCAGGGCTGGAAGGGCCCTCGGGAGGTCACATCTCATCCAACCCCCTGCTCTAGGCAGGTCATCCCTGAATAAGCCGTTCCAGTCTGTGTTAGTCTAACCCAGTGGTTCTCAGCAGGGTGCCTCAGCACCCAGGGGTACTATATGATCCTTTTAAGGGTGTTGGGTGCTATGGTGCTCTTCCCTGCCCAGCCCTTATGCAAGGAAGTAAGCACAGGCTCCTCTGTCTGACTTGTGTGGGCTAAATGCATGCTCCTGGCCTCTCTTCCCTGCATGGGGAGCCATGGGCAGGCTCATCAGTGCCAGACTCCATGATCCTCCCTACCCCGATGATCTCTGAGGAAGTGCTCCTTCCCCCTGCTCCCCCTCACCCCTGCGCCAGGAGTTACGTGTTGCAGTAACTAAATCAGTTATTGAAGTGGGGTGATGCTCAATTCACAGGAGTTACGGATGGGTGGCAGGAGCCTAAACAAATTGAGAACCACTGATCTACATAACCGCTTCTTTAAAACTTACAAGCCTTCTCTGTGTTTTTGGGCAGTTTGTTCTACCCTCACAGTGAGAAAGATGTTCCTAATATCCAACCTTGTTGCCATTTTTAGACCATTGTTCCTCAGACTATTCTCTGTGGTCATAGGGGACAGGACATTGCCATATAACCAGCCTTAAAACTCAGCTTCCACTTCTTTTCTCTTGGCCAGGTCCCTAGGGTTGCACTTGAAAACATGTCCATTGCCAAACTAAATCCAATACAGAATATTTACATAGCTTGTAGATAGCCCTTTTCATCCACAGATCTCAAAGTGCTTGACACCGCTGGGCAACGGCATTAGCAACTTTTACAGAAGGGCAAACTGAGGGCTAGAGAGGTGAAGGGACATGACCAAACTCACCCGACGGGCCAGTGGCAGAGCGGAGAATAGAGCTCAGGCTGCTTGTAGTGCTGTAGTGGCTAGATCACACCATCTTCCACCCCAGAGGTGGCTGCATGTGGGTGGGGAATGAATGATTCCTCTACAGTTCATGTGGCATCAGAGCCAAGAAGCCTTGAACATGTCTTCAATAAGAGTGGCAAAGACCCAGGCACAGGAGTAGACTCTGTTTGCACAGAGGTCGTTGTCACTTAAGTAAGTTATGTGCTAATGCCATGTCATGATGTACCAACTGAAGGGCAGTTTCAAAACCCATTAAGTCAAGGGGAAAGACTCCCATTGACTTCACTGGACTTTCAGTCAGTCCAGTAGGTCTTCAGCTTCAAAGCCTGCACCACCTCTGCTTCCAGCTCAAAGAGTTCATGCTGATCTACAAAGCCCTCCATGATCTGGACTTTGTAGGAGAGACAGTACCTCCCCTAACACCTGAAATCAGCTGGAATACTTCTGCCAAACGTCCTGAGAGTTGAACTTCAGGGGGCTTCAAGCTCTGGAATTTGTTTCTATTCCTTGTGGGACCCAACGTGTTGACTACAGGGTTTGTGGAGGACACATTAACCCATGTCTGCATCATGTGAAGTGCCTGCCTGAAGCAGGTGCTGCCGGCCACTGTCAGAAACAGGATACCTGACCAGATAGACCTCTCATCCAGTATAACAGTTCTTATGCTTCCTATGAATTGCCTGTGATTTCATCTAATGGGATGTTTGAAGCAATGCAAATGTTTGATGAGATGAGTGGGGAGGGGTATGAAGCATCTGCAGCGACATATTCTTTGTCGGGCATATTTTATGAACTGATTCTACATTTGCATCCAGATTGGTGCATGAACGTGTTTGATAAAGCCCAAATTTAAACAGAGAATCTCACAGTCACCACACGCATGGTAGCTTTGGAAACCACTGAAAGCTGCAGTTAGTACTTTTTTTTTTAGAGGTTGCCTGGAAGTTTAAGGTAATTCTCCTGGGCAGAAATTGCTTTTCAAATTAGTCAACAGGCCAACTAGCAAGAGAGATCATTCATTTTGGGCATTTGGGATTGGGAAAGTGTCAGGCTTAGTGGTGGTCATCATCATAGACTGGTTGTATAGAGGATCCGTACCATCGATATTCCCCCACAGAAATCACTTAGAAATCAAGAGAGACATGTATACACTAGGTACTCAGATCTTTTTAGGACTCAAAACAATGATAAAAGTAAATCTGTCCAACAGGGACACAATTAAATATTAAACAAATTTATCACAATCCCAGTCCCTTTAAACCACTATCTCGCTCACAGTTAAAGCAGCTTCCTTAAAAGTTTAGTCAATTAAGCTGAATTTAAGCCCTAACTAAACTAAAACCATCTGGCATGGATTATTCTGGCCTTTCACAATCTTGTCGCCCCAGATTGCTGGCTCTAATTTTGCCTGAGATGGTGAATTCCAGGATCTCGTACTGCAGACAGGGGCATAACGAACTAATTTGTTGGAGTACTTTCTTGTAGTGCCTATGCAGCACCTGGAATAAGTGTATTTATATGGCCAAAACCAGAAGTCCTTACTCAGGAAAAACCTGTAGTTACAAGACAGTGGGAATTTTATTTGATATCTTGACTCTGTGGGATTTGATCCCAAATTACCATATAGATTAGGAATTCATTCCTAATCCCGTTTATCCTTACCTGAGAAGATTTTATTGCTCAAAACTATGAGAGTAGGCATAGATACTTGCAAAGAACTGACAAGCTTTCACACTTAAGTGTGTACACAACCCTAGTATCTTCATATAAGAGCCCCACTTGTCCGAGTGTGAAGTGATGAAGGTCTGGCTGGGGGGAGAAATCATTTTCATCACGCAGAAAAAGTCAGGTTGAAATCTTTTTGTTGCAGAGAAACATGCTTTGTAAAGGAAGCAGATCCAGAATGACCATGTTACTGGCTTTATTGTACAAAACCCATCTTAATTTGGCAGGTGAGCTAGTCACCGGCCATACCCACGCTCTGACTGTAACAGGATCAGGCGATCCAGATCTAAACCAGTGACTTGTAGCCTAGTTACAACACAGTTGGGAATCCTGTCGCACATCACTGATTTTCAAACTGTTTTGGCCACATATCCCTTTACCTGCAAAATATTGCTGCTTGCACCCCTTACACGTTTCTTCATGTTTATTGACATCACCGTGCAGCAACACCATTACTCACTGGGCATTGACCAATCAGCAGCTCCACTGCCATTATTAAAATTTAAGCACTTTCCCCTTGGCAAAGCACCATTTACCCCTGGGAGCATGCATACCTCAGTTTGAAAACTATTTGTGTAGGTGGAAACCAACAATGTTCATGTAACAAAAGCTGAAATCTTGGGCAAACCATTCATTTACATCTTGCCAGAGGGCACAGGCAGAGTTCCTTGCAACTTTTAACTGCTGCACAAAGCTCAGAGAAGAATGGTTTTATAATGAGATTCTCTGGTTTAGTAATAACAGGTGTGAACAGGGCTTTACGTTCTGCTTTCTTCATCACAACCAATACCCACAGGTCAGTGGAGTGGAGATGTTGGAGTCAGAAACATCTCAGGACACATTATCATAGCCCTTATCCACCCTGGATATGCCACTGAATAGTTCACGCTGTAGGACGTTCTTGACCTGAGCTTTCATTGCCACCATAGTGGGCATAATAAATAGGATCAGAGCCAGCACAGCAAGCCTTTGTGCTTCACAACTCTTAGTAAGAAATGCGTGTTCTCCATTTGCTCCAGGCTCATATTTAATGCAGTTATTTTATTCGGGACGTTCTCTCTTTTCACCTTGCAGATGGAGGAACAAGCTCTCCGGGAAGCAAACAGCATGTTCCTTACTAGCACAGTAATAATAGCTGCCTGCTAGGACTCAAATGGATGAACCAGTTTCTTTCCTTTCACAAATTCCCTGTCTGCCATTCCCTGTACAGGAATTTGTGAGACAGCTGGGGCTGACCCCTCAGCTGGGGAAATGGGGCATAACATCACTAATAATTATTATATTATTATGTAAGAACCCAAATTTAGATGCTATTAAAACCACAATAGAAAAAAATCCATGCCTCTTTGTGGACTAATAAATGAATCAAGGTCAAAGCTCTCCCAAGCCTGACCCTCCAACTTGGCTCAAGCATGCCAGTTTCTGTGGCCATTTGCACAAAAGGGTGTAGGACAGCATGACACCCTTCATCCCTAGCTCAAATAATCAAGTACTCACTTCCAGCTGGGTGGGCTGATGTGTAATCTTCAATAGGAGTCCAAACCAAGGCTGGGATTCATACGTCTGGAAGCACACAACTCAGCCACCCTCCCATCATCCCTCTTGACAATGCAAGAAAGGGTCCGTCTCTTATGTGGACAAGGTGGTTCCGCTAAAGGCCTGTCTATATTGTGTCCCTGGCATTCTTGAAGATGGGCCATGGCAAGAGTATCCCTCTCTACACCCAGGGACACGGTATGGACATCCTCGTACTGGATTTGTAGTCTGTCCCTTCAAAGACTGCAGTGTCAGGTCCTGGAGGAGAAGGGGATGAGCACTTCCCATCCACCTAAGTTCGCAGGCATGCTCCAGACCCAGAAGTTCAACACTGACCTCACTCCAGGCTTATCCGCAGCATGCATAAGCTCTTTGCTTTTGGAAGGCCTGAGAGCAGCTGCAAAGGGGCCAGCTCAGAGCAGCCTCCCTGGCCAACTTCCCAGGTCTGGAGCCTACCTGTAGGCTTAGGTGGGCATGGCATGTGTGTGGCCTCCTCAGCCCTGTTCTTGGAAAAAAAGAGGCTGGGTAGGAGGAACCCAAAACTTGGAACTTCAGAAAAGGAAAGGCACAGGAGAAAGAGAGGCAACAGGACCATAAGCATGAGATCACTTCTCAGACCTGTGGGATGGGTGAAATCCAGGCTCCATTGAAGTCAATGGGAGTTCTGCCACTCCTAAGCAGTCTTTTGCTTTGAATAATCACCATATCTTCATTTGGAAGCTGCAGCCTCTATTATGGGCTCTCAAGGGAGGTGGTATTCTCCCCTACCTTGGGGGTCTTCAAGAAGAGGTTGGATAGATATCTGGCTGGGGTATTAGGATGCCAGCACTCATTCCTGCCCAAGGCAGGTGGTTGGACTTGATGATCTGTTCGGGTCCCTTCCAATCCTAGCATCTATGAAACTATTATCCACCTTTGTTGTGAGCTAAAAATCAAGCGGGACTTTTAAGACAACAAATTACCTTCTTTGGTGGCTTACGCGGCAGCCATGCAATCACTAAGCACACAGACACGTACTATAACAACCTGCTGTCACTTAAATAAAGATGTAAAGGCATTTGCACCAGTCTGTTGGGGAAAGCAATATTGCAGACTGGCCCCCCAAATTTTGCTGCTGCATCGTTTGGTTGGAAAAAAAATGTCTCTGTTGTCTCTTAAAAGAAAGGGTGAAGCCAAAAATTCATCCACTCCTGCCTGCTGAGTATAAAGTGAGCAACCAGCAATGTAATATTGAGCCCAGGGGATTAACACTCAGTGCTAAGAACTAGTGTGACCTGCTCGAGTGTTGTCTCAATAGAAGGATTAACCTTTTGCCACTAAAGAGTTTTATTCTCATCCTGATGAGGTCAGAGATTATGGGGCATTAGTGTTTCTTTCTGTCCCATTATTTAAAACATTACAGCTTGGGATTAACCTTGGAGACTGGCTCTTAAAGCCACTCAAATCCTACCATCCTAATTAAACTAGAATTTTTCAGCTCACATAGACACCGAGGTTGGGGCTGTGGGAGAGGAGAGCTATTGAAGAAAGTCTGCAGAGTCCTGTCTCCATTTCCACAGGAGCAGACAAGAGCTCTTTCACCGTTCAGCACTTCATAGTATCATAGTAGTCACCGGGACTCGGTGAGGCTGGGAGAAGACAATCCAGCTTCATGTGAGAGCTGTGCAACCGTAACCAGTGGTCCAGAAAGCCCTCCTCAGCCCTATGTTTCTATGCATCCCGCCTCATCGAGAGTGCTGCTACTAGGTAAGGCTCACACTACCAAAGAAGTAAAGATTAGCCATGGAAACAAGGGGGAAACTTGGGCTGGTTGGACAACAGTGAGCATTTTGGGGGAGAGGGGTTGGGAGAAAAATCAAAATAAACTAAACCATTTTTTCAAGGTTTCAACATTTTTCACGGCATTTTTCTTTTTTGACAAATGCATATTTTCATAAGTGAAATTTAAAAAGCCACACGGTTTTAACTTGGGGGTTCCCCCCCTCTCTCCTCTCCATGCACTGAGAAAGGATGGGAATGAAAAAAGAAAAACGTGAAAAGGGGAGAGAGAAAGAAAACACAGACGTTTTTCGTTGCTGAAAACTGAAAATAGACTCCCCCCCGCCCCCGAGTTTTCCATCAAAAACCCCAAATGAAGTATTTTCAGACTTTTTTGTTTGTTTGTCAAAAAAAGAGTATTGATGGAAAGTTTTTGAGCAGCAACACTGAAATCCAAATGACTCCTGGGTACTGCGTCTAGAGACCAGTTCTCTGCGCAGCCCAATACCCACCTGCCAGGTCTCCTCAAACTTTCCCTACTTTAGGAAACGGTCCTGTTTCTGACCATACTCATCAGCAATTAGTTTTGCTGAACCCACACTGAATGGAGACAAATAAAACCCAGAGCAAAGGTGCTGAGCACTGATTAAGCCACATTCAATATTGGTTCATCTTTTAGAACAACGGCTGACATCCAGGAGTTAATAGTAAGTCTTAAGCCTGGTTTGCCACTAGGGCTGGTGTTGGGTGGTCTAAGACTAAGTGCTAATCATTTTAGCCCCCAAATAAAGCATCCTATGGCCCGTATTGCTGCATGTCTCTTACCTGCCGGAGCTTTGTTCCCACCATGGATGCGCTGCTGTCCAGTACAAACACAACGTTCTTCGGCAATGGAGGGAGATCCCGGGGGGCAAAGTAATGCACGAAATACCCATTCAGAATCTGGGGAAGAAACCAGAGAGTCAGGAACACAATACTTCCTATTATGCTTATCATCACCATGCTACGCTGGTAAGTAATGCTCTTGGTGAAGTCAACAGACTTGGCACCATTGGAAAAGGATTGGCTCTTAATTCTGGGACAGTCTCTTTCATGCAAACCATATTTGAAACGACTGGACCCAGTACTAGACAAGTCCATGTAGAGATGCAATGAACGGGAAAGGGAGGAAAGCAATAAGCTGCCCTGGGTAGATGGGAAGGAGACCTATTCGAGTGAGATTGGAAATATTCTTGGGGAATGAGGCTTGGAAGTCAGTGATGTGGTGGGAGAACTGCTGTTCCAGATGTCTCCGGGGATGCAGAAAGGGGAAGCAGGCTGAGAGGAAGCAGAGAACGGTCCAGGCAGAGTCCATTTCTATGAGGGACAAAGTCATAGTTGTTTTAGTACAGACAGCCTGCAGCCTGGATTCAGTCCGTGGAGTTGCTCCCTCAGGCCCACTGGACGGCCAGCATGGCCAAGGGGAAGAGCCCACCTCCAAATGGTGATCCGCGGCAGGGAGGCGACTGAGGATCGACAGTCCCAGTTGCAGTCCAGCCGCTGCATGGTTCACCATTGCCATGGCCCTACCTCCCTGGCTGCCAGCTGCCAGCCCCGGGTCTCTGCCATGTGCCCATTGCTGGAGCCACAGCAGGAGACAGGCAACAGCGGCAGCTCCAGCTCTGGCACAGGGCAGCTGGCAGGGGCTGGAGCTGCCACCTCATGTCCCAGTCTGGATCCACACCACTGCTACACCAGTTTCCTCATGCCGTGGTGTGGAGCCAGCTTTCAAGGAGCCCCACAGTCCAGATCCAGGCCACGAGATGAGTTTGGCCCCCTTGGTTTAGATGATAAAGATGCAAACCTTCAAATGGGGTCCTGAATGAATGGTAATGACCGAAGCGGGGGCAGGTGTTATCACGTTTCACTGGTGAGAAGATGAGTGGTGGCAGCAGCCTGCACATGCTCATCTCTACAGACCGGAGACTTGGGGAGCCAGAAAGGAGAAGGAGGAAGAAGTCTTGGGCATGAATTTCAAGCAGAGGACAAAGCACACCCCTGAGTCTGCATCATGCTAAACAGTGCAAAAGCATTTTTTTAAAAATCACGCACACTTATGTGTGTGACCACAATGAAGTGGGAAGTTGCGCCTTTGGTAGAGGAATTATACATAGGTCTTGTGGCCCCTTGAGTCCTATTGAAATGATCAGGATTCAAGCGTGTCTTCAAGCAGGGGTGAATTTCAGCTGGTAGGACAGGCCGGTGCAGCTAAAAAGGCGGCTTTTTGTTCTTTGTTCACCTGTTTAGAGTTACCGAGGCAAGCTACCCGTTGTTCAGTAAGGGGCAAAATCTGTCATTTTCTAACAGCTTCAATCAAGCTTTTGTTCAAAGTGCTGGGTGTGTGGGAAGAGTGGCTGCTTCTACTATTTTCTTACCTATAATTTCTCCAGTGCCGCCTCTCCTGCAAATCTTTAAAAGACAAGGTGCATGTGTGGGATCTGAGTCCTAACTATTTTTATGTAGGATTTAGCTAGTTCCCCATAGGAAACTATTTTTAATGCAGCAATAGCTTTGATGGAACCACGAGAGGTCCCATGTGTCATTTCTTCATAGCACTGGCACGTGAAAAACGTATTCTATCACCAGAGCAGCCAACAAGAAGTCTGCAAAGTTGTATAATGACTGCCCCCATCTTGAATATAGAGGTGTGGTCATACCAGACTAAAAATCCCAGCATGTAACATGCAATCATGACTTGTACCTCAGGATAAAATGGTATTTTTCATTTAAGGAGTAGATGCCTCCATGCGCAGTATTCTGTTTAATGGGTGGCAATATTGCCGGTTCTAATGACTGAATCACTAAGCCTTGCAATATTAAAGGTATGTCCATGCTTGCCCTTGGCCATGCTAAGTAGCACCACTGTGAAAACACACCTCATCCACTTGCTCCTGCTTTTCATGCTCCAAACAGTGAACAAAAATGCTGTTGTTTGAAATGTACCCAACGCTGCTCGCATGGTAGGGGCATCGCTTTGCTTTGGCAGGCGCAGAGCAGGAGTGGGGGGACAAGGTCTGTTTTCATGGCAACATTCCCTAGCCTGGCTGGAGACGCAGTAGATACACTCCGATTACCCTTGCTGTAGGGAAGCAGATCACATCAGCATCTCAGTTTTCATTTCGTTTTCAAGAGCAGGTTTTGAGCTCTGATTGGCATTGAGGAAAGCTTGAAAGCCTGAAGCAAACAGGCACTAAAAGTTAGAAACCAGCAGGCAAAAAACCCCAAAGAATCCAAATTATGTTATAAAAATACAATCTGGAAATGTTTAAGCAACTCTTGTGCTTTGGGGGTTGATTGATGTTTTTTGGGTGGAGGTTGGTCCCATGACATCGGCTGCAAGAGGCTATCTTATATAAGGGGTGGCTTTTCACTTCTTCATGCAACCGTGGCCCTTACTGGGGGCAAATTTTCCAGGAAATATGGGTTGCCTCTGGCATAGCCAGTAGCGTGAGAAAGACCAGGTATGCATACTGTACCTGAACATCCCCAATACTCAGCTCCCTGTTGACGTCATATCTAATGATAAAATCCCCCAAAATGCCATTCCGGGCAATCTTGGCTTGTTGTACAACGTTAGGTGTGAAGGTCACTTTAGCTAAAGTTTTTGTCTGTCCCACAGTGGTAGAAGGAGGCGGAGAGCTGTCCTCTGGAGGGAAGGCAAGCAAAAACATTACAACATTTCTATGTATTTCTTACACATTCCCCACATCGCAGTACAGCACGTAGAGCAGGGGCGGGCAATTATTTTGGGCGGAGGGCCACTTACTGAGTTTTGGCAAGCCATGGAGGGCCGCATGATAGGCAGCCAGGGGCAGATAAATATTCATTTTCTAAATTTTTTCGGGGCCCCACAGGCCGGAGAGAATGGCCTGGCGGGCCGCATCTGGCCCCCGGGCTGCATTTGCCCACCCCTGACATAAAGCATTATGAGATGGCACGAAGGCGCTGTGACATAATAATAAGAACGACCTTTTCCTCCACACCTCTAAGTGACACTAAAACTTTATAAGGGCTGCAAAAGCCTGGCTGAACTCCGTAACCTCGCTATTAGTTTTGGAGGTGCCCTTAAACCTGAAGATTGGGGTCTTCCCTGTGGGGTTGTTAAAGACCTCTCCCCACTTTTTCTAAGAGACAGTGTCTCCCTGTCTTGACCCTGAGTGGACCAGTTGATCGCTTCCCTCTGTCCCACACAAAAGCAGCTGCATTTCACTGAAGGTTTTATGCTTCTGATATACTCAGGATATTCAGGATAGCTGAGATACACTCAGGATAGCTGAGAAAAATCTATGAAATCTAGGCTCTTGTTATGTAAATGGAGATTGGCTAAGTTCAGATGAGGTCTTGAACTTCCCCAGATTTTGGGGGCACTCAGGCCTCACTACTCAATGTTAGTAAAAGGCTCTATGCCACACTAAGGATGTAAGCTCCTCTTTGTCCATGACACATCCATCCTAGGCAGCAGCCACTTTAGTTTCCCACACACCAGGGGCTCACTTTGAACAGGTAACCTAGAGGGAAAGTGTGCAGGATTGCATTTAAGATGATGGCTGAATGAAGAGCCCGTATGATCCAAGTGCTTGCCACCTAGTTTGTGCCCACAATGAACTAGTGACAAAGGCAACGCACAAACTGGACCTCTGAATCCAAATGCAGATGCTAAGTCAGGCCTGCAAAGCCAAACTATGAAAATTTGGTCAGCTATAGTTGTCTTCACTTGACCTGATGAAATGAAAGGCCCAGGCAAAAAGGATCAAGCTAAAATCAAATTCAGATTCTCTCAGTGTTCGAGACAGTCTGGAAGAAGAGCTCGAATGCAGAGTCCATCCGAGCGCTCAGACCGACGTTTCTAGGGAGTGCACCCTCGGTGCTGTTTTGAACACTATAACACAGGACAGAAATACCCTGGCTAAGGGTCTGCTATGCCAGATTGCTGCCCACAAATAGCAAACATTATCATCCACATGCTCCATAGGGAGAAAAGGGAGTCAGATGCTGAGCAGGAAAGGGAAAGGCCCTCACTGAGAAAGGCACGGGGAATTCTGGGCTTGGACGTCATCTGGAAATGACTGCGCTTTCAGGTCATCTAAAAGGGAAGGGATTTCTGGCTTCTACTTCCCCTGCACTGTTTTGTTTGCATTGCAGGGGCAGAAAAGGAACAGCCACCTGTCCACGAGATCATTTGCCAAAACTCATTTACCTAGCGGCTTCCTTTTGGAAAAAAACAAACGCCTGGCTGCTTTGTCTGCCCGAGAGCTGCTTATAAAGGAAACGTGCCAGAGAGCCCTGCCATCACTTTGTCTCTATGCTGTATCCAGGCGACAAAGGGACCCATCCAGACTGCCTCCCCCAAATTGCTTCTCTCTCTATAGCAAACCTAATCCAGAGCCTGCAGCAGCATGTCCAGAAGCGTGCAATCCAGTCTCGCCTTTGTGACGCAGCTCCTGATATTCACCCAAAGCCAGAAATACAGTCACTATTTGTGCTACAATAGACAAAGTTTTGTGCAATGTCAGGAATGTGAGAGCGGTGCCGTTTGTCGGCCTTAACAGAAAACACCCTCTTCTCTACACGTCTACATCTGTTCACTGCTTTACATACTGTGTGGACACAAGCAGACTTTTTTTTTTTGCCACCGTTGGAAATGGCAAGACAATGCACACTCCACAGCGAGACAGAAATCCTTTCTACTCATCTATCCTGAATGGTACTTAACGTTACTCACCATGTGTGTTGGGGTGCGTCCAGACAAGCAACTTATCATGGGATGAAAGGGGGGGGATTTGACTACGCTTCATGCATGCTCTTATCCCATAGCAAGTGCAAACAAAACTGCAGTATGTTGGCCCTCTTTTATTGAGAAATAAACTATTGCAGCTTAGTGCTCATCTCCCATGGGAGTGAGAGCATGTATATGGGCAGGTGCTAGAGAGCAGTGGATGGGTAGCAAAGCAAATCTGTTTTAGGACACAGTAAACCGTTCACATGTCCATGCACTTAGGCCGGGGGGTGGGGAATTATTTTGGGCGGAGGGCTGCTTACTGAGTTTTGGCAAGGGCTGCCAGGGGCAGATAAATATTAATTTTCTAAATTTTTTAGGGGCCCCACAGGCCAGATAGAAAGGCCTGGCGAGCCGCATCCGGCCCCTGGGCCGTATTTTGCCCACCCCTGACTTAGGCACATCAGAGACATGTAGCAGGACTGATGCCTAACCAGGTGATAGATGTAGCAGCCAAAGCATAACTGGCTGTCTAGACCATTGCTGTTAATATTGCCCATGATTCTTTCTTTGCCATATAGTGAATGAGCAGCGCTCACAGGTTACCAGTGAGACAGAAACACTAAATGCAGAAATCATTTAAATGCAGAAATGTCCGTGCTAAAACAGACCAACAGTGTTTCTCCTTCCTTACCCCAGGTCTGGCTTTGATCAGAGCCACATGCTTTGAGGGAAAGCATAGAAGCATTTAAGCACGTAATCTGTGATAAAACCTGATATTCTTCCTCCTCCCACCTATGCTGAATCCCAAGGGAAGATAACATTTAAAATTAAATCCTACATAAAAGACAGCAAATGCTGGCACAAGTGCGTGTGCCCGTACATAGACGGCTTGACCCAAAGCCCACAACCCCTCAAGTCTTAACTTGAGAGTTTTTGAATCAGGCTCATAAAATAGCTGGCACGTTCAGGCCTAGTCCTCAGTAGGAAAAGGACTGGACCCTTTCTTTTACTGTATATCCATTGACTTCAAATTCAGAGTCTTAGGCCAGATCGGTGAGTAAATCAACTCCGTTCCACTGACATCACTGGAACTACATCAATTTACACCAGCTAAAAATTTGGCCTTGCAAACACACGTCCCAATTCAAGGCCATGTCCTCTTTGACCACTAGCCTGGTTTTTTTTGCTAACGTACAATAGTTTTTAGGCATCCTGTGCTTCATGCTGCCAATTTGCACAGAAACAATAACTTGTGTGTCATGAAACCACCAATGAGGACAGTTTATGGTACAACATTAGACCCTTGTACCACACCTGCTGTCTACTGCTTTGGCAAAGCATGGACTTTCCTCTTGGAATTTCCCATGTTCTAAAATGCAGGATTTCCTCCCTGCCTTGGCACATATGGATGGGAAAACAATTCACTTAAAATAAACAGTTCCCAGGAGATAGGGAGCCAGAGAAACGGCTTCTCAGATGCTGAACATAGGCATTAAAGGCCTGCTTCAAAGCCCAAAGTTGGCTGTAGATCAGGTCTTAATTTCAAAAGGATTCAAAGTTTTCTTTATCGGCCCACATGCCCTCTAATACATACACGCATTTTAGCTTCAAGCAACAAAAGCCACGAATCTCTGAGTAAGGCTGAACTCCAGCTGCTGGAGCTCATATGGACCTGGACCCTTCTTGGTCATTACTAATCTATTACTGCAATGGCAGCGGTGATCCCTCATGGTAGAGGATGATTGCTCCTACGGGTCAAATGCACCAGTAGGAGAAGCCTGCACGTGACTTGTTTTATGTGAGGAGGCCGTTGAGCATAAACAACCACATGGACCTTGGCAGAGGAGAAACCTGTGTCCAGTGGCAAACTGAAGTTATTCCTCTATTGCAGCCTTCATCCACCTTCACAGCCACTGAGAAGTATGCCTCCTGCATCTGCCTGCTCCACTCCTGAGGTCTTTCTGTTGTGTTGCTCTTCATCTGATACCTCACCTTTGACCTTACGGCCATGGGTGGCCCTACCAGGAGTAGAAGACTCCCGATGGTGTTGTTCTTAGGGTCATTGGTACATGCAAGCCTCTCCACCCCATCAAGGTATCAGTCCATAGAGAGGAATCTATGACAACTGCCTTGTCAAAGTTGGGACAACCCTGCCAGTGGCAAGAAGAGAAAGGATCTAAATGCAGACAGTGCACAGAGCTGACATCACTTAAATGCAGTCACCACTGAGGGGAGTGTGATAATAATACTACAGAATAATGGTTCAGAGAGGATAATTTGCCCACATTGCCAGGCCACCAGGGCTATTCCTACCTGCTACCCTTATGAGAAGTGCCCCACCATCTTTAATGCCATCTATTAGTCCAGATTTAGGACTCATCCAAATGATACTGCCATCCATTGGACCTCAGATTTAGGACTCATCCAAACGGAACTGCCTAATGCAATATTTGACCACGGATTAAGGACAGAATCTGGGTCTACTGAGAGTGGGCATTGATTAATGACTGAGAATGGACTACTAAGCTGTTACCACCACCAGCCAGAGTTATGGTTGGAAATCTCATAGTAACCACAACCCACCCGACCTCTGCCACGAGAAGTGATGCAATCACAACCAGAAGAACAAGGGTAGGCCATATTATCTCGATTCACCTATGTCTTTCCCATTGCCTCTCTGCCGACTGTTTCGAAGAGGAGGCACCTCCAGAGAAATGATGCCCGAGCTCTCAAGGATGTTCACCTCCACTCGTAACCTCCCCACAAGCTGTTGGGGCCGGATGCTGACTGTGTACTCATACTTCCCCAGACGTCTTTGCAAGAGCTCTTCATAATGCAGCAGGAAGACAGCCTGGGTCTTGCGGGGAATGGTGCCAGATGCCCTGAATATCTCGAATCCATTCTCCCTGCAAGGAAAGTTCAAAGGAGCTTCATTGAAGTCAGGTCCTTTATGTCAGCAGCTAGCACCCTCTCATAAATGACCATGTAAAACACCATGTGTAAGCAGGGAGCTTCCAAAAGAAGAGGAGCTTTAAAGGACTGAGATTATTAAGATGGAACAGGAGATATGACAAATTCATTAGAAAGGAACATGAATTATAGAGGAAACAAAGAGGAAGGATGGTACGGTAAGTTAGGTACTTCCTTGGGACTCCTGAAACCCAGGCTGAGTTCACTGCTCTTCCATATCTCTTATGCAACCTTGGTTAAATCACTTAGGCCCAGGTCTACAACAGTATTTAGGCTCCTACACAGCTGTGTGGATCTGGCTCTTATTTCCTCTGTGCCTCAGTTCCCCATCCATAAAACAGGGATGATGACACTACCCTATCTCCTAAGGGGTGATGTGTGAGCTACTTATGTACATACATATAAGTATATATAAAGGGTGAAGTGAGGCGCTTATATACTCTGGCAGTAGGGGCCATAAATTGTCCAGACAGAGGCTGATATATATCTACCCTATCATTTAAAAGGAGAAAATAAAAGGCCTCACAACAGGATGAAAGTAAATTATTGGGAATGCTACATAGCGTTAACATGAGAACGGAGCACTGTTAATGTATAATACTTGGCAAGTATTAGAAAAAATGGGATCAGGGACTCACTATCTGAAGTTACCTGAACTCAGATAAATAAATATTATAAGGGTCATCATCAACCCTTAAACATCAAGGCTTAAGCCAATTAGCAGCCAGGGTCAGGAGGAAAATTTTCACTGCATGCTATATGGGAATTGCAGGCGTGTTATTGGCTTGGATAGTCTTCCTCGGGGACATCATCTTCTGGTTATACGAGATGCTAAAGTGGATGGACTATAGAAATTCCTGCACTGCTGGCTCATATTATGCATCTCTTATAGAGACATCAAGGGCACATTTGATCACCCAGGAAGCTAGAAAGCAGCATATTAGTGATGTAGCTGAGAAAGCATAATCATGAGTATACATATGAGTGCACATATAAATGAGTGCACATATAGGAGACTGAAGATGCTTTTCCCCCCTGCATGTCATGGACTGTTCTGTCTATGAACAACGGATCACACACCAGGCCTATTGAGTTTTTTTCTGGCTGTGTCAGTGACTAATTTTACGGCCATGGTCAAGTTACTTAATCTTTGTGCACCTGAGTTTCCCAGTCTCTCTCTTGGGAAGTGATAATATGTATCGCCCTCACCAAGATATTGGCTTAATCATCCAGAGCCCCTTGCAAGAAAGCTAGTATTTAAGAACTAAAACTAAAGCCTCAAAAAGGTAAAGAGGAAGACATCTAGTTTAGTTGCCCCAAACTAAATGGACGGAGACTTACCCCTTGTCCGTGGGACTAGAATGCTTATTGTCCTTCTCTTTGCCTTCATCTTTGTGTTTTTTTTCTTTCCCTGTGACTTCTCCATGATACGTCCTGTCCCCAGCAATCCTGAAGAGATCAGAGATATCAGCCTTGCAGATCCACAGTCACGGAGACAAATTCAGGCACGCGGCTGGCTCATCCTGCCAATGCTTGGCCATGGAAGAAGGCCAAACGGAACAGCCCCAATAAAGGCGAACAAGCGACAGAAACATCGACTCAGACGCTGAACCACAACTTTCCTATCTGGCTCCAAGGTTAGAATTACTCCAGGATTATTCATAACACTTCTCAGCTACCAGACCCCAGCTGCACTAGGTAAGTAGCTCATTCCAAAGGGAATAAAGAAAGGTGACAATATGCAAAGTAAAGAGCAAAGCTATGTACAAGGGCAACTATCCAGGGGGTTTTATCAGTCCAACATTGCACCACATAAACCCTGGTTACTGAATGCAGACTTCTGTCTGACCAAATACTTCTTTCTGGGAACGAGACACTGGACAGTGAGCACCAACTGGGGGATATTATGGGATATTCTAAAATACAGTAGAGAGAGAGAAAACAGCCAGCAGAATGACCTTTTTATGTGGGAGTTTCAACCCAGTATCTCCTCCCAAAAGATGAATTCCTAACCATTGGACATGCTCCAGGCATAAACATCCTCCCTCCAACGTCCCTGCTACTAAATTCATGATCAATGCCTGGCTCTCCTCTTCAAGGAAGCTGAAGGAGAGGGAAGTCCTGGCTTTTCATCCCAAGCTTCATCAGAATCAGGCATCACTCAACAGATATAACCCAGATTTTATCTGAAGTCATTTTTGAGTCTCCATCAAGGCCTAGCTGTTTGGGTTAACTACTTTTTAACATTTGTGGGGGAGGATTTCATCACCATTTGGGGGTATTTTTGCCCAGGTTTGTTTGCAAGGCGCTGTTCTCAAGGCACTGAGCCAAGTCTTGCCATGTCCTAATGCCGAGATATTAAGTTTACCAGACCCTTTATAAATTCCCACGTCATAACTTGTTTTCCTTCTAACTTAACAAGACCCTTCTATGGGCAATGTCCAATGCCTACTCTAATCAATGTGAAATTCTCCATTTACTTCAATGAATTTTGGCTCAGGCTCTTCTTGGTCACAGAATCCAAGTTCTTAGGATTAGTTGCCTCCACAGAGTTCCCCGTTTGCTCTGCCAACTCCTCCCTCCATATATTTAGTGGTCATAGCTCCAAGGATGTGGTCCTACTAGCTCTATTGCTCAACCAAGAGAGGTTTCTGCTGAAGGATATGAGGAGACCCCAGTTTTATACCACCAGGAAGAAGAGCAGTCTGGACAATTTTCAACCAAACTGCTTTGTTGATGTCTTGAAAATATTTTCAAAGAGGGTCAATGGAGCCCAGGCATGGTTTGGATTGACACCTGTCTACCTGTGGCGTAGTGCCAAACTCCAGGGCTTCAACTGGTTCCAGCCCCATTCCCTTTTCTGGGTATTTTGCAATTGGGAGGCGTTGGTCCAAATCAAAAATATATCAAAAAGCACTCAGTTTGAAATATCATAATCACCATGCAATAGAATTACCTTTCCTGACTGACAGCTCTACTCAGAGCAACCTTGCCACCATATTTCTAGGCATTGGCACCAGAAAACCCAAAGCACGTAGAGTTTTCAAGCAGCCTAAAACACTTCAAAGTTATCTCTCCGGTGTATCCGTAGGGTGGCCTACCACATAGCACATCAGATGAGATGGTGCACAATTAAAACCCTTCAGGAGTTTTCCAAGAAAACATTTTGCATTGGAAAATGCCCCAATTTTTTAAATCAAAGCTTAGTGCATGACAACTGGAAGCAGCAATTTTGGGCAGTCCTCGGGTCAACGAATGCCTGTGAATTCCCAGGACTGCATCCAATGGCCCAAGAGGCCCCTTCCAATCCTACTGTCCTAGGCAATGCCCTGTTCGGGAATAATCAGTAGCCTCATGGTCAGGATACTTGTATGGGCTGCACGAGACTGAAGTTCAAGTCTCTACTCTGCCTCATTTAGAGAAAAACATATCATCTATATGAGCAACCTAACTACTGGGCTGTGTGGAGTGATTGTTGTCTATCTTTTTCACAAAAAAATTTAAAAGTCTTTGAAAGGTCTCATCTTTTTGCAGGATGAGACAATATCTTTGAAGTCGCAAACGTGCTTGTTGACCAGGAAAGCCTTTTCCCCTCCAGCTTTCAGCATAACCTACATGGTAAAATTGGAGACAAAGGAAGCAGCGGGGATCTGCATCTCAAACACGCCTTCCTTGGCCTCCGATCCGCTGTTCACCATGGTACAGGAAACAGTGGTGAAGGCGTAGCGAGAAATGATTGTGGATTTCACCGTGAATTCGGCCATCCGGGGCCTGGTCTCCTGTAGAAATTGGACGGTTTGTCTGTTAGAAACATTAACACGAAGAAGCCAAACAATCCCTCCCTTGAGCAGTTCTCTGCTGACCCCAAGGTTTGAATACAATGTGCAAACAAAGAAACCTCATAAAAGCCCACAGGCTGAAGAGCACGAGAACTATTTTGTGCCCTCTGTGAACAGGAGTGTCACAAAATGATGCTCCTTGAACATCATCCAGGGAGGATGGTATTTTCCATCAATGGGGAAAGTTTATACATGGACATAGTCCACAAATACTGAATATGCTGAAACGCATGGTACAGAAAAGGTTTGTAAAGTCTGGACACACAGTAGTTTAGGTTCTCAATCTGGGATTATGAGTGGTGTTGCGAAGGATGTGATTACCCTCTCTCTTTATGGCCAAATGGGAGGGGAGCCCAAGAAAAAAAGTCTTGCTTTTACAATGTACAACCTTTATGCAAAAGTGAACATAGGGGCTCCGCAGGATACAGCTTATAGTCATTACAATTAAAGGATCAACTCCTCAGCAGGTGTAGGTCTGGATTGCTACGCTTACTTCAATACAATCAGGATGATTTATACCTACTGAGGTTCTGTTCATAGGTCTCCAAAGCTGGATTGACCAGGCTTAGTGGAAAACACGTGCATACAGCTGAGGCTCAGTGAGCAACATGTCCTTTTTAGAGTGCTCTGGCCATCTTCCAGCAGGGACCAAAGCCAATGATCCATGCTGAAGCCATGGAGACTTGAAGGCCAATTTACATCTCTGAAGAATATGCTTTTGTACACAAGTCCTAGAATGAACCTGGAATTCAAAATATAATTCAAGGGGGGTGCAAACCCATGCGATTTGAAACTAAAGAAGCTGACAACTGCGTAACTAAATCTTTTAATGGCTAATATGTCCTTGGAAGAAGTCTGGTATAGGATAGACTATATGAAATTAGCTACTCTAACACAGCCACAAGCAAAATTTCTCTGGCACATTGCCTTAATGGGTTAAAGACAGATCTTTAAAAAGAGGAAAGCTGCTAAAGACTTAAATTGGTTGCTAGTAAGCCAAAATAAACACAACACTCTCAGTAGCTTAGCATATGTAGGTCATGTTTCTATCTGTCTTATAATGAACTGTATCTTCTCTGGTAACAGTCCCACTGAAATCAAGAAAATGGTCCTCAGATAGCACATCTACATGTGCAATTACTTCAAAGCAATAAACTCCGGTGTAAGTCTATTGCTCCCAGCTGCGGTTTGAACATGTGCCCAGGACTGCAGCATGCTGAGCTGGGTCGGAGCAGCCCCAGCTGGCAGGGAGCCCTGGGAGTCAGCCTGCCAGTCCAGGGCTCCTCCGACCTGGCTCAGCATGCTGCAGAGGGGCTGGCTTGGGGCACAAGGGTGCTTCAGTCTGGGACTAGCTGGCAGGCAGCCCCCACAATGAAGCATCCCCGTGCCCGAGCCAGCTGGGGCAGCATCTACACATGTGCTACTTGCAGAGTAAAAAACTCTGCAGCAAGATAGTACTTGTATTTACAAGTACTACCCTTCTATGGAGTTTATTAGTTTACTCCATCCTAATAGCTCTGCACGTGTAGACACCAGGCCGCATGTAGATGAAATGAGAGGTATGCGCG
The DNA here is from genome assembly GCF_000455745.1 of Alligator sinensis. Taxonomy (NCBI): domain Eukaryota; kingdom Metazoa; phylum Chordata; order Crocodylia; family Alligatoridae; genus Alligator; species Alligator sinensis. The sequence goes on along the minus strand of NW_005841853.1, from coordinate 2,981,480 downwards.
CACAACACTTTAAAAGAGGGCTAAATGCTTTTGCACTGCTTTTAATGGTGTCATTGTTTGCACACCTCGGTGGTGTATTGCACATTAATTCCAGCCGCCATAGGAAATTTGGTGGCGTAATGCGCCTTAAATGACTTGGGGCGCAGCAAACTAAAACTGCTTCGAGGAGTTTTAGCTTGCTGCCCCTACGGCTGTGGAGTGAAGCACCAGGCTCCGTGCAGCTGCACGGCCCTGCAGGCAGCCTGGCAGCAGCCTGGGAGAGCAGGCTCTGCCCAAGAAAAGCAGCGAGCCTGATCTTTCCTTTTTTCTCCCCTGGTGCCTGCCTGCCTGCCCGAGCTGCATGGTGCTTCCCTCTGCAGCTGCGGTGCCACCCAGGCCTGCCCGAGCTCGGTGCCTGTGGGCAAGTGCCACCTCTGGGGGGAGATGCAGCTGTCATGGAGGGAAGCACCAGTCCCCTCCTTCCCCAGCCCAGAGACTGCTCTGCCCACTGGCAGCTCGCCCTCCCCTCCCTGCCAGAGAGGCAGGTAAATCAGTGGCATGTGTGCATGACACGGGGGTTTAATCAGCCCTAAGTTGAAGTGGTGTTTTTTAAAACCCACCACTTCAATTTACGGCCCCCGTTTTGTCTACGCACACCCTGAGACATTAACTGCGGCGCTAGTCTACTCCACAGTAAATGTCTCATGAAGATGTGCCAAGAGTAAGTGACAGTCCCAGATAAGGCAGAGGATGGAATCAGCTCCTATGTTTTGATCTGATTGAACACCACAAACCCAGCTGACATGGCTGTTAAAATCTAGATCTGGCTAATTACAGACTTACGGCATGCCACTGGAAATTGTATTTAATACCAGCCCAGGGCAGATTCCAGTTCCCTCGGGGAATTTCTAAGTGTTGTTAAGTAGTTACAGCTAACTGAACTCCCCCAAAATAAACAGTCTCTCATTACCTCTAACTAGAAGGTGGAGAAAGTTCTGATCTGGAGTTTTGGTTTGGGCTCATTTCAAAATGTAGCTAATTATCTGAGCTACTCCTGCAAGAGACTTGCTTGTGATTTGCTATAAAACCCTCTGAAAGTAAAGGATAAATGGCTGAAGCATTAAATTAGTTTTACACACACTGGGCAAGTCTACACATGCACTTTAGTGCTCAGCAGACTACTTTACTGTGGATTCAAGCATCACGTGAAAAATGGTGGCATTATGCTAATGCACACAGTAGTCTACTGCGCATTAAGCGTCACTAAGAAAGCATGCAAATGCTCTACTGTGCAGTAGCACAGTCTAATGCACATATATTTAGTACCTCATATGGGAGGTACCAAATTTAATGCACATTAGGAAAGGCGCACTAATGCACATGTAGACATGCCCAGTGTGGCAGCTTCTTTAGTTTCAAACCTCTTGGATTTGCACCCATTCCTGACTTTCACTTTCAGTTTTAGGTTCAACCCAATGACTCATCAGCAAAACTCCGTCAAAGCCAGTGAGTTTCATCTGAAAGAACAAATTCCTCCAAATATTATAAATGTCAGGGGGTTGCTTACAGCTCTTGACTGAAATGCAGCAAGGTCAATCACATATAGATTCATGGGTTTTGCAACAGCTACATGTCTCAGGTCAGCTGAAAAAGCCATTCATCTCCTCCGGTTTCATTCGTCAAATGGCAGAGATCCCTGCCAGATGATGCCCTTATCCAGGGGAGGATTCGTGACTCATCGACCCAATCATGAAAGGTGCCAGGCTTTCTGCATTAAACATGGAAACAGTTGGTGGACAGACGGTTTCAAAACAGGTTGTTACATTGTGAGTTGGCTTTTAGCCTATGTTCCAGTCTGCAAATCTTGTGCGTTCCCTGGCGTTTTTGCAAAAATGTCTCATTGCATGAAGCCTTGACCTACAGCTGTGTAGGCTGCCTATTTTGTTTTCTCCACTCATTGTTAGTAAAACCCCTTAGGAAGATGAGAAGAGACAGCAAGAAAAAACATTTCTTTAATAATTGACAAAAGTTCACTCAGAAGCAGCAGTTTAGCACAATGCTATTAGGCAGGTCAGAGCGATGTGTTTTCAAGGTGTCCTGTTATTGCGCTGTCCCGAGATATTACATTTTCTTGCCAAACAGATTATTTCGTGCCTGCTTATATCACCTACCGCAAAAGTATGAAGAGAGCAGAAGATAAAGTCAGTCTACTCCTGTTTCTTCCCTCTCATCAGTTGGTTTGATCAAAAGAATTTGACCTGGTGTCAGATTCTTATTAAAAGTAATAAGTGGAACAGCCTCATCTGGGAACTGGTCATAGGAGGGAGAGAGCCATTGACTTTCAGGTGGCTGATTCATCTCTGGTCATAACAGACTGAAAGTGGTTACCATTTGCCAACTGTTGAGCGAGCAACAGTATGTGAAATGAGTTCCTCCAGCTCTCAGGGACAAGCATGCACAACCAAAAAAGGTGCAGCTCGTGGCAAGGGTTGATAACCTAATAAAGTATCTCTGCAAAGAAGCCAAAGCCCAAAAACACACAGGCTAAGCAACGGTTCATCCTTAGAGGTGCACAGTTGTTCATTCACATGAATGTAATGAAAGTTTCACTTTTTGGGGGGGTGTATTTCTTTAAAGGCTCAGATCCTGAAAGCGAGAGATTTCAGGAAAATGCCGGCATGCCTTTTTTTTTCAAAAAATGTAGATATCTAGTAGAGGGAAGCTCCAAACCACGACTTTAGAGGCTCAGCAATCAGAAGGCAAATAAAAAGGAGCCCTCCATTTATTTTCTTTTTAATTCTATTGTGTTTAAGTCAGCTTTGTGGTTTCTGCATGCTGGAGGTTGATCACGCTGGAGATGGCTGCTGCACATCAGGGCCGGAGAAGATTGGCAGCGCGGGGGGGAACTTCAGTACTACTGTTCAAGTGGTGCCTGCTGTGTGGATAAATAGACAGCTCTCCGCTCGGCATCGTCCACCACCACCAAGTTTATTCAGGGCCACACACATGTGCCCAAAGCCACACACTCAAAGTGTTCGCTCCCATGTAGAAAAATAAATATAGTGTAGGATACATACCAGCCTCTGCAATAATCTGCCTTGTCTTGGGACTCTGCGTGCCACCTGCAAAGGGTTAAGGGAACATTGTAACTCAGCCCATGCCGTTTTAAGTTCCTGAAAGGAAGATTTGTCGTTTGTTTAACTACGCTGCGGAGCCCATCCAGGCTTCGGTTAGTGATGGATGTTGTACAGTCGGGGTTAAGTGATCCCTTTGTTAAATTTAAACTTAAAAATACACACATATTAACAGAGCTGCAGATCAAAGCTGTGGAATGGAATTTGGCTTTTGCCGGCTCAGTGCTGTGTGGCCTGCGCGTCTGAGTGCAGGGTCTCAAATGCTGGGGGTGCTCGGTCTGGACAAGCCAAGGCAGGGACCTGAGTGCTCTCAACTGTCCTCTTGAATGAGGGCTTTACCCTATGGCACCATTCACCTCGGGATCTCAAACTGTTTCACAGCCAAGAACTACAGAAGTAGTATTATACCCATTTCATTGCAGGAAAAACTGAGTCTCGAAGCAGTTAGCTGGGGTCAGCTGCCATGGTGGCATCAGTTTGAAGTCTGATCGATGACTCCTGAAGATCTGCCCCTCAAGACTCTGCCTACAGGCGAAAGCTTATTAACAAAATATTCTGAGAAGCTCTAGCTTTCCATTTAACTCACGGGGGACCAAGGAATGAAACTGTTTAACAATCAGCTAGGAGGTTGATGGATTAAACAGAGCACCCATTACAGTTACAACACAATCACATCCGTTGTATCAGCTGCCACCAGTAGTAATAGCCCCTGTGAGTTAGGTGTTGCATCCGAAATCTGCAGCCAAGAACAAGCCATAAAATGTACATCTCTTTTAGCGAGTCAAGGATGATCTTAATTAAACTGCTTTCCCTTGACGACTTCAGATCACCCCCCAAAAATCCATGCATACCAGGAAATGATTAATGCAAAGAAATCACCTTATTCATTAAAATATTGGTGAAATTCCAGATACCAGAGGAATGCAATGGCATTTTTACTGAAGTTGTTCTTGCTAGTTTACATAGAAATAACAGATTTTCTCGCCAAAGAGATGATTTTATGTCTGTTTACATCAAGGCTTGCAAAGAAATTAAACCGTTTCCAGTTCTAGCATGCGCAGCATTTGCTCTGCTATTGCTTTGATCAACATCTTGTAAAATGGTCTTACAAGAAAAATGGGTCACTGAGATTGAGGATTTAAAAAAAACAAACCAAACCAGAGACAAGTTCTGGGATGACATAAATCCTCGTGCTTCAGAACCAACCTATGTAAAAGTGTTAGAAAATGTTGGTAAGTGATCCCATCATTTCCTGCTGTAGGATTTCTAGCCCCCCTTATCGAGGCGTGTAGCTTCGGTCACAGTCAGAGGTAAGATTTTGGACCTGATGGGCCACTCGTTTCATCCAACAAAGCAATTCCTACGTTCTTATTGGAAATCAGACAAAAAAGTCTTCCCTTTCTGGTTCAAATGCAACCCATCCTGGTAGCAATACAAAGATGCTGTCATCTAATAGCTTTGGAGTGGCACACACAGAAAGCTTGTGGTGTTCTCCTCCAGCTCCCAGTGAACAGCTTCTTTCTCAGAAAAAAATTATTGCTGGTACAACCGACAATAACCAATAGCTTTGTTTTCAGTCTTAGCAGAGGAGCCCAGAATTGAAGGGGCTATGGAGATTGAACTACCAACCAAGAGGTTGCCTCTTCAGGTCACAGTTGGGGAAGTTTGTACTGCTGCCAGGCATCCTGTACCTCTCCCATAGATAAATAAAGCCTTCAGTCACAGCCCAAACTCCCATGATTTCATAGATGTGCGAGATACCATTCCTGGGGGCAACTCACTCCACTGCAGAACACCCACACAAAGCAAACACATCCTGCTTCGCCCCTCGGAGAGACCGAAATGGTGCATACTTTCTAGCACAAGAATGGATTCTTCCCTAATTGCCCTCTGTGATACTAAATAACATTGCCAAAAATAGCACAGAGAAAAAAAAACCATCTTGGACAGTGGTTGAACAATGAGCATGTGCTCTGGGGGCAGGAGCAGACCTGACTATTTGCTCTGCCACTGTAGCTATAAGGAGAAGCAAATGACTTACAAGGAACAAAGCCCTGAACTCTGTCTTGGATGTCCCATAGATCTGTCCATAGAGAGAGCTCAACCGGCAGAAGTTACGCACCCCACCTCCCGTTCTAGTTATTGTAGCCAACCTCTTTTGACACCGTGGACAGGACTCCCTCTGAAGCGGAAAGCAACAGGGCTGTGTCCACACAGCACTGTGCCCGAGCTAATTAGTTCTGCCTTTTAGCATTTCTGACGAGAAGCAGAGCTGAGGACAGCTGGCCTGGGTATAGTACCACCTACTCGCGGCAGAGCTGCTTCTGGTTCAGAAAAAAGTCTGCGGCGATCGCCTGACCCAGAAGCAAGTCTAGTCCGTTCCCACAGCGGTAGGAAGCACCATGCTATGTTCTCGCAGCAGATGCAGCAGGACTGTGCCTGGCACCAATCCAGGATCAACTTTCCTATTGCGGATGAAAGGTTTATTTCGGGCAGTCCTCCAAAACCTGTGATTTGTCCCAGAAAGGCTGGTTGCTGGTTGCTTACTTCTAGAGTCCCTTACTCCTTTCCTATAGCATCCTGGGTCTTATGTCACGGTCACCTCCTGTAGCTCCATCACTTGTTTTCATGCATCGAGGAACAAAACAGCGATGTGGAAACCTGCTAACTATTCTTTCTTACGACAGTGACCGGCCCAGGGACATCGAACGATCAGATTTGTTCTGCTAGATGAAAGCAGCGGGTCCCTGTATTCTGCTTTCAAGCAGGAGTGGGGAGGGTGCTGCTTCACAGGTTCACAGAGAAAACCATGCTGGAAACTGGGGTTGGGGTATCGCACTGACCCCCCATTGTAACTGGCTTATTCCCTAAAGCGTGAGACATGATTACCTTCCTTGTACTTAGATAGACTTTCAGTGCCTTTTTTTCGCCAGGACTGAAAACACTAGAACTTGGAGATGATTAACATTAGTCATGAGGACTCTGTCCCTTTCCCCCTTTTTTGAGAGAAATAGATGTTTTAAAGATTAATCTTGCAATCAGCACCCATGGACAAAATCCATTTTAAAGACACGGGCCATGACCCTGCAGAGAGCTATGCATGTGCTTCATCTTATACAGAGGAGGAGCCTCAGGGCTACTTAGCTCTGCTATGCAGAGGCTTAAAAGTTTGTCAAATTAGAGCTTTGTGGATTTATTTATTGATAGGGGAGGACAGAGGAAGCATGATGTTTCCTTGGGTCCACCATCAGATAAGCCTTGAGGTCCCTTCCAGCCCTACGATCCTATTCTCTGCTCCTGTTGCAGGTCTGATACAATGACTCTGCATCAGGGAATTTCTTCCCCCTCCTCAATGATATCAAATATTTGTATCATCATTTACTGGCTGTAGCATGATCGGGGCTGTGCCATGCTAAGACCTGTTGGTGGCTTCTCAGTGTTTCACAAACCAATTGCACTTTCAGAGGCAAAGCTTTCCTTGCTTTCTAGCCCCTTCTTCTACAGGAACTCAGTCTTTAACATACTGACACTCACTTAGGAGGGAGGAAAGTGCTATTTATGGGGAACTTAAGGCCACAGAAATTAAGTGACTAACCAAGGTCACACAGGAAGTCTGTGGGTAAGCAAGGAATTGAATAAATCTCCTAAGTCCCAACACAGGACTCTGACCACTGGGTTATCCTTCCTCTTATTTGCAACCATGCTCTTGCCAGTCCTAGACAAAAAGGTGCCTCAAAAAAGAATGTAAGTATAAGCCATGCCATGAAACAGTACAGCCACCACATTGTGCAAGTGTTCAGCATTTTGGGGCTCTAAGAACTACAAAGCACTTTGTAAACTGCAAAGCAAGCAGTGCCCTATGATGGTTGCATCTAGCACCAGCGTGAGAAGCAACTGCTTAACATCAGGCATATGCACCAGAGTTTAGGACAGGGAGAAAAATACTGTATCCAAATTTTAAACAGTCAGAATTACTCAAAAAAAAACTGGAATACAGCCAGGAGACAGCAGTTAACTCCCTCACTCTTGCAAAACCATGCCATGGGTTTTGTAGTTAACACAGCGGGCTGGGACCCTTGGTGGAGCTGGCATTCAAGGGCAGAGGATGCCACATCTAGCATGGTGCCCTCTACCATCATGACAGGGCATTGGGACTTCACTGGCTCAGACTGCCAGCTACTGGATACGTGTCACTTCCCGCAGCAAATTGCCCCTTGAACTCACCCATCGAGGGACTGAACTGGTCTGGTGCCACAGAGCATGGGAGATTGGATAGTGCCGGCTGATGTAGCTATTGGACCAATAAAAGTATCTAACATGGTCCTGTCTCTTGAGGGATATCTAGAGCTTTAGAAAACACCCATTTGAAAAACCTGCAAAAGGTGACTTGCCCAAGGATTTAAGTGCAGTTGGTGGAAAAGGTACTCACGCACAATATTAGGGGAAATAATATCTCATTGAGTGATATTAAAGGGAAAGAAAATCAGCAGAAATATTCTGTGCTTCTTATTGCTCTATGCAACACTATATACACGGGGCAGTATATGACCAACAGCTGAACTTTAATTAACACAGCTGGGTTACATTATTGGTCACCTGTGAAGCTATATAAAGCTTGTGAGGCTTTCCAGATAGACCAGGAAAACCAGGGCTCTCTGCCTTACAATCACTGCAATCTGAGTCTAGATCAATAATAAGACAGAAACCACAAGCTAGAAAGGAGGGAAGGCAAATCAGGGGAACTCCCAAGGGAAGAGTTTTGACACCGAGATCATATGTGTTTATTTGCTGCAACGAATGGGAAACACAAAATCCCTATTACTGCCTTCGTTCACCTGCAAAGAGGTGTCACCTTCACCACTCATGAAGAAGGTGCTGGGAGTTGCTGTCACCTGTTAGCACTTGGGTTCACCAATGCAAAAAGCTCCCAGGAGAGTTACTTTAAACTAGCCCCTTCCTCCCACGGTGAATCCGACTAACACAGATACAAGCCAGAAGAAAGAAAAAATATCATTACTGTTTAAAACTTACACGGTCAATGTAGTTATAATCCAGCATCAGCTTCTCTTCCAGATACCTAGCTAGGATCTCAGAGTCGGGCTGCCCAAAGGAGACTGGGCAGCTGCAGCAAAGCCACAGCAAGAAAAACATGGTTTGAGGGGCAGCAAGGGGGTCCTTCCCCCTGCAAGTGGAAGAAAAGCCCCTCTTGGTGCCGTGGCTGTTGCCTGCAGCTGGCTGGGATGGAGAGAGACTGCAGAAGAAGCTGACAGGAGCTCTCAGCCTGCACCCTCCCTCCCTCGCCTCCTCCCCATCTCTGGACCAGCCCCTTTTCAGTCTCTGGGCCAGGACTGGGCTTTCCTCGCTAGCATTTCACCACAGAGCAAAAGCAGCTCCTGGAGGCCAGGTTTGACTCCCCAGAACGAACACATGCTGCTGAGTTTTTCTGCACCTCAGCCCAGGCCCTGCCCTAGCAGCTCTGCGCTCTCCTCTCGTGCTGCTGCAAGCTGTGTCTTGAGCCATTCAGAGTTCCTCCGCCTCCCGCAGCCACTCGGTTCACAGGTTTCTTCCACCACCTCCAGAAGCTATCTTGGGTGGCAGGACATCTGCCACAGGTGGGCAGCACACAGCCCCCCATTCAAGGTGTGCACTAGTGCACCTGTCTCTGAACTTGCACTAAACACCTACCTGTATAGAGGGGACTCAGGCACTTTAAATGCTCCTTTAGGTACTGCTGGCTTTTGCAAACTTCCTTCCCCTTGCTTGCTAGACCTGCTGACACCGAGTTTCCATTGGTAAGCTCTGGGGGCTAAGTCAACTGCTAACAGTCCTGGCTGGCTGGTGATTCTCTTCCACTGGGGTTAGGCCCTATCTCACTTGCAGGGTGGGATCCCGTGGGCTGGTTCACATCTCCCTGCACATAGCACGGCCAGGGCCCCTTTCTGCCTAACTATTGAAGTGCCCGATCAGGAAGAAAGAGACCAGGGTTTAAAACCCACATCTGTTTGAGACGATCTGAACCCAGCTCTCCCACTGCTGGGGTAACTGTTCCCACCTTCAGACATGGGGCGGGGGGGTGTTTCTGGGAGGAAGGGCCAGAGCTCTCTCTCAGTCCTGCCTGTGGATGCTGTTAAACCTTTATTGGGGCAAGGTGACTGGGATACTGGGGGTGCTACTGGCACTACCACCACCCCCACACATGCCTCCACCTCAGCATTTATCCTGGCTAGCTTGGACAGCCCCTGCTCCACATGCTGGCCTCTAAGGACCCCTTCCTTGGTGTTTAAGTATGTTGGGTAGGGAAACATGGGGGCCAAATGCAGTGCGGTGAGTGCCAAGAGGCAGCAAACTGCCTAGAAATTAAGCCTGCAATGATGGGCTTTGTAGATATACAGTGAATCTAGCCCAGGGGCGGGCAAAATGCGGCCCGGGGGCTGGATGTGGCCCACCAGGCCATTCTATCCGACCTGGGGGGCCCCTAAAAAATTTAGAAAATTAATATTAATCTGCCCTGAGCTGCCTGTCATGCGGCCCTCGATGACTTGCCGAAACTCAGTAAGCAGCTCTCTCCCCAAAATAATTGCCCATCTCTGAAATAGCCCCTCAGCTTCCTCACCTCCCATCAGTTCCCCAACCCTGGGAACTGCACCAGACCCTGCCAAGACCCTGCTTCCTCCCTGCAACAGCTAATCCCAAACCTTCCCTCAGCAACAAGAGCCCTGCTTCCCTCCTTCCAGCTCTCCTGCTCCGCTGGTGGCAAAGAGCCTCTCCCAGTCCCATCCCATCCCTTTCCCAAATCTTATGTCACTTGGAAAACCAAGCTGATCTTGGCCCCGGCAGAGCCGAGCCCTGCAGGAGGGAGAGCTGTGAACTGACACACCTCTCAGCTGTCTGAAATGTTCCCTGTGCCAGCTGGCATGGACAGGGCATTTCTCTCAAAATGCATTGAACAGCCTTCAGCCTTGCAGTTTATTAGTCTAAAATAAGATGAAAACATTGCCTGGAGTGAGCCCAGTTTTGACATATTGCACAGTAGCACCCAGAGGTTCCCGCAAAGGGCCCAGCCCGGTATGCTCGGTGCTGTACACAGTAAGAGACAGGTTGTGCACCCCAAAGCTATTTACAATGGAAGCAGGCAAGGAGCAGGAGAAAGAAAGTATTCTTCCCCCACACTGCAGCCCAGAGAGGTTAAGTGACATGCCCAAGGCCTCATGACTTGTGGCAGAGAAGAGAATTGAACCCAGCTTTCCTATGGCTATACTATGGTGGTAGGAAGCACAGTCCAGCTGCTGAAATAAGCTCCACTGACCAAACCTCACCCCACATATGTTCCCTTTGGGAGTGAGCCCTTGAGGACACCGTGGGGGGCGCCCTCAAGACCTGGGTTTCTGACTCACTCCAGGGCAAGCAGCCCAGAGACCACCATTACAGCTTCATTTCCAATGTGATGTAAGGAGTATGGAAGCAGGTAACTGGGGACCATAGGCGACTGATAGGGGGTGCGCAGGGGTGCATGTGCTCCCCTGATGTCCGACACTGATGCTGCCGGTAGGACTGGTGCCCCCCCTGACAGGGTGGGTGGCCTCTGCAGGTGCCCCCCCAGATTCAGGAGGCACCAGTCACTCATGCTGGGGACTGAGCAAGACTGACTACCGCCACAATGCAGACACACCCTAAGTGACTCTGACCTATTCAGTACCTTAATCCTTCTCTTTAAGGGAGTATTTGCAAGTGTTTTGAACTGTTGTCTACCTTTGCGTCCACAGAATGAGGGAAACGAGTTTACATATACTGTATATAGGATAAAGTACCCTGATTTTTCTCTAGACAGTGAAAAAGATCCACTGAATTTGCAGATTGTGGTCATTTGGTACCTTCAGACAACACTTCAGAGAATAAAGCAGGAGGCACAGCTATTTGCATGGGAAACTGTGAATTGCCAATGCAGTTTCCAAAAACCCCTGATTGTACCTGTTTTCCTGTCTCTGGACTTATCTGACCTTCATCCATCCTAATACCTCACAATCATGATAACTTGTGGCCTCACATCACTGTGTTATCCCCTTTATACAGGAAAACTGAGGCACAAGTATGATTCAAGTACTTGCCCAGGGTCAAGCAGGGAATCGGTAGCCGAGTGAGAATTAGCCACATCTTCCAAGTCCCGGTCCTAAGCCTTGTCTCTTAGATGACTCTCTCTGGCCCTTTCTAATAAGTCCCTTGTGGATCCACTATGGAGGGAATACCATCTGTCTTCCTCCATCCCAGCACAAACCATGCAGGGCTATTTGCAGCCCCTGGGGTGGGAGGGCAGCACCTACAACAAGGAAGCCAAAAAGAAGGTATAAACTTATATCTGATTCTACAATCACATCAGTGTAAAGAAGACCTAACTCCAGAGACCCTGGTTTCACACCCCTGTACTTTGCCATCCTCATCATTATTATTTATTTGCAGAGTGATAGCACTTGGGAGCCCCAGAGACATCAGCCAGGATCCCAATGAGCTCATCCCATTCAAACACTTCTTCAAAAGAGGTTCCCTACCCCAAAGAGCTTACAGCCTAAGATGAAAGACTATAGAGTATGCAGGCAGATGGACGGACGGGGCAATCCAAGGAACCAAGGGAGCACTGTGAGTACAACAGGCCATGAGCTCAGCCTGCTAGAGGCTTAACCACTGTGATTTTTTTTTGTAGGCATCATAGCAATGGAGAGTTTTAAGGAAAGGTCTGGAAGAAGACAGAAAAAGTAGCTTTATGGATGTGTATAGGGATCCCCTCCCAAAGGGTGAAAAGTAGGGGAAACAAAGACACTTCATTCACTTCATTAGGATCACTCTTGATCTGTAGTCAGTGTGAGGTGGTAGAAAATAAGGTGTAGATGAGGGCTGGCGGTGGGTAGGTTATTGGCAACTGCAGACAGTTGAAAGTGCTGCCAGGATTTATAATGGGATTAGAATACAGCCCACTGTATTCAGGCTCTCAGCTGAAGAATATGAGGCCGCACAACTTAACAAAATATGATTAATATCTGTTTTGAATGTTGTTCAAGTGCCAGCAGGGTTTGATGTGAGAACATTAGACCAAGAGTCCCGCTGTACATGTTTCCAACCCCCACCCTCTCTCCTTTAATGTGTTCTCCTCTTTCTAGGTGCTAACGTGCTTGGCACTGGTCTCGGGATGTCATTAAAGATGGAGATAAGCAATTATTCAGGTCTGCCTGTTCTCATTAGACATGCTGGCTGCTGAGTTAAGCTACGTACCCTTGGCAAAAATCGGCAGGTGTGCTTTGGGTGGGTGCTTGTTTACATTAAATTGCCTGGCATGTCTGCGGCCAGTATGAACAGATATGTTCTGCAAAGGCATGACCTGACAATTTAGCCTCTACAGTCTATACGCTTCTCATCTGGGAGCGATCCTCTTATTTCAGTGGAACTAGCTGTGTATATCTATGGATTTACTCTGCTATGCAACTCTGTAGGCAGAATTGCCCCCCTTTGTTTTTCATTATGCTGGTTAACTGCATGCTTGGGTGCGTGGAAGTTGGTGTTAAATCAGGCCATGGATTTCTTATGTAGCACCTTTCAGCCAAAAGAACCAGAAAGTGCACAACAGCCTTTAAATCTAATACAGCCTCCCATTCATTGTGATCAATGGGAGCACCACGTGCAAAGAGCTATGTCCATATATGTATACTGCTTACACACGCGTGCACACTCACACCCACACACTTATGTATATGGGGAAGAGTGTTCTAATACAGTAGATAAGACTCTTGTCTAGGATAGAGGTAGTCTGTGTTTAAACCAGGCGTTGGTATGGACCAGGGGTGCTCAACCCCTGGCTTGCAGACCAGATCCAGCCCACAGGGCTCTTCACTGGCCCAGCAATTTGGCAGTGTGGGAGTGATGGCAGCATTAATTGCCGTTCTCCTACTGCCAAAAATTTCTGAATCCATGGGGAGCCTTGTGGGCCAGATACTGTGGCCCTATGCTCTAAATCAGGCGTGTGGGGCTGGGGGGTGCAGAGCCTGATCTGGGTGGCTTGGAGCCCAATCTGGGCAGTGTGGGGCCCTGTCTGAACAGTGTGGGGAGGGATCAGTGTGTGCAGGGCAGGATCCAGGCAGCACAGGATGGGATCTGGGAGCACCAGGTGGGATCCAGGGGTGTGAGGCCTGATCTGGGCAATGCAAGGATCCCTCTAGGCACTGACTGCTGGCCCCACGCTACTCATCTGGCTCATGGGGCTGAAAGGTTGAGCACGACTGCTAGACTTTCTGTATGACTTTGCATGAATCTTTTAATCTGCGTTTCATTTGTTTCCTGGGAATGGTAATAATCCATAACACAAAGGGATCACTTTTGGTTAATCACTGCAAGAGGCTCAGATGCTATAGTGGCAGGCAAAGCCATCCCTAGGAGTGTGCGGGGCCCGGGGCATATCAGCCTGTGCAGGGCCAGGGAGTGGCAAGCGGCTGAAGCGTGTGGAGGCTGTATGGCACTGTCCGTGGCCCCCTCACAAAAGCGCAGGGCCCAGGGGCAGTCGCCCTGTTTTGCTAACCTCCCACCCCCACCCCAAGGGACAACCTCAGTGGTAGGGGCCATTTTAGGTATTTACTTGTGTAAATAACAATCACACTTCTTAGGTAACCTGTGATTAGAGTTGACCAGAAGATGGGCCCCTCCCCACTCCCTGCTAAAAATATTTTAAAATATATAGTAATCTCAAATTGAATGGGGAAAAGATGAAATTCTTCCCCAGGAAGTGACCTCTAGGAAAATTCAGAGCACTGAAGAGACATTTTTCAGCTTGCTGGCAGCCTGTCCAGAAGGCTGATATCATTTGTACTTTCTCCCTGCAGCTGCAAAGTGAAATGTTGATATTCCATTAAGAAAATCAAATAGCGGGCTTCCTCCTGCCATCTGAAAGGCAGAAGGTGAGACTGACAAGAGCTTTCCAGTTTGTCTGGTAGTGACTGCATCTCTACCACTTCCACTATATGCCTTCCCATCTCCTCCTTAGCTTGAGCCATAGGCCAGACTAAAGGGAAGGATGAGTACAGGGTCACTAAGGGTATATCAACACTGCTGCTCCAAGGGCTAAGTACAGACAGTCAATTCCATCTTTGCAGGTTAGTCTAAGATGCAGATATTAAACTGAGAAAAAACTGGACAGACATTCACTTTTGATTCAGGAAATGCAGCCACATACCTGCAGTGGCTCAGGTGAGAAGCTGGGGGGCGCTAGAGCATGGCTCTCTGGCAGGTGGCCAGCATGGGCTGTGTGCTTGTTTTCTCTTCCTGCTACCACCAAGATCTCTGGGATTTGCAGTCCAGACTCACAGTAGAAGGACTCTTTAGGGTTGCTCATCACTTCCTCCTCCTGCTTCCAGGAGTCTCTGGGATTTCTAGTCCACAGTTGCAGCCAGCAGTAAGTTTTTAGCAGGGCAGGGCAGCTCTGTATATGGGGGAAGGGAAGATTAAACCCCCTCCTTGGCCCCAAATCTCAGCCGGGGCTTGCCTTGGTAGGGGGGATAGTCCCTGCCTCCCCCCTTCTCTGCTGGAGCAGACAGCCCAGCCCACCCCAAAACTGCAAAGCATGCTGGGATGTTGGGGTGGGGGACTGTGATTTAACTTGAACCAGGAAGGGGTCTAGAACAGAAATTTCATAAACCAGTTTGACCCAAATCAGTTAAGTCTGATACTGCATTCAACCAGGTTTATCTTAAACCAGTTTCTGCCATTTTGAAACTGGTTTATGTGCACTGAACATCTGTTCTGTTACAGGTTTAAACCAGTTTCTGATCACTTAAACCGGTGTATGCGTAACTTCTGTCCCTAGCTAAGAAGTGCCCCTTGGGGGATGCCCTTCTGCTGCCACTCTCTGTTGGAGACAGAGATCTCTAGGGTGATGACAGAGAGTGCCCTTAGGATATTTTTATCATCTCATTCCCAGGTGGGGTACCTGCAGTGTGAAAGTGGGTAGGCAGGATTTGCTTCTTTGTGATGCTCTGGGGATTGCCAGAGAAGCGGACAGATTTATCCTCAATTTCAACATGAATTTCACCTTCAGTCTTCCAGGTGCCAGCCAGGGACCAGTTTTATTGTGATTCTTCCAATGAAAGGTCAACAGGTTTTGGCACAATTGACATTTTCCCAGGGAAAATGTGAATTGAACATTTGCCATTGGAAAACCATTCCTATGACAATTCCTGACCAGCTCTTTAATCTGACACATGGTACCAGAAGCTGTAAGGCCTTGTATAAAAATGCAAGGCCCTTCTGTTGAAATGCAGCGCCTGATTTGTTGTTTTATTTTATTTTTTAAAGATTGTGCATGTTCTGGAAGCCTACAAGATGATGGTCTGTGTTTATTCGGAGACCCTGTCTAAAGGAATAGCACTTAACTCTTTGTGTCCTCAAAGCATAAAGTTAAGCATCCCTGTGAAGAAGACTATTATAGTCTATTATAACTGAGGGTGATTTAAAGAATTTCCCAATGTTTATGTAAAAGAACCTGGTTTCCATTTCTACATGCTGTTCAGCACCAGTTTGGGCTTCTGGAAATTATGTGACTGGTTTGCATGGGCACATCCTGTTTTCTGTATCCTTTTAAAGCCTCGTGGGATAAATACAAGGGGACCTAAACATTTCATCATATGTTGCCTTGTAATTGTGCAGAACAAACTTCCTATCTGTAAGTGCCTATTTTTTTTTTAAAAAGCTAGTTTGAAGATGTCAAGCCAACTACGAGCCAAAAAATCACATTTCAAATAGACATAGAGAGATTCTGTGTACATAGGTGCACTAGAGGCTCACACTGATGTAAGCAGGAATAGTACATGGCTTTAGAGGAAGAGAAAACTTTTTTTCTTATTCCGGAAAATTATCCTAAGCCCATTCAACACAGTTGGTAGTGCCCAAAATGTTGTCTGTCTGAAGGTCTGTAGCAGCATCCCTGCTCTATTCTGCCTGAACTGCCTTCCAAAATGGTTCAGGTCTCTTCTGCAAGTATATTTGTGCCATTTGTGCCATCTAGTGGTGACAACGATTTCAGTGAGTTCGTACTTTCAAACAGCACCTAATTTGCTCACACATTGGTCTGGAGGAAAACGCCATATGCATCCAAAGGAGAATAACACTAGACACGAAGTCGCTGTTTAAAGAAAAGTCTTTGAGGCTCCAGTCCTGGGTACTGTTCAGTGCTGACCTCTGCAGAGGGGGTCCTGTGTTTGTACAGAGTCTTATGGAGGGGCTTACAGGATTGTGGTCCTTTGCACACCAAAAAGTTGTACTGCTTATGTCCGCTAGTATAGTGGGGTGCAATTATACCAGTATAAACATGCTTTTCTTGGCATAGCCTTTTCCCCATACTGAACAGGCAATAAGATGCACTAGTGTGAGGTATAGTACCTGTACACGTTGGGTAAAAAAAGATATGATTTGACATAGAATCATAGAAAAGTAGGGCTGGAAGGGGCCTCTGGAGGTTATCTAATCCAGCCCCCATCCAGGTGCAGAATCACCCCTATCCAAACCATCCTATACAAAGCCACTGTCTAGCTTATTAGACAAACTATGCAATCAACCTCGATATAGCCACAAGGCAACACTCTCACCTGCCACAGATAAAGTAGAAGGCAACATCAGCCAATGGTCTGCTGCTGTGAGGGTTGTTAAAATACGCTCCAGAGATCCCAGGAAGAGGGCCAAGCCCCCTGCTGCGGAGGAAGGCAAAACCTCACAGCCCGTGCCAATCTCCATGGGGTAAAAGTCCTTTCTGACCCCAAATATGGTGATCCGACTGACCCTGAGAGCAGAGGCAAGGCTCTCTAGCCAGCACATAACCTGGTATAACCAGTATAATCTATATAAACCAGTGTATCTCAGCATAACTGAGGAATGGTACCAGTATAACTCTCCACGCTAGGAGCTGTACTGGTATAACGGATATACCATAAACAAAATCAGTCCCCCCCCAATTAAAATAGTTACACTAATCCAAAAGCTATGTATAGACCATACAGTAGTTTGCAGGTGATTAAGCTGATGTCTGAAAGAATATTGTGCAAAAGAGTGTTGTATACTTGGGTCCTGTTTCATGGCATGGGTTACCCCAAATTAGTGCATTCAAGCTACTTCACAAAGCTTGAACATTGCAGCCACAGTGGAAACACCACTCGAGTTACACAGACCGACTGGTCAGCTGCTCAGAGTGACCAGAGTAGCAGAGTGATCACACTTGGTCACTCACACTGCTCTACCTCCTCTGCCTTTCTGATTTTGGGGTTTGTCGACATTACAACCCTTCTGCCAGCAGACAGCACCCATCACGGAAAAGATGCATGTCTTGTCTGCACCTGCATGGCTCTTTCGGGGATGGTATTCCTCCATGAACAGCCTCTGGGCTAGCAGGAGAATGGAGAGGCTCTTCTTCTTCAGCTCTGGGGCACGCAGGTGGACACACACATGTTTTGAGGCCCTGTGACTGATAAATCATCAATTAGTGAGATATGATTAAAGTAGAAGATTGGAGTGATGTGTGTGTGTGTACACCAAGCATGCATGTTCTGCTAAAACCTGTCATTGAGATATAGGCAACAGCAATAAAGTGGGGAAACCTTTTTAAATCCCTGATGGGTTTAATGCCTAGTAGTTCTGGTTAAGAAATTATTTAAATAGAAACTAAGTTATTTTGTATGTATAATAAATATTCTTGCATATAGAATCATAGAATAGTAGGGCTGGAAGGGACCTTCAGAGGTCATCTAGTCCAACCCCCAGCCTAAGGCAGGATTATCCCTATCCAAATCATCCTGTACAACCCATAGTCTAAACTGTACATAAAACTATTGTCAATCTGGACACAACACAGACCTAACACCTTAACCTGCTACAGGTAAAGCTGGGGAGAACCACAGCAGCCCATGTCCTGCTTCTGTGAAACGTTGTCAATAGATGCTCAAGAGATTCCAGGTAGAGGGCCGTGCCCCCTGCCACAGAGGAAGGCAAACCCCCCCACAGTCCACACCAATCTGATCATGGGGTAAAACTCCTTCCTGACCCCAAACACGGTGATTGGTCTGAAGCTGAGCGCAGGGGCAAGACCCTCTAGCCGGGAACCTCTGGCTTTGGTCCCAGCAGAAGCATTGGCAAACCCCAGCCCAAGTCCCCAGGAGGGTTATTTCTCCTTTGCTGTACTAGACACTTACTGGCATCTTTTATTCTCAGCTCCTACAGACATGTGGGGAGCCTGCTCGAATGCGCTGGAAATCCAGTGCATCAGAGCAGACTTGATTAATGAAGTTTGCTGGAGCACGAAAACTGATGCACTCCGGTAGGCTTCTGCATCATGTCTATCAGTGTCCCCGTGTGTCCCCGCACTGAAAAAATGGTGGCGGGGCACTTTGAAATAAAACACATTCAATGAGCTTTAGTTCAAAGCGCCCTACTGCCATTTTTTCAGCACAGGGATGCTGATACACGTGACACGCAGTTGCTTTTAATTCACATGGCTCGCTAATTCAAGTGCCCAGCACCGTGTCCCACAGCACATGTAAAAATACCCCAAGATTTTCCTTAGCATGGCTCAGACTTAATTCTGAGATGTCTTTCTTTTTTAGTCTTGGGAGGATAAAACTGCTGCTTCAGCAGAGAATTATCCTGAAATGGTGGGAAAGGGAGAATGTAAAAGCTATGCACATTCGCAGTATTTGCATTATATTAGCACATACATATGTATTCTTAGCTCAGTACCTTTCCTGCATGTTACATGCACTGCTGCCTGCTCTTTGGTGTACACAGTACATCTGTGCACTGTTCCATACAAGCATTTCAGGGCCATGGGCATGCTGCACTTGTACCCAATAATGTCAGCACAGGCCTCTGCAGCAGATGTGATCCACAATGTCTCTTGGCCCCAGTATGCACTTTGCATTTGTTCCTCAGCTAGACATGCTCTGCACTAGGGTGCATTTCCCTTTTGAAGAATGAGGTTATACCCTGCTGCAGCTATAACTCACTCCAGATGCCTCTGAACCTGTCCCCAGGCTGGCTGACACCTTGGAGGAATGGCATGGGTGCACAGACAAGTGAAAAGGGGAAGGGGTTTGCTGTGTGTCACTGTTCTGATGTCACCACCTATATGCATGATGTTATTCCACAATAAATGCAAGTTCAGCCATGGTACCTCAGCCCTTTTTCATTGGTGGGTAGGTTGCTCTGGATAAGCTTTCATACACCACGGGGTAAGAGTGCACATGAGCAATTAACTACAGCGCAGCTCACCAGTAGCATCCCCAGGGATGGGCAAGCAGGGCACCTCACCCAGGCACCAACTGAGAGGAGACACAAGACTGGCAGCACTGGCGCTGCCCAGGGTACAAAAGCTGCTTGTTATACCTCGCAGCTCACCTGCAGCAAAACCAGACCTTTGTTCCCTTGCAGTTATTTCTTCATGTGCCTACATCAGACATCAGACATCATATCCTAAGGGACAGCTTTTAGGAACCTAAAGATACAGAAAGGAACATAAGAGGTTTTCAGTAGTGTTTAGGTGTCTAAATCCCATCGGTTCCAATGGGAGTTAGGTGCTTTTGAAAACTTGCCCAGGCCCCTATCTACATCTTTAGGTGCCCTTTGAAAACCTGACTTTCACCCACTGTCTTTAATGGTCTTCTACACTGCCAGAGTGAAGTAAAGGGGTATTTATGTAACGCAAACCCACATCTCATAATACCTACCCACTGGCGGATTGTGGTTTGGAGATCCTTCGGGTATTGTCGCATTAGTCTCTTTCAAAACTGGTTATTGCCTTATTTGCCATCCGACAGATTTATCTGGAGTATGTTTTCTCTTTGATCTCTCATATTTTTAATTCTTCAAGGTCTGGCCAGCGCCTGACAGAGAATTAGTTAAACACCAGGGGCATTTACAAAGGGAAGAACTCAGCCTATCCAATGCCTAGCTGCTATCAGGGGCATGATAGGGTGAAGACACGGTATTTGCCCAACCATCACCCCTGCCCCCACTGCTGTTCCTTGCATCACAGGGCAAATATTGACCCAGGGTCTAAACAAAGTCAGCATTTCAAAATTTTGTTGAAAATACTACATAACCTCCCATCATTTCCTAGAACTTGGCTCAGTGTAGGAGAGCTCCTCTATCCAGTGCCTATGCCAGCTGCTCTCAGGAGGCAAGGAGAGAGAAAATGAAGCCTTTGTTTTGCTTCCTGCTTTTATTCTTGATTTCTGAAATGCACAGCTTTGATCTCATCATCGAGGGGATCCCAGATGTAAGTATTTAAACAGAGGGCCCCTTCTTCTGACACTCACAAAATGTAACATCCACGCTCCTGTTGCCTTCAGCGAGCCCACCACTGGGTCTATCGAGGACTTCTCTTAATGGTTTTGCCTACTCTGCATTCTCCTTTAAGTTTCTTTTACCCTCCGCCAAAATTATGCCTTGTTGTGTTTCACGTACTACCTTGTCTGCTTTCTTAGTACTGCTCTTTGATATGGTTTTATTAAACTAGGGGCAGATATTGGCATGACTCTGGATTACTCAGCCCCAATCCGGCTTCAGTGAGGCTGTGCGTGGGCTCAGTACAGATCTCCTAGTAGAGATGGGGCACCGTAGACTGCAGTTAATTTAGGAGAGGGACCATTGGCACGTCTACTCAGCATAATGCAGCACTGTGTAGAGGTACTTAAGTGAGATTGGTACCCAGGGAAGCACAGTGTGTTAGTCCGGGTGTAACATGGCTTTATTGCTTCAGGTACCCAAGCTAGCTAGCTTGGATATCTCTGAAAAGAACTGCATTATCCCATAAAGATATAACCTTGTTTTGCTTTCATCTCAGAATACCATCTGCTTGTTACAGTTCTGATCCAAACTCTATTAATAGTGCATATTTCAAACATCGGCA
The DNA here is from genome assembly GCF_000455745.1 of Alligator sinensis. NCBI lineage: Eukaryota > Metazoa > Chordata > Crocodylia > Alligatoridae > Alligator > Alligator sinensis. The sequence continues at coordinate 2,960,444 of NW_005841853.1, read as the reverse complement.
ATTAGCAGACAGGGGTGGTATGAAGTTCAATGAGACCTAACTTCCTTCTCATATAATAATCATGGTAATGAGTTAGAAGGAGATACTTGCTCTTTGTTTCTTGGTATGAGGTCTTTAATGACTCAAAGAGCTTCTCTCAATTTTGCAGTGTCTGGGACAAAATAATTGGTCTGACCCCTGGCCTGCACACCAAAGAGTGATCAGTTTAAGTAAAATCTTGAACTAAATAAGGTATTAAACTAAATAAGGTGCTGGATAGAGTTGGTAGGGGAGACAGTTTCAGTCATGTGGAATGATGTGGCTCTTTGAGAGACCATTTCTTCAGAGGGCAGTGAATCAAGGAATCAAACTTTCACCCAGTTCCCCACTTGTATCCAGGAGTAAGTTCACCCTAGCACAAAACTAGAGTAATACAGTAAAAAGTGGGCACATCTACACATGCCGATTTAAAGCACATTAGCCATTTTCAGGCACATTAAGGGGGTGTGTCTACACATGCGTGCCCTTAATGCTCTTTAAAAATGGTGATTTGAGGCTATTAACGCCTAAATTCAATACCTGCAAAAAAGTATGTATCAGATTTAGGTATGAATAGCTAAAGCGCCTTAATGCACATGTAGATGCGCTAAAGTGCATTAACGCTGTGTATGTCAACTGACTTGGGACTAACCTTAATCCCAAATTGGTCTGCACATCGCATTAATGTGCATGTAGATGTGCACCTAAATTAGGCAAATATGCATCAAGTTTAGGTAAATGTAAAAGCACATGTAGGCACGCCCAATGAGATTACATCAAAATAATGACTGAAAGGAGATATAATTGTTCCCTTTGAATAAATCAGGGAAGTAAGGTCAAGAAAGGAAGCAAGCTATTTAAACTAAAGGACTATCTTGATCCATGTACAAATAGCTATCTTATATTTTCTCACATACAGCATATACCTTTTTCCTAAAAACCAGCTGTTGGAAATTGAAATGCACATAATATGTGAGAAATATGGTAATAGCAGGTTCTGCCACTTACCAGCTGAAACCAAAAGTAAAATCTTTGGTGATCTGCAGGGACCAGAGCAATGAGAGGTCTCAATACCCTAGGTGCTGATACTCAGTTGCTTACTAATAGGAAAGATATTTTTTTAATTCATTCTTCCGTTCAAGAACAAGGTGCTCCTATATTCCAAAGCATATTGTATATGAGAAAATACAGTAAATACATCTGCCATGACTAAACTCAAAAAGCATTTGATTCTGGAAGAGCCTGCTAAAGGGGAGGAGTGGGGCAAACACCCAAATAATTTTAGGATTTGGCTCAATATGTTTATGAATGGGGTGATATGACATGTGATAGCAGAGGATGGGATGTGATGACCCAAGAAGTCCTTTCTCAGTCCAACATGAAAGCTAAAGAAGTGGCTCAATTATGCTCTTCTGCATAGCATCCATGCTGTTATCTTCAGTGCATTACTACTTCTGAAATAGAAATCTCTGATCTTGAAATCTCCCCTAATGTGAATATTAAAACCATTTCCCTGAGTCTCATTTTGTCTCCTGCAGGATCTGAAGAATTTACTTGACCTGGAGGTCGATGGATTCCTTTCAAAGCTGATGGCAGGAAGTGGCAGGTACCAGGTACAATAACCATAAAATCTTTAAAAAGCCTAAGGAGGGAAGGTGGCAGTACACTACAAATAACAGAGTAATGACACATATGTGGTTAACCTCATGCATGGGGAAAGTGCCATTGACTTCAACAGAGTCTGCTCGTGTGAATCTGGTCACAGACTTGGAGCCAAACTGTCAATGGGGAAGACACTAGTGATGGACTAAGGAGCCTACCAGTCCTACTGTTAGGCCCCTGGTTCATATTTACCTTAGGTAAAGCTTGGTTTTACCTATGAAATTAGCTGGTGCTGGTAGAGTTGGTAGAGCAATTAGCTCAGTAGAGCTGGTCAAAGTTTGTTAAAATGTTGTACATATTGTGCAGATCATTTCAATCTGTCATTTATTAAAACAGACCAATTTTAAAGTGTTTTCTCTGAGATATTGAACTGAAATGTTTCTTGTGATTGACAAAATGGTAATTCAAAAAAAAATAGTTTTTTAATTTCAAAATATTTTTAATTAACCTTTTCTCTTTGGAAATCAAAAATGAGGCTTTGATCTTGTAAGCACTTACAGACATGGTTAACATCATGCATGCATGCAAAAATGTCTCTGAGTAAAATTGAATCACCTGTGGCGTGGAAAGTTAACTTACACGGGCTTGATTATCATTTCCCTGGAGGCTCTTTTATGATGATCAGGATTCAGAAGAAAGCTTTATATTGGGTATAAATATAATTTGCTCACACTTTTAAGTTCCTTTTCCACTGTCAGAGTGACAAAAAGGGACTTTAGTGCAAAGGAAAATCAGGTCAATGCATATTTGCAGATTTAGAGCCTATATGACTTAGGCCTGGTCTAGACCCTATATCAGTATAACTGGTGATTGGGGTAATTTTTTCCCAATACGGTTATAGTAATATAGCCGATAGCATGAATATAGTCATGCAAGGGTCTTGTACCAGTGTATGTTATTTGTCTGCAATCAGAATGACCATTCTCTTTAACCCTTGGGATAACAGATGAGCTGAGGTGGACAGTAGACAACCAGTCTGCAATGATGACACCAGTAGGCCATGCAGTTGCATCTCCATTCACAGCTCCTCACTTCTCCTCTGCATCTCACATATTAAGACAGCGGAAAACAAAGGTTTTGAAAATGTAGAATTGGCATCCTTTGTAACATGTCAGGAACCGTGATCTCCATTGAAACCCAGGCAAATGCCACAAAAAGCTTTCTAACAAAGTTTGTCCCACTCTAAATTGGTCACAGTTCACTGGTATCTCCACTTACCCAGCTGCCCAAGTGAGTGATAAACAGAAAAGCATGCTTGCAAAGTGACATTCATTTATAGTCAGATTCTTTATTTCAGGAGTGGCAAATCTGGGTTACTGGCTACTGATCTTTGATGTCTTGTGAGATACCATATGAAACCAAAATTTTCCAGAGTGACTACTGATTTTCATGTCTCCATTTCTTGGGTACCCAGCTTAAAGACAATTAAAAGAGGTCTGTGTTTCAGAGAGCTGGTACTCAGAGCTATCTATGAATGAGGTTTCCTCTTAAGGTCTGTTAAGGTAAACAGCCAGAAATTCAGGGTCTCAATCTCAGTAATCACTATGAAAAATCTTGGCTATGAGTTTTTTGTTTGACCTAGGAATTTTTCATAGACATTCATAGACATTCGGGCTGGAAGGGACCCTGGAGGATCATCGAGTCCAGCCCCCAACTTAAATCCATCTTTCCCTCCATACCCTTGCTATAACTGATGGGAACTTTGTAGTGGTTGTTGCCTTTGTACAACTTTGTTGGCCAGCTATTGCCTCATACAACCATAACTGGAAGTGATTTGGATTTGAGCCACACGACCAAAGTTTGTTGAGTTTGGTTCACGATGCCACAGCACCACCATGGAAGAGATGAAAAACAAAACACGAATCTAGTGAAGAGCAACACTTGAATCCAGCCTCTGAAGAGGTTCAAAATACAAACGAAGAGCCACATTTTGAACATGGTCTCTACTTTATCAATGGCATAAATCCAAAACTTCAGATCTACTCACCACCAAGCTTAGAGACATCTGAAATCCAGATCAGGATGTTTCAGCTGGGGGCCATCTCTAGCTACTTCCAGCATTTCCCAATAAAAACTTAGGTCATATTTACTCACAGTCAGAAAGTAAGTTTCTCTACCTATAATCCTTTAAAATATCTGAATAAGTGGAACATCATCTATTCTACCCAGATTTATATCTGTTGCATAGATTCGTCTGGCTACTCAAGCACCAGTTAACTCAGCACAAATTGAATAACTTGAACCTGTATCAAACGTCACAAAAAACCCAAACCATTTTGAGATTCTTTGATATTTTCTGCCTTCTCCCTCATCTTGAGCCCCTGTCATATATTTGAGGTTTATATTTGGGACAGCTAAGCGTCATGATCAGATTAGCCACAAGATGTCACTGCTGCTTGACAGAAATTCCAATTCCTGCTATTTTCGTGTGGCAGTAAAAAAAATAGCTTGTTAGTGACAATTATTTCAAGTCTGTAAGTGAAAAATGTTGATAAAAACCATGCAAAATTTTAAAAATACATCATTTTGGTTGAAATTTTCCACCGAGTTTCACATTTTCTTAGAAACATGAAAATAAATATAATTGCCAGAAAACGTCAAGATTTGTGTTCTTCTCCCAAAAAAGGCTTCTTTGGGGAGAAAGTACATCGCTTTTTAGCTAGAGCGTGTGATGAAATAATTCAGAGTTTTCCTAGGGAAGCAGATGCCTCTCACAAAACAAGCAAATGGGCAAAAAAAGTAACATTTTGCCAAATGCTCAATTTTCCCTCAGAAATCATTCCAATGGAAACATTGTCTTCAGCCCAGGTTTTGGTTTTAAAAACACCTAAGTCCCAGAGGCAGACTTTCAACCACGTCTGATTGGCGTCACGCTCCTAAATCACACGGAGGCTTTTGAAAATACCATATTTAAATATAAGAAAGAAGTCAAATGGGACCCTGAAAACTAAAATGAAGCGACTTAACTTGATTCTGAGTATTTTGTGAAAGTTTCATAGTTTCATAGTTGGTAGGGTCGGAAGGGACCTGAGCAGATCATCTAGTCCGACCCCCTGCCATGGCAGGAAAGAGCTCTGGGGTCAAACGACCCTGGCCAGATGTTCGTCCAGCCTCCTTATAAAGACCTCCAGGGTAGGAGCCAGCACCACTTCTTTCAGTGTATCTATGCAATGGGCAACGGACTCATTTTTCAATGGTTAATTTATCTTTATTACAGTCTGAATTTTCAGGCGTGCTGAAGTCTCACCCTTCATTTCTTTTTTTTCTTTGTCAGAGAAGCACATCGGACGAGCACTCTGGAGAGTCGGTGAGTTTTCATTTCTGTGGAAAAAATAAAAGGACAACATGATTTTCCAGTTAATCATTCCCTGGAAATCAGTCCCTCTGTTTGTTCTGCTCTTTGGTTGTATCACTGATCGGGTATTCACCTGTTGTCTCTGAACAGTTGACTGCTTACATAATGCTCCTCCACAGGGATTCATACCACCTACCATGGTTGTCTAGATTGTACTGATGAAGGAATAAGCAATAATAATAATAGCAATGTGCCCCTCTTCTCCTTCAAAGGCAAATGTTTTACACCCATCAGATCCAACCAGGCTGTTCTCCTATTTCCAGTCCTACATCTCAACCACCTGCCAAGTTCAATCTAGTCTGTGCCATGCCTCCCCCAGCTCTTGTTTCAGGTTCATCTTCAAAAGCAAAAGGCTTGTCAATCCTCATCCTCCCTTACAGGATGTGTTAATGAAATAAATAAAAGGCTTGCCTATGCTTGAACGGTAGCGGCTTACATTAAAGGAGTGATTCTCGAGCAATCAATAACACTCATGCAGAAGGCTGTCGAAATATTCTTTGTTACCTTTTGACCAGGCTTATTTGTGTGTGTTGAGTAACAGGATTAACATACAGTTAACTATTGCTCAGAAATGAAAATAGTGCCCATGCATGTGTTGGCAAAGACAAAGCCATATAGGAAATGAGGTGGGAACTTTGCCAACCACCAAAAAACATGGTGGTCTTCCTCCTAGGCCAAGAAATTTGTTTAGGAAGCAACAGGCTGTAGGTTACTTGGCTCTAACCACTGTCATGAAACTTTTCCACCTGCATCAGTCTGGTGCAGGGGCGGGCAATAATTTTGGGCAGAGGGCTGCTTACTGAGTTTTGGCAAGCCATCGAGGGCCACATGACAGGCAGCCCAGGGCAGATTAATATTAATTTACTAAATTTTTTAGGGGCCCTGCGTGCCGGATAGAATAGCCTGGTGGGCCGCATCCAGCCCCCGGGCCGCATTTTGCCCACACCTGGTCTAGTGTCTTGCATTACTCCTTTCTCAGCCAAACTTCTCTCAAATACCCGAGATGTGCAAGACTTTTCTGTCCTGTCTGGGTGCCTTTTTGTGAGGAAATGTTGCTGAATACAAGCACTATGGTCAGCAGAGGATGGATTTGGTGCCTAAGTTATTCTATGAACATATGTCCCAACCTTGGAAAATGCTTTGTTCCATGGCAGACGGACGACAGTGACAAGATAGGTATTTACAGCTACAAAGTCCAGTCCACGATCACATCGCGTCTGGCCAGCACAATGATCCAGAGCAAGGTGGTGAATAATGCTAAGCATCCCCAGCACCTGGTGTTTGAGGTGCAGATCCCCAAAGGAGCCTTTATTGACAACTTTACTATGTAAGTAGCAGCAGTCGTGGCCGTTGTACCGGGGGGGTGTCAATGAATGAATAAAAACATGGTGGGAGGGAAAACATCCCTAAATCTTTATCTTATGTAAAATGCTATTTATTGGTTAACCTTTAGTCTCTCTTATTTATGAAAAAAGACTCCACCGAATCATAAGTAGGTTTCATTTGACTTTTTTCATTAGACTAAAGGACCCCCCTCTTTCCTGTCACAATGGCCTCTATTAGGATCTACCTGTGCTTCTTTTTCTCAGGGATGTCAATGGAATAACATTTACCAGCTCCATTAAAGAAAAATCTGAAGCCAGGAGAATGTATGCTCAAGCCAGAGCCAAAGGCAAAGCTGCTGGAATAGTGAGGTGAAAAGCTTTCTCCTCTTTATTAGCATTTCATCTGGTTAAAATCTCACTTTATTCTTCCCTGATTGAGAGATTATTTCCTTTCCTGACAGCGATGTGTGACCCTAACATAATACATGTGTAATGGCTCTAATCTGGGAAATCACTTAGACACGTGCTTAATTTTAAGCCTATGAACAGCCTGCTGAATACTGTGCTAAAGTGCTTTGCTGGAGTGCAGGCTATGCATTACATAGTTGTATATACGTTTATTATCAGCAGCTTGTACGCTGCAAATATGGGGGGAAATTCATCACTGTGCAGCTGGCCAGCCTGATGTCTCTGTACCATTTAGGTCCTATTTGAAGAGTTTACCTGGGAGATAAGTGGTGCACAGCACTTGTGCTGGCTTGAGAGGTTGCTCAAGTTCAGTGGCAGCATCACAACTAGGATCCAGGAGGCCTGGTTCAGGTTTCTGGACAACAGGACCATCAACATGTTTTTCCTTTTCAAGGCAGAGAAACTGGTCGCCTGCAAATGCAAGATAGGGGCTGACACTGCACTAGCCAAATCTCGATCCTGGGGTGGGTTTGAAATGGCTTGGAGTTTTGGATGGGAGGAATTCAGTTCCAGGTTTTGATTATAGGATGATACATGGTGTGGACTGGGGCTCTTTGCAAACTTCAGATCTACCTCTCTGAGTCTTGACTCAAAACACGGCAAAAAAAGGGCTGCTTGAAAACTGCATGGGAGCATGTCAGTTGAGATGACATTTGGTTTAGGAAAAGCAACTGAAGCAAAGCATTTTAAGAAAGCTGAAACACCCCTCCTGGGAGTGGAACATTTGGGACGATTTTTGGTTTGTTGGTTTTGAAATGACTTGTTTGTTTCTGCATTTATTTTTATATTACATGGCATGCTACGGTCAAAATCAGAAAAGTGGTTTTTTGATTGGCCTGAAATTTTTTTTTTTTAAATTATACTGTATGGGAAATTAAGTGTGCATACATACACATATATACATATACATACATACATATATGTGTATGTGTATATATACACACCCACACATATATACACAATACACACACACACATATGTATATTCTTTCTGGATTGAAATAAAAAAGACAATTTCAGAAAGTTATATAGTCTGGAGGAAAAAAGAATTCTGACTCTAATCAACTTTGCTGTTTGTGTCCCTGGTTTTGCCACACAAAACCAATGATAGCAAGAAAGCCATGGCCAGATCACTCAAATCACTCTAGACATACTCTGTTCATGTATAGTCCTTCTAAAGTACTTGACTTTCCTGGGGAAAGGCTACTTGGCTAAATGGACTGTTAATCTAAAACAGTTTGGCCCTCCTTGGGCACGTCTACATGTGCATATTAATGTGACGCAATAAACTCCGGCACAGTTTGGGCCAGAGTTTATTGTTGCTAAGTGTTGCATCTACACGTGTGCCTGGGACCGCAGCACGTTGAGCCAGGTCACAGCATCTCTGGCTGGCAGGGGACCCCAGGGCTCAGCCTGCTAGCCCAGGTCTGCTCTTGCCCAGCTCAATGTGCTGTGGAGGAACTGGCTGGGACACAAGGGTCCTTCAGTGCAGAGCTAGCTGGTGGGCAGCCCCCACATTGTAGCACCCTTGTGCCTCACCTAGCCACCTCGGCGTCTACATGTGTGCTGCTGCAGAGTAAAAAACCCTGCAGCAGGCTAGTACTTGTAAATATAAGTACTACCCTGCTGCAGAGTTTCTTTGTTTCCGGTGGCCTAAGAGTGCTGCACATGTAGGTGCTGAGATGTTTATGGCGGAGCTAGTTAGGCAACTCCACAGTAAATGTCTCGTGTAGATGTGCCCCTTATGTTCTTATATTCATGTTCCTCTGGAGCAGTAGTTCTCAGCCAGGATGCTGCAGCACCTTGGAGAGACCCTTTCACAGGTGCTGTGATCGCAGCCATGTAAAAGTATCCCATATGCCTGGTGGAGAACCGGACTGGGCATATATGCTCTCCTGCCCTGTTAGGGGTCTCTGATAAGCCTAAAGCAGAGAGGAGAGCCGGCTTCTGATGCAGCCCTTCCCAATCTGCTTTCCCCTCCACCCTCATCAGCAAAAAGTACACTTAACTCATTTTTCCACTGTCAATTTGACAGTGTTACTTAGTTAATATACAGGAGGCCAAGTTTAAGGCCAGCTCCTGCAGTAGGTATATATTTTAAGCCACCTTGGATTTGGCTGAGCTGGGCTTTTAGTAGAAAGCAAGTGTTTTAAGTTGTACTGGTCATCATGAGTTTCTTGTATGTAGGGGCTTGCTGCACAGCGATACCATTTTATGTTCTGAAAATCTTTCAGGAGCAATGCCCTGGACATGGAAAACTTCAGAACAGAAGTGAATGTGCCAGGAGGAACAAAAGTCCAGTTTGAAATTCATTATCAAGAAATGATTCGGAGGAGATTGTCATCTTATGAGCACACTATCTCTCTGAGGCCCGGGCGACTGGCAAAGCACCTTGAGGTAGAGCAGACGGCTAAAGGGTTGTGTGTTTGCTACTCAGAGGATGGCAAGTAGCTGGCAGTTGTTTGAATTTCTCAGAAAAGATGAGCGCTCATGACCAGGGATCCTGGTTTTCTCTGATTTAAAAACATCCCCAATTTTCAGTTAAAAAAAACCCAAAGTAACCCCAGATCCACATCTCCCAAGATTAGAATGAAACACCACTTTATATATATACATCTATATAGTAGTGGTGCTTCTTTGAAATCACAGAAAATGTGGATTTGGGGTTACTGTTTTTTAACTGAAATTTGGGGGTTTTTTTAAAGCAGAGAAAACCAGGATCCCTGCTCACCGTTCCTACAGTGTGCACTACTGAACAGTTATACATGGCTCATCACTCCTTACTTATATGAATCATGCAAGCAAATGGGGATGTCTTATATGAGGAAGACAAACAGGAGTTCCCTTTTATTTTGAATGCTACCCCCAACTACAGAGAGCAGTGTCCTGCAGGCACAACCAATATTTTGCACTATACATCTTTCCCCTAAGGTCACTGGGTTGTGACTCAGGCCTTAAACTGCAGTGTAGGAGATCCTTTTGACTGAAGACCTAAATTGCTCCTGAATCCAGTCTCCAGACTCCTTGCCTGATTTCCTACCCAGTAGGAAAACCAGAAAGGGCTTAGCCCCAATCTTGGGACAAGAAGGGAAAACAATTTCTGTCCTAGTCTCTGCACACACTCCAGAGGTGGGAAAAGCAGCCCATTCTCCCCACTAAATGCTTGACACCATGAGCTTGCCAATGAGTCTTCTCCCTGACAGTGGGACAAGAAGGGGCAGTGACCCAGGGTCTCCTCTGGTAGCTTGGGTCCAGAGGTTAAAGTGAGGAAGGGTACGTAGAAGGAAGGACAGAAGTGGACCAATTTCTTCTCCTCCAGTAAAAGTAGGATAAGGCCTCCCATTCAACTTCCTAGTTAGAGGTGGGGGAGAGGGCACTATTTACTAAAACTGTGTTGTCTTGTTCTGTTTTAATCACTGTTTGAACCCCGCTCGGGGTAAGACTGGGTCCATTCCTAAGGCAACATTCACACGGGTCAGGATCTGCCTTGAACACAATCAGTGGAGGGGGTTCATGAGGCATGGGTGAGGGTATAATTCAGCTCCACTCTCACTGTCCTCCCCTTTTGCCTTTAGGTAGACATCCGGATTATCGAGCCTCAAGGACTTCGTTATGTGCATACTCCTAACACACTGGGAGATCACTTTGATGGAATCACTACCTTGTCAAAGGGAGAGAAAAAGGTAATGGTCAAAGCAGGCGTTGATCTCAGGGAACATTTTCTCACATGGGGTATATGATTCTCTCAGTAATTGCTGGGACCATGAAAAAACAATTTAGTGCTCACCACAAAGAACGGACCGCTAAAGGGGAGATCTGCCTTGCAAAATGCAGACCATTGATGCTACCACTCTACCTTTAAATAGGGTTTGGGCCCTGAAAAGGAGGAAGTGTCAAACACTCTATGAAGTCCAAGAGGCAATGTTATTACGGTTCCTGATTTCATGAGGGTCAAGTGCAGCTAAAAATACAGTTAAGAACTGAATTATCTGCATATTCAGCAAAAGACTCCAGATTTAGCATACAGCGGTGCAAATGCACACTGAATAATGTGCAAATGTACATACAAATATGTTGGTGAAATTCAGTCCACAGCTGGATTCAATCATTTTAACTCTTTTCTGTTCATATCAACTTCTATCCAAAAGAACAGGAGTACAGGCTTAATAGTAATTATAGTTGTACTATTACTGCTAAGAATTTGGTTGTTCCAATAATGGGCCAATGTTAGATGTTGTGCAAACACAGGACAGAGGTGGCACTTGTTCCTAAGAGCTTACCATCTTAATACTGGCAGGCACAAACACAAGTACTGAAAATGTATTATTGACTGTATGATAGCCCTTATTTTCTTTTTTAATGAATGCAGCCAAGAAAAAAAACAAAACAATACCATGGGTGCATCTAGATAAGATGAGCCCAGCGCAGCCCTCCAGTCTGCAACCCTCCCAGGGGGCGTGTAGCAGCAAAAGCTGCACCCCCCCATCCCGTGCCCCCCTGTCCCGCACCCTGCACCCACTCACAGTTCCCACCACTTTGCTGCCTGCTGCAGCCTTGGGAGCTGCCAATGGGCTGTGCCGCACCCCTCCCCCACCCCTTCCCTAATCCCAGCCTCACTCCCTCCCTGCCTCAATGCCATGGGGACGTATCCCTGTTTTTTACATTATAAAGTGAGTTTGCTTTATGTGAATTCAATTTATGCGCCAGTCTACAGGAATGCATGTACCACGTAAGTCGAGGGAAACCTGTATCTAGCTTCTTTAAATGATCCCACATTCATCCAAGGTATGGTTTTGCAGTGGAGTCACATTTTTCATTTCTCATTTCAAGGCCCACATATCCTTCAAACCAACACTGGCCCAACAGCGAAAATGCCCCACTTGCTCCTCCACGGCAGTAGATGGGAATTTTGTGGTGCAGTATGATGTGAATAGAGAAAAGGCAGCTGGGGAACTGGAAGTAAGTTCATTCTGTTCATACATGCTCCTGTTTGACCAGCAATAGAAACCTAAGACTCGCCATGGCAGAGGAGAAGACTCTAGGACCTCTCTCTGGTACTTTTTGCTTTCCACGAGGGGGGAACGAAGCACTAGCAGAACATGACCAACAGATGAGAACTAAAGGACAATGAAAGGGCAAGGGGGGTTGTAGGCAAACAGAACAGAGGGCATGCCTACATGTGCAGTTAATGCTCAGAAAGCTTACTGCACAGTGGCCATATCTACATGAGGTGCTGAGTGCACAGTAGCCCGATACTACTGCGCAGTAGTGTCTTGTGGCAAAAACTGTAATGCAATGCTACTGCACAGTAGTAGTTGGCAACTGCACAGTAGTGTCACAAAAAGGCATTCACTGGCAATACTGCGCAGTACCTTGGGTTACTGTGCATTTGTTTAGCACTTGTTTATACACAAGTACTATAAACAAGTGTACTACACTTGTAGTACTACACTTAAAACAAGTACTAAACAAATGCACAGTAACCCAAGTTACTGTGCAGTAGCATCTCGTGTAGATATGGCTAGTAAGCTTTCCCCAAGTTCTTGTCTACACGTGCACCTGCCAGGATCAAATTTGCTCCAGACAGGAGCAGTTCAGGGCAGGGATACTCTTGCCCTGCTTTGCTACTATATGGACACCAGGGAGAGATCCAGGCCCCCCTGGGTGCGAGCCCCAGGCTGGCAGAGGGCACTGGGTTCGGGTGGGGTGGGGGAAGCTGTCCTGCATCTGGGGTAGCTGCCTCAACCCCATCCCTGACCCAGGCAGCTGCCTGCTGCCCAACTCTGATCATGGAGCTCTGGGCAGGGACAATGTCTGCTGCCCTCACAGCAAGCAGCTCCCAGCCCCCGGCTCCAAGATCAGACCTAGGGCTGTGACATTGCCCTCCCCCCTGGGAGCTGTCTGCTGCTGAAGCTGACTCTGATTGGGACAGCTCCCAGGGGAGGGGGGAATTGTCCCAGCCCCTGGCTCCAATCTTGGAGCTGGGAGCCGAAGCTGCCTGTTGCAGGGGCAATGGGACATTGTCGCCACTCCTGCGCTGCGATCGGAGCCAGCCCTGGCAGCAGGCAGCTGCCCAGGAGAGGGGAGATTTCTTTCATGCCCTACTGCCTGGGAGCAATTTGCTCCTGGTCAGCTATGTAACCATGCACTATTGTGCAGCAGCTACTGCGTGGTAAACCTACTACCTGTATTTACAGGTAGTAGGAAACCACACAATAAACTAATCTACTGTGCAGTAGCTCTTGCAGACAGTTATATAGTGACACTTTATTGAGCAATAGATTAGTCTATTGTGCAGTAAAGTGTCTTGTGTAGACACACCCAGAGTTATGTAAATTCTGATTTGACCAGAAGTCCTAATGAAAATGGTAACAAGAACAGGACCGACTTCTTATCTTGCCTGTAACCCATCATTTCTCACCTCATAGTGCTCTCTCCAGCACCATTCAGAGGTCCTCAATCAGACAAAAGAGTAGTTGAGTATTGTATGGATGCATCAAAATATGGCAAATTGGTACTGCATTAGCTTTGTGCTGACATCCACTTCGGTTGAATCATTATGGATGGGTAAGCGCGTGTAAACCCTGCTCTTGCATGCCAATGAAGGGCTGTCCCCAAAGGGGGAGCGAACCGAGTTGTGTTCTTTCTGGCAGAAATTGAGAGCGCAGACAGAAGTGCAGCTCCCTGCTGTAACTGAGGAGGCTTTGCAGCAAGAGCTCTGAGTTACAACAGTGCTCCGGACCAAGCAGAAGTTCACTGATGGTTCCAGCAGGGACGGGAATCTTGCTGCTAGCCACAACCGGTTTCCCTTAGCCATGGTCCCTCCTCTCCCCCAGCCTGTCCCTGTTTTCTGAATGGGAAGGGGGGAAGGCAGCAGGGAGGAGCTCATTCTAGGGGGTCCCCAACTGGCACTGGAGGGTGGGGTGGGTGTATTGAAGCCCCCCCACCTCAGGGGGGGCTCCAGTATACTCACCCACCCTTCAGCAGGGGCTGAAAAAAACCCAGACTGAACTGCCTCCACTCCCTTTCCCCCCTCCCATTCTGAAAACAGCTCAGAGGCTGGCAGACACAAGTTACAGAAGATGCTATACTTTGAAATCTCTTCATCCGAATCTGAATGCGGGGTCAGATTTTTGCCCAATCGGCCATTTTTTAAGCCGTCTGCAGCTGTGCGCTTGTGTTTAGGCATGACTATAGACTGCTTGCTGTGGCCAGATTGGGTGAAAATTGTCACTACTGTCTATGCCCTGACCAGTGGTGCTCACATATTGTACAACGATTGTGAATGTGATCTAAAAGGATGCTTCTGACATGGACCTGTGTAACTTCTTGGTTTATGATCAATATATATTAAGTTGAGGTTCAGTACTGAAAATATTCAGAACTCCAAATAGCCAAGCTCAGTCCATTAATAAAAAACAAATTCTGACTTAAAAATCAGGTGTATTACAAAGCCATTACCTCACAGAAGAGATCTGCCCTAAAAACTACCGCTCAAAGGCACCCAATATTTAAATGCTGCCTGGTTTCCACTGAGTAGTAGGAATTTCAATGCTGTTCCTAAAGTGGCTTAACAGGTTTTCACCAGCCCTTATCTTTCTTTTAGCCAAGGTATCTCAAATTCAGCAAACAAATAATTTACTTATGCTAACTAATTCCCTATTTTGAATATCAGTAGAGCCACTTTGCTAGTATCACTATAAATTCTCATGGCTGAAATGTTGCAATTCAAGACTAGCGAAGGAAGAAAGCATTCTTTGACTTTGGTTCACAATTATACACTTACCTTGAGTACAAATATTTGCGGAATATAAAGCATTGATTAACGAACTGAAAGAAGAATTTGTCTCAGGAAGAAGAATAAAATCTTTCATTTCATTAATTGTCTTGTGACACAGGATCTTTACAAGATCTCAAGTTACTGGAATTTTTATTTTGCAGATTTTTAATGGCTATTTTATTCACTTCTTTGCTCCTGAAAATCTGGATCCTCTGCCCAAAAACATCTTATTTGTTATTGATGTCAGTGGTTCAATGTGGGGCCTGAAAATGAAACAAGTAAGTGTTTGATTTCTACAGCCAAAAGGACTTGCCTTTATATCCCCTTGTTATACCTAGGTATTGCTTTTCTGACTGTGGTACAGCCTGCTCTTTCCATCTTTAGAAATCAGGGACAGATCATCACTCAAAGTGACTAGGTCAGACCTTTAAATATTCAATCAAAGTCCTGCTCCAATGTTTTCCTGAGTAAAGGACTTCAGAATTTGACCCACCATATTTAATAATCTTCTTTAAATGTTTTACAACACGGATGTTGTCATTTGAATAGTGCTTAGCTCTTGAGCAATACTTTTCAAGCAGAGATATCAAAGCACTGGGCAAAGACATCCACCTCATTCCTACAGATACGATACCACTGAGCACTGGTGGGGTCTCTGCTGGACTGTGCATCGAGTTTGTGGGCACCAGATTTCATGAAAGACGAAAACAAGTTGGAGACAGTCCGGAGAAGGCTAACTAGAATATGGGGGTTTAGAAAATGTAACTAGCAGGGGGGAAATGAGAGCAGTAGATTATTTAAGTCTAGAAAAGAAGACTTGGGAGGACGTGATGAATCTCTAAATATGCCAAGAAATTTTTATAAAGAGGACAGTGAAAAACTGTACTGAGCAATGATTGTTCTCGAAGCAATTGGTTTAGAGAAAAAGAGGTCTGGGTTAGATATGGGAAACACCTTTCTAACTCTAAAAACACTTATGGTTATTCCAGGGGTGTAGGTTGTAGCCGTGTTGGTCTAAGGACATAGGCAGACAAGGCTTTTTGGGTGAATCTGATGTCTTTTATGGTTATTCCAGGAAGTTAAAGAATCACTGGAGATTTTAAGAACAGGCTGGATTAACATCTCAGGAGCAGTATAGGTTTATTTGAATTTGCTTCGGAGACTAGTCTTTATAGCCCTCCATTTCTGTGACTTTGAAGCAGAAACTGAGGTGCAGCGAAGTGTTTTCACATGCCCAGGCTTATGCAGCAAATGATGATAGCACCAGAAAGAGAACTTGGCTCTCCTAACCATCGTATCTACCTATCCCCACGTGTTGTTCTCCCCTGGGCCATGCTGTCTTCACTCATCACTACTCTCTCTCTTTCTCTGATGACTGGCATTAACCCAGGCTGAGAAAGACCCATTTTGATTTTGCCAGCTTCTTCAGAAGCAAGCTGCATTTTCCAAAAAGCAAAGAAACCAGGGGAAGAGAGAGAGATGGATAAAAGCTTCCAGTCTCTGCCTGCCACTCACATCTTTAAATATCAAATAGCTAATTCTTATAGGATGCTTTGAAGAATAGAAACCCATAAACATGCCTGTGACTGTGAACTCCTTTCTCAGACCATTGAAGCGATGAAGGCCATTCTGGGTCAGCTACAGCCTTCAGATCAGTTTTCTCTCCTTGATTTCAACCACAACGTCCGATGCTGGAGGGATGGTTTAGTTGAAGCCACCCCATCACAGATTGACGAGGCCAAGAACTACATCCAGGGAATCCATCCTAATGGGGGTAAGCGTGTTTGGTAACAGGGTGCCCTGATTTCCCATTCACCCAGCTTGAGAGGGAGAAGGGGCATGCTGCAAATAAGGGGACAGGCAGATAGGGCTGGGGGCAGAAAGCAGAGCAGCAGATCAGGCAGGGGAAAGGAATTGGAGTGGTACTCAGGGAGGGTACAGGTCCAATTTGTGCGATGCTTGCCAAAAAGTTTGGTCTCTACTGTACTATGTCATGATCATGACTCATTTTCTCCATCCTGGTATAAACCAGGACTAACTCCACTGTCATTGATGGATGTATGCTGGTGGCGCAGAAGCAATGTGGGTGGGACACGCTACAAGCACAAGATGGAAGCTTTTGTGGCTGATGCTCAAGAACTGGAAATTGATTTTGCCTCTGCTTAGAGTAGTGGTGAGACTCTCATCGGAGCTCTGCATCCCAGTCTTGTGTCACATTGTTAAAAGGAGGTTTCAAGATTGGAGAAGGTGCAGGGAAGAGCCATTGAAATCAATGGGGAATTAAGCCAGGTTCAAGCACCAGGGGCAGCCGTGATGCCCCTGATGGTCATGCAGCTCCTGCCCAGCTTGGGCTATAAGGTGGACCTCCCTAGATGGCTCACCCCCCATGCCTTGATCTTATTGAGGATTGTTTAAGGGGGCTGCTCAACAGCCGTAGAGTAAATCTTAATCTGTGCAAGTCACTAACAGGGTCCTCCTGGACCGTCCTGATCTCAGCTGTCACTTAAATTACACAGGACCTCCCTGCCTGTCTGCGCCCCTCTAGGGCACCTGTAGCCTTAAGGGCACAGTGCATGGCTCTGTCCATCCCTACACCACACCCCATACCTCACAGGTGTTACCGCTTATGATGTTGATTTCCCACAACTTGGCCCCCATCGGCTCCAGGACCCCCTGGTCCCATGCTCAGCCCCCTCTCCAGGCCCAGGGACCCCCTGGTCTAGCTCAGCTCTTCTCTGGGCTTGTGGACCCTCTGGGCCATGTCTCAGCCTCTCCCTAGGATCCTGAACCCACTGCTGGATCCCACTCTCTCTCTCTCTACTTCTGGGATCCAGGGTTACCCATTCTCTAAATAGGCTTTGAGCCTGCCCCCAGCAGAGCTCAAGGCTAAACCCAGGGGCAACTAAATAAAAAGCACCTGCATCTTCTAGCAGGTACCCAAACCCTCTCTGGGCTTAACCAAGGCCACTTTCCTATAGATAACAGCCCCTATCTGCCCCAAGTACCTTTTCCTTGCTTTCCTAGTCTGCAGAGTTTCTTAATGAGCTCCACTATTAGTTCAGGAGTCCTGCTGCTTCACTGCCAGGAGCTCCTCCCTTCATGATTGCCAGTGCAAGACTGCCTGCCCAGCTGAGGCTTTGGGCTTATATAGCTCCAGGTGACTCTCCAATTCACCCCTCTGGGCACCTGCAAGCTGCCTTTCTTGTTGTTTGCCCTCATAAGGGAGCAGGGGCACCTTAGTGCCTTGCTACAGGTACCAAATGAAATGTTGTAGGTGTAAGGCTGAAAGAGCTTGATCTGCTTAGCTCAGCCAAAGGAAGGTAAAAAAAAGTGATTTACTTATGGGATACATGATACCTTCCCCAGAAGAAAATACTGGCTATTAAAGGGCTCTTAATGGAATGGAAAAGATGCATAATGAGAACCAATGGCTGGCAATTGAAGCCAGGCAGATTCAGACTAGAATTCAGGCACATGTCTTTATCAACAGAGGGATTAACCATCGAAGCTCATCACTAAGAGAAGTCATAGATCTTTGACCCTTGGGACAGAATCCTATTTCACTTTATGGGTCTAAATGGCAGCTCTTTTAGGTGCTCAGTGCTTCCCAGAAGTCTTTGTCCATAGGGGCTAATAATGTTACTTTCTCAGCACTAACCTTTATTTAAAAGAAGGGACAATGAATTGAATTAATATGTTGGGTGCATTTTAACAACCCTTACAGCAGTAGGATGCTAGTAGCCCTCATCCCCTTGTTTTACTTGTGGCAGGTGAGGGTGTTTTTGGTGTCTTTGGGAAATAAGCCTTGTAGCAGCATTGATTATGCAGTTTTAGGAATGGGTTAGACAAGGACTTGTATTAAATAGATTGGCTAGGTGTGATCCTGCCTTGAGCAGAGGGTTGGGCTAGATGACTTCTGAAGGTTTGTTCCGGACCTACTTTTTTTCTATGATTCTGTGAATAGGAGCCATGCTTGTCATTGCCTCTTTAACAGGTACAAACATCAATGAAGCTCTTCTTCGAGCAACATTCATTCTAAATGAAGCCAAAAACTTAGGAATGCTGGACCCGAACTCGGTCTCTATGATCGTCTTTGTGTCCGATGGAGACCCCACTGTAGGTAAGGCTCTTACACTAGGTGACTTCAGTGGAAGTAGTCCAAGACATACAGACAACACAGGCATGCTCGACGAATGAGTTACGAAAATCTTCTTCCACCAGTTTTAATCCTCTCTCAGCTGGTAGCAAAATTCTAAGTCATTGCACATTAGTTTCCCAGTGGAGGAGAAATCGGATAAGTTTCCGGTATATTTTAACTGTAACTTGCTTTAATTACACATAGGCAAAAACCTAGAACAGTGGTAATTACACACAGCATGAAGCAGTCCTCTATTCCCCAATGACCTCAGCCCACATAATAATGCCTAGTCCCCAAGAAGCAGCTTGGTCCCAGAAATGGCATCCAAATGTGGAGAATAAAGAAGAAATCAAATTAATTTAAGTGCTGTTTGGATTAGGTTGCTGATAGTGGAAATTGCCTCAAGAGCCACCCATGATTTCAGAAAGCTGCTCCACAACTAAAAATGCCAGTAAAAAAATTGTGTTTCTAGCCCTCCTAGTTGCAAAGGTGCATCTTAACTGTGAGAAATAAAAGTCCAGATTCTATTCCACCTAGTTGCATAAATGGACTTAGGCAATTAATGCAAAAAATGGATGCACCCTCCTCCTGCTTTTTGTGACTCAAGTAAAGGCTAACGTGATGGCGTGATGCAAAATTAGATGCATTAGTGGATAGTGGATGGGTGGAATAGAGTCACGTTTATATAACTAAGTTCATTTAGACACCTAATATGTGGATCAGACTATATGAGTCTGGCCTGCAGTGTAAACCATTATAGTGTTTTTCTTCCTTATTCTACATCAAGTTTAAAATGAAAGTTCTCAGAAGCAGGAATAGCCCCATTCCTTCTAAATGAGTTACAACAGAAGACCAAAAGTTAATGAGAGTCCTAGCTATGCAAGGTACATGGGATCAGGTCTCACATAAGGATCCGTAGGAATAATTTTTAGTTAGTTTGAAGGAGCCTACTGACTGTCACTCTCTCTCCTAAAGGTGAGCTGAAGTTGACTACAATCCAGAAGAATGTGAAACAGAACATGCAGGATGACTTCTCTTTGCACTGCCTTGGGATTGGATTTGATGTAGACTATGATTTCCTGCAGAGACTTGCTCAGGAAAACCGCGGCACAGCCCAGAGGATTTTTGGAAATCAGGAGACCTCTTCCCAAATGCAGGTGCGTTGCTTTCCCATCACCCTTTCCCTATGGTGGGTCAGCTTTTGCTCATAGCTGTGAATCTGGAGTAACTCCACTGAAAGCAATGGAATTACTTCAGGTTTGCACTGGTGTCACAGGGCATGCATTTAAGCATTCCTAAATTGAATGCACGTTAGTTTAATGCACATGAAGTGGGTGTAGACAGGCGTCTACATGTGCAGGCATTAAAGCGCATTACTATTCTGTGTGTGGAGTGACTTGGGACTAAAGTTAATCCCAAATCAGTCCTCACACCGTGTTAATATGCTTTAATGTGTTTACATATGCATTAATGCATTTTAACTAATCATTTGCAGGTATTAAATTTAGGTACAATTAGCCCCAAATCACCATTTTTAAAGTGCATTAAAGGCACACACATGTAGACATGTACCCTAATGTACCTTAAATTTAGGTTAATGCACCTCAAAGCATCTCGTGTATGCACACCCACAGATAATAGAATCTAATCTTAGGGATGCTGTGCAGTCACAGTTACCTCTAGTAACCCAAGAGCTTCGATTTGTATTCCATAACACAGTCCCAGCCACAAAGTTAAGCTAGATCTAGATCTGAGTTCAGGCTGGCTTGTACATTAAATTACTATAGAGGGAAGGGTTATAGTCATGAAGGCTATATCCTCATCCAAAGTTCATCAATCAGAAAGAGCTGGCATTTGGGCCTGTGTTTATACACTATAAATAATGATGGCCAGAAAGTCCTTAGTCTACTTCTGTCCACTCACTCCAACACATGTGGTTAGAATTGGGCTTGCTCGTTTGGGTCCCAGGTTCTGGTTGCATGCTTTTTTTTCCAATGGCAGTAGCATCTCAGTGAGGGTTGTGTCTGATGTAGCCACCTTACACTTGTGTCCTTTCCAATCACAGCAATTCTACAGCCAAGTCTCCACCCCGCTCCTCAGAAATATCGAGTTCAACTATCCTCAGGAATCGGTGTCAGACATCACCCAGAACAGCTTCCATAACTACTTTGGAGGGTCAGAGATTGTGGTATCAGGGAAGGTCGACACTCAAAACTTGCAGCACCTGGAGAGTGTTGTCACAGCCACTGCCGTGAGTCAGGGACTCTACAGAGCGCTCGTTCTAGCAGCTCGGTCTGGTTCATTCACATGCATACGGGTCTTTCTCTGGAAGTGGTAATGGTTTATGATCCACACAGTATTTTATCTGATGAAGTAGAGAACCACAGGCTCCGGGTGGGTTTTGGCCAACAGCATGGCAGCAGCTTCAGATGCAGCTTTCTGTGCCCTACAATGGAATCTCTTGGTAGTGATATTTTATGCTATAACAATCTTTTATTGTAGGCCATATCCTATACTTCAGCCTCTTCACCATGGACTGCTCCACTATAGCTTGTTCAGGGGCAATGGAGCTGTTCCTTGCCAAAGCCCCCACTCCGAGGACCTAAATAGCACTGGTTAGACTAGCTACATCCAAAGAGTCCTTCTCCATCTGGGGTATGCAGGGAGGACTCCTTGTTTCTCTCCCTGCCTCTGGGAGCAGTGGTACAACTCATCCACCTTGAGCTGCAGCAAGAGCTCCACACACTCTTCTTATCTCTGCCTCCAAAGGTCTTTTTGGTAAAGACAGACACCCCTCACCCATCCTGACCAGCACTACCCTGTTAGTAAATACGGGGGAAGTGTAATGTGGATAAGGACAACATGGATTTTAAAAGTCTTCCCACGTGAAAGGCAAGGTTCATTGAGTAGATGTGATATCTTTTATGACACCGAGTAGTTGGAAAAAAAGTTCTTAGCAAGCTTTCACGCGCAGTCACCCTTCCTGTGTTAAACCCAGCCAGGGACGAGGGGATGGGTTATTAGAGGGGAGACACAACTGCTCCACTCCTCTAGCTCGCACTCTGATGATGGCATCTTGCTTGCTTAGTCGAATGCACAGCTTGTCATGGAAACCCTGGCGGATGTCGAGGAACTGGATGATTTCATGAGCAAAGATAAATACGCAGACCCCAAATTCACTGAGAAGCTGTGGGCCTACTTGACTGTCAACCAGCTTCTAGCTGAGAGGTGAGAATTATGCTAAATAAGCAGCCCTTAAGAGGGACCTATTTGACATGGCAAGGGCCTGACAGATCACTGAGGTGTCAGTGTTAATTCACCTTGCAAAACCAGGCCTTTGATTTTTCGCATTAAAAATGTAAATAAATAAAGAAGTGTAAGTGCCACCTTTGTACCTCAGGTCTTCCCTCCACTCCCCTTTTGCAGCAGCTGGTGCTGGGAAATAAGCTGTGGCTTTTGGGAGCATGCAGATTCAGTTAAGGGACTGTATGTGATGTGAATGGGACATTTTCCTGAGCAAAGGTTGAGTGAAAGCTAAGGGTGAACCTCAGAATTTGACCTTTTCTCCTTACAGAGCTTGATCCATGGCCATCCATCGAAGGCAAAGGAAAGCTCCAATTGAAACCAATAGAAATAGGACCAGCCTTTGTGATGCCGGTCATTTGAGTCAAGAGGAGTTTCCTCAGGCCCTCATTCTTTCTTGTTTCCATTCCCTGTGTCCTAATCATATAGCGATGTCACCATTTAGCAATAACCCAGATCACAGCTCTCATTTCAGCATCAGATGTAATGATGGATCACAATGTTTCTTTGGTTTTCAACACAGAAACCTGGCCCCCACTGCTGCTTTGAAAAGGAACATCACCAAATCAATCTTACAGATGTCTCTCAACCATCACATTGTGACCCCCTTCACAGCCATGGTGATAGAGAATCCCAACGGGGACGAACGAATGCTGGCAGATCAACCTCGAGACAACAAAAAAGGCTGCTGCCCAGGTTGGTGTCTAGCTTATCTAGGTCTCCTTTTGGCTATGGGAAGCAGAAATGACTTGTTCCTTGTCACTCGTGGAGATTAACAAGGTGCTCTAGGATAGTCAGGGAGCTAACACTGAGCCCCACAAGAAATACAGGTTCTCGATATTCCCCTCGATGCTCCCATAGCACCGGGCAGCCTCATGCTGAGATGCTGGGCAATTCTGCGCATGCTACCTCTGATAGGGGAAACGGCAGGGCTGTCCTAGTGTGCCAGTACAGGTAAATGAATTCACTTTAACTAGAGACAGAACTAATTAACCCAGGAATAGCCAACTAATTAACCATCTGAACATGGCTATGTTGCTTCCATGCCAGGGCTATCGTGCAAGCCTGGTGAGTAGGCCCATGTGGAAGATAGGCTATTAGGTTGTATTAAAGGTGAGGGGAAGGTGGCTGTGGGATAGCAGGTGAGGTTGGGGAGTAGATGGACTGTGGTGTTGCGGGGCTGGGAGGAAGTGGACTATGGAATCGAAAAGTTGAGAACCACTGTCCTAGGGCAACATGTTTGTGTTCAGTCTGCAATTTAGAGAAAAGGTCTAGTAGCCTTCAGGTCCTTGTTGAATATAAAGTCTTGCCCCTGTGCTTTCT
The DNA here is from genome assembly GCF_000455745.1 of Alligator sinensis. Lineage (NCBI taxonomy): Eukaryota > Metazoa > Chordata > Crocodylia > Alligatoridae > Alligator > Alligator sinensis. Next base: position 2,937,073 of record NW_005841853.1, on the reverse strand, counting down.
TGTGGCTGTTGCCTTCGGTGAGGATTGAGTGCACCAAGCTGGCAGTTGTAAGCAAATCAGTACGCCTCCTGTGACACATCTCTAGGTACTCTCAGACATATCACTCTGCTGCACTTGAAGAAGTGTAGACACACTGTCTGAGATGCATCTTGGCCATTTGGTGGCTCTGGAGAGCCTCCAAGATAGTTATTGGTAACTCCCAAGATTGCATGGAGTATTCATATCATAGAATCACAGAAGTAGGGTCGGAAGAGACCTTGCAGATCTTCAAGTCCGACCCCCTGCCTGGGCAGGAGGAAAACTGGGCTCAAATGACCCCAGCCAGGTAGGTATCAAGCCGCTTCTTAAAGACCCCCAGGGTAGGAGCCAGCACCACTTCCCTTAGAAGTTGGTTCCAGATCCTAGCCGCCCTGACTGTGAAGTAGTTCCTACGGATGTCTAATCTAAACCTACTCTCCGATAACTTGTGGCCATTATTCCTTGTTATCTCAGGGGGCGCTAGGGGAAACAAGGTCTCCCCCAAACCCTTCTGGTCCCCCCTTGTGAGTTTATAGACGGTCACCAGGTCCCCCCTCAGCCTTCTCTTGTGAAGGCTGAACAGGTTCAGGTCCCGTAGCCTCTCATTGTAGGGTCTCCCTTGCTGTCCCCGGATCATGCGGGTGGCCCTCCTCTGGACCCTCTCAATATTGTCCACATCCCTCTTGAAGTGGGGCGCCCAGAACTGGATGCAGTACTCCAGCTGTGGCCTGACCAGTGTCACGTAGAGGGGGAGGATCACCTCCTTGGCCCTACTTGAGATGCACCAGTGGATGCACGATGGGGTTAGCCCTGCCGACCATGACCTCACATTGTCGGCTCATGTTCATCTTGGAGTCAATGATGACTCCAAGATCCCTTTCTGCCTCCGTGCTCTCAAGAAGGGAGTTTCCCATCTTATAAGTGTGCTGCCGGTTACTACTGCCCAAGTGCAGCACCCTGCACTTGTTCGTATTGAAATGCATCCTGTTTTTGTTAGCCCACCCTTGCAATCTATCCAGGTCTTTCTGCAGTCTTTCCCTCCCTACTAGCATGCCCACCTCACCCCTATTCTTAGTCCATAGTGTTCCTTTATGACAAATTAGGGCCTGAGCTAACCCCCACTGAAGTAAAAAAATGTTTTTCCACCAAATTCAAGGGACATCAGGCCAGGAGCTCCTGATTAATCAACAGCCACTGCCTTGGGTTCTTCTGATGGTCCATGTCTTATAATAGCAGTATTATTTTTGTTGAGGAAAAATGTGTGAACTGAGATGATAGAGGCACTGAAAAACAAAGAAACAAATTCCTGAGACAGCAAAGAATGGTGATTTATTTTTTGTTAATTAACAGGAGATGTACTGATAGGTCTATGATGTGTGACAGAGGAAGCAACCAGCCTATATTGTTGCAAGAGTCTTACAGTTGAGCTGCATATTAAACTGCAGGGCCCTCTGTCTTGCATTCTCAGTTCCCAAACTGCTGGAAACATCAAAAGTGTACTCATTGTGGGAATATCAAATGTGGTTTTTAGGTCTGTGAATTGTTACAATTCAGTCATTTGTTTTTCTTTTAAACTGGACATCCACAACTGAGATCCAGGTTATTCATACTGGGTGCATCTACATGTGCAGTTAATGAGACTGAATAAACACCAGCACAATTTGAGCTGGAGTAAACTAATCCCGATGTCACCTTCTACGCATGTGTTTAAGCACAGTAATTTGCTCCGCTATCAGATAGTAACTGTTTCTGACAGGACTACCCTAAACTGGAATAAATTAATCTACTGCACACTATTTGTGGCGCACGTATAGATGGTGACACTTCACTGCACATTAAATTAGTCGATTGTGCAGAAAAGCACATGTGTAGATACACCTGCTGTGTAGCAGAACTTGCTACTGCTAAACACTGCTGCCCAGAGGATCCCATTAGCTCAACCTACTATAATGGACACACATACACAGCATCAGCTGATTGCTGCCAATTATATTTTGCTTTTCTAGCAGATGAAAATGATCTCATTGACATCAACATTGAGCCCCATTGTTCATTCAGTGGGTTTACACATCTCCCCATAACATTAGATGCTAAAGACTGAATTCTATCACCACTAAAATCAGTGGCAAGACCCTTGGGGTGCTGACAGAAATGTAAGTCTCCACTGTAACTCATGGCACTCTGCGTAAAGCACCATGAGTTAGAGCAACTCCCCAAACCAGGGGTGGGCAAAATGCGGCCCGCGGGCTGGATGCAGCCCACCAGGCCATTCTATCTGGCCCATGGGGGGCCTCAACAATTTAGAAAATTAATATTTATCTGCCCTGGATGCCTCTTATGCAGCCCTTGATGGCTTGCCAAAACTCAGTAAGCAGCCCTCCCCACAAAATAATTGCCCACCCCTGCCCCAAACCCAACAGACATTCACCTGTTGGGTCAGGGGGAGGGATGTTGCCTACCTGCCCGTTCCGTGATTGGGGCTGGGCTGATGTAGCCCCACCCCCACCTCCCAGCTCCGGTGCTGTCTGTAGGAAGGGAGAGGGGTGGAAGGAAGGGAGCTGCTATGGAAAGCTATGGAGTCCTTGCACAGGTTTCAGTCCATTTCATAACAAAACCGTATTCCCAGAAAGCTGCACTAGAGGGAGTTTTGCTTGAATAACAATGGGAAAAGGTCTAACTTGTGTTTTATGAATTAGACTACAATGTAAAGTATAAGGCACTCCATAAAGTATAAGGCCCTTATTCATCTGAGTAGTCCTTAGGCAACAGAAGTAGGCCCACATTAGGTGTGATAAGGTTACCAGTCCCACACTAGTGGTCTCCATCACACTGCTGCTCCACATAAAATACCTCCTAAAGCAGGAACAGTGCAGCAGTGTCTTCATGGCAGGCTAATGAACATGGGGGATAAGCCAATTAGCTCTGTCACAGCAGTGCTAACTATTTGGCCCAGAAGGCTACATGGAGGCAGCTACACTGCTTCCCGTTTCTCAGGCAAGCATCACACAGGCTCTTTCCAGGTGCTGTGAGTATATCATTTAGATATAGCTTTATTCTTGCATGTCCCAAACTGAGAAACCGATTCAGCAGAGCACTCAACTTAAATATCAATGCTTACATTTAATTATGGAGTAATTCTTAAGCCTTAAAGGCTTTGCTGAACTGGGGTATATTCACAGGAAATAAATGTCAAGTTTTAAAGCACACACAATGAACTGGTCAGTGGGCCACATTCTCCCATCAGTTAGGGCAATGCAAATCTGTCATTCTCTTGCAATAAATAGATGTATCCCAGGTTTACCCCAGTGTTAATGGGACCGGAATCTGGTGTTCTGTCTGAGATTGAACCCAACGCTGGTCAGTATGAATAATGACTTCAGATATAACTTCTTCACCAAACAGGTACCCTGGGGATAACTCCAAAAGTCCCTGACAAAACCATCCCATCCTGGGCAAATCCCACACCTGTGGCACCAAGTCCAGCATCTGCACAAAAAGCTCCAACGTTTGCAATGAAACCCATACACACAGGTAAACAATGACAAATGTATAGTGTCTCACTTTACTTACCGTGGCTCCTTGAGTTGTTTTAGAAATGGCTGGTGGGGGAGGGAAACGGGTTACTGAGGGGCTCAGTGTGTCCAGATGGACACAGATAACACCGATGTATTTGAATTCAAGGCCTAAATGTGTTTTGTGCTAACTGTGGCAGAGATCTGTGCCAGCTGCCCCATTTTTCCTTGTTGAATTGACTGCATTGTATAGGTTCTCAAACACATGTTGCTCCTTCTTTTATTGGCTGTTCACCTAAATAAGTTAACTACTACTGCCAGCTCAAGGAGCTACACCTTTAGCCAGGGTGGTACAGGCCAGCGCTGAAGGACTCAGATTCAACCCCTACTGATGATCCGTGCAGGCAATCATGTATACTCCAAAGTTACCCCTAAACATACAACATCCAGGACAAACCCAGGTAGATGATTTGGCTTTATGAAGGAGTTAGCATTGCTTGAACAACTCAAAACTTGAATGGACAAGGCCCTAGAAAATAAAAGGAACCACTCTGAAGATAGGTTAGAAAATCTAATAGGTCTCTGCCATCGGCTACAGGCAGGATCTGTCCAGTGAGCTTTCTTTTGTCCTATCTATAGTTGCAAAGCTAATGAAATGTTATTTCCATTGTAAATGACAGCATGAATGTCTTGTGGTAGATAAGGATCTCTGGACTCGCTGCAAGCTGCTGGATCTTGTTAACACTTGGGTCTCTGCCATGAGTTAATGTCTAACTTACAGAAACCAGCTGGGAAAGCCATTGTCTGCAAGAGCTTAATAATGAAGCAGGAATAGGGTTAGCTATATGCGAATGTATATTCAACAGTAACTGCCGGCCCTTTTTTGGCATTCACAGGACAGATCAAGGGTTAATTTTAGACTTGGATATCATTCAACTTGCTCTAAAGGAAGGGAACAGAAGGAAGTTAAACTCCCAGCTCATTTGTATCCTCTTCTTACTGAAGGCAGTGATAAACCTTCCATGGCATTAGCAGTGAAGGATCAGGCCAGGAGTTAGAGTACATGCATGGGATTTACAGTTAAATCCATAGGAGGCTGGCACTTAAAATGGCAACCCAGAAAACCCCACTGAAAGAGCTGTTTAGCACTGTTTGATGGGAAAAGCTGAGCATATGTGTGTGTTTGAACCCCTGAACTTCTCCAAAGCATAGTCAGGGCTGTAAGCAAGCAGGCACCCCTGTCCACTTGGGAACCAAGCCCTGAATCCTCTTCCAAAGGCAGATCCTACGACTCAATGCTTACAGAAATGAGCAGGGCTTGCTCTTTTATTTTAACATGTGTTTGGATGAGGCCTTTTTGTGCTCTCAGCCATGCCTGCCACCCCTGGAAGAGCCTTTTGGTTACCAAGCTGTAATAAAGGTTGAAATGAGGGAGACACCATCTGTCCTGCCTGCTGAAGTTATATCACTGTGCAGGAAAGAATCCAGGACTCATGGGGCCAAAGGGCGAAGCAATACAGGAAGGAGCATGTGCCTTGCCTAGTGGTTAAGCAGCATAATCAAGGGATGAGGTGGGATGTGTAGTTTCTAATCCTACCCTCCACCATTGTTTCTATGTTTAAAATGATGACTGTTGGATATACAATACAGAAGCCCCTGCCAGAGGTAGTTCTGTTCCCTGAGTGGCAGTGATGCGTGGGGTAATGGCTACCGACAGTGGCATGGCAGCAGGGATAACAGTGGCAGCAGCTGCTATTTTTGTACCCCATATAAGTCAAGCACCCAGGGTGAGTGCCCTGGTCTCCTCCTCTTAGCGTTATGATACTGGTCCCTGGAGCAGACACCAGAACCCAGGCATCCCAGCTCCATCATGTGAAAGCCTTAACCAGTAAACTGTAGTTATGCACTCGCTTCTGGGCAGTCTCCCAAGAAGGGCATGCCATAGCCGTATGCCATGCCATAGCTGGAACTCCTGTGGGTTGAGGAAGGAATTTCACTGAGGCCTTCCACTTCCCCATGGCAAGTGCTCTAACCATTAGGCAATAACACACCAAGCAGCAGCAGTTCCTCCTCTCTTCTGTTTTAAGATTTGTCTATGTCAGTCTTGCTGCTTTCTATTGAGTGTGGTGAGGAGTAATTAATACTATGAAGCACTTCACAATTATTCAGCAGAAGTGACTATGCCTATCTGTGTACATGGGTATTAAGCTGGGTGTAGTGAAAACCAGTACTGAGGTACTGAGGAAAAGCGGGTCACTTCCACGCAAGTATCAGACTACTGCTCATGGTACTTTGGTTCAATTCCCAATTATTTGTGCATCTTAGTTGATAACGACCCACATTTCATCATCAACCTGCCAAAGAGCCAAAAGAACATCTGCTTCAACATCAACGCTGAGCCTGGAAAGATTCTGAACTTGGTTTCAGATGCTGATACTGGTAAGAAGTTTATATCTAGGTTTTTCCTTAAGGGTTTTTGTTTGGGGAAGGAAACGTTTGCAGGTTGCAATGAGTTGCTTCTTGCTTTACTGAGCGCTGCCAGTTCTCATCAAACCAATTACCATATCCTCCTACGTACCCGAGTTTTACTCCACTGATGTCAGTGCAGCTACTCCTGATGATTTTCACTGGCATCAATGAAGTTAGCCTTAAAGCACATGCACACCTTGCAGAGCAGGGTGGCTGGGCTTGGCTCCAACAATATGAACACCAAGGGCCAGATTCTAGTCCATCTTTTGGGCACATAAGTGAACTGAGGCACCTAAATACGATTCTGTTCTACACTGCTCGCGTCCATGAAAAACAACTAATGCAAAAGACAGGTGAGTCTTCCTCCACCTTGCCCCTTTTTGTGACTCACTCTGAAGGGCCAGTTGACAGTATGTTACAAGAACAGATGAATTCATGGATTTTCAGCATCTCTAGCAGGGTGAAATTTAGGCACCTAAGTCCACTTAAACACCCAAAAGCTGGAATAGGGCCTGGTCCTAAGAGCATAGAATCTGTTCCCTGCAAACTGGATTGGAAGTTTATGTACTCTACATAGAGGTGCTGAAACATTTGGCCCCATGGGCCAGATGATTGGTGTGGGGCCAGTCTACAAGCTGGAGAAGGCCCTGTGCACCTGGATCAGGCCCTGCATGCTGGGATTGGGCCTGACCTGCCCTCGCTCAGCCCTGCGCATGGGGATCAGGCCCCGTAACACCCCTGCCCAGGCCTGTGTGCCAGGATTAGACCCCACATACTGGGATTGGGCCTGCACTGCCCCTGCCTGGTTACATGCCACCTCTGTCTGGCTCTGCATACTGGGCTCAGGCCCTGGTGCCATCATTGCCTGGGCTCATGTCAGGATTGGTCCCATGCTGCCCTCCCTCAACCCTGCACACTGGAGTGGGGCCCCACACATTGCAATCAGGCCTACACTGCCCCCCCAACCAATGCCAAGATTGAGCCCCAGCTCACCCTGCTCATCCAATATATTGCACGGGGCCATGCAATGTGGCCCGTGTGGCTCCCAACAGGTCTGGAAATTTGACAGCAAGGGAGCAGCAGCCACTTTCCTGCCAGCCGGTTTTCAGACCTGTAGAGAGCATTGTGAGTTGGATGACATGGCTCCATGGGCAGATCTGGCCTGTGGGCCGGGGGGTGAACACTCCTGCTCTACACAATTGTCAGCCTTAAACATTTAGTAAAGAATCTTAAGTTCATCACATGTATTTGGGCTTCACCCTGCTGCTCGGCTCGCAGTTATTGCTACTCTGCCCAATAATGTGAGCTGTTAGTGAGTTTGAACAGGTGATGCATTAGTAGCTTTCTGCCAGCAACTTAGAGCGGGCCTCGGATGTTCTGAGTAGGTTGGCTGCGGCCTGAGCAGTGTGCGAGAGAAGACATTTAGAAGGAATGTCTTGCATCTTTTCCCTTTTTAGGATGGCCAAGAGTGTCATAACAGACCTGCTAGGTCGTGATCAGCATGTATGTTGTGATAATAACATGAACAATAGAACGAATAAAGTCAGATGCATTTTATGAATAAGAATGAATGAATAAGAATGAATAAGCCTTGAATCAATAGAATGAATAAAGTCTAATGTCTTTTATCCATGTGGAGCTGCGAGACAGACTTTTGCAGATGCACAACGAGAATTGCATTCATTCTACTTGAGAACTGCTGCTGAAGAACTGGGTTTATTTCATTTGCACTTCCAGATCTGCACAAAGGAAAAAGTTGGGTGGGGAAAGGGGAGGAGAGAGAGAGAGGGAAAACAAAACCCAAAGAAATCTTCGGTGCCAAGCAGGAAATTAGATTACTAGCTAGGCCCCAAAACAAGGCAGTGAGAATCGACCCGCTCTGCTGAAAGCACTTCAGTTCAAAGAGCTGTTTGCCTTCTGTGACTTAAGTGCATGATAAACTTGTTGACAATATCCACTGCTGCTTCCTCCTAGGAGTTGTAGTCAATGGGCAACTCATCGGGGCCAAGAAGCAAGAGCATGAGAAACTGAACACTTATTTCGGCAAAATCGGCTTTTATTTCAAAAGCAAAGACTTGAAAGTAGAAGTCAGCACAGAGATGATAACCCTGAAAGATGGATCTTACAGCACGGGGCTGTCCTGGGCCGACACTGGAAGCATCATTCGGAAAAGGTAAAAGGGAGAGTTTCCCTTGCATAGAGATGGCAGAAATGCATTTAGAAAGTGTCCATCTCTGGGGATCAGAAGGCAAGATTGGCTTTTTACATTCCTAAAGAGATCCAGTCTGGTTAGCTTCCTACTCCATCCTTGAAATGAAAGGCACAAGGTCCTTTTGGTGGACAGCAGGCCATCCCCTGAGTAGCTGTTAGTCTGAAAAGTCCTTCCAAACACACTCACCGCTATGGTCTTTAGATGTTCATTCTATTATAGCCTATTATTTGCACTGCAGGAGACACTGCAGGTGCCCCAATAAAAGATGTTAGGTACCGTAGTTTCTGTCCAAAAGAGCTTGCATCCCAAGTATAAGATAAAACAGGTGGTAAAATGAGATGGTACCAGTCAGCATGATCCACTGTCATCTCAGCAATGACATGCATAAGAAAAGTTTATCACTATGGATAATAAAAGGCACTAGGCTCCTTGCTTGACCCTGTGCAACCATAACAAAGCAGCATGTATTAGCATGTAGGACAGGGGTGAGCAAAATGCGGCCTGGAGGCCGGATGCGGCCCACCAGGCCATTCTATCTGGCCTACGGGGCCCATAAAAAATTTAGAAAATTAATACTTATCTGCCCCTGGCTGCCTGTCATGTGGCCCTTGATGGCTTGCCAAAACTCAGTAAGTGGCCCTCCACCCAAAGTAATTGCCCGCCCCTGATGTAGGAACTCACAAATTCTAGTGGATTCTCCCATTGAGTTTCTTCATGATTTGGAGTTCCTTGATTCAGTTTTCAAAGGTTAAAATAGAAATGAGGAGCAGTTAGCTATGTGAGTCTGAAGTGAAGCAGAAGGCAGGGTAGATTTGCACCTTATAAACTTAGTAAAACAGATATATAGCAAAAGCTTTTGTGAGCCAGAGCTTTCTTCATCAGATGCCGTAAAAGGATATGCACAAGGTGATCTATCAAATAGAGAGTGATTTGAATACAAGAGATAGGGAAGGAAGAAAAGGAAGGAGAAAGAACAGTGCTAGGAGAGGCAAACAAGTAATACACCCATAGGGTAGGGACAGAAGTTACATATAAACTGGTTTAAGTGATCAGAAGCTGGTTTAAACCTGTAACAGAACAGAAATTCAGTGCACATAAACCGTTTTCAAAACTGGTTTAAGATAAACCTGGTTGGATGTAGTATCAGCCTTAACTGACACTCAACCCGGTTTATGGAACTTCTGTCCCAGACCCCATCCTGGTTCAAGTAAATTCACAGTCCCCCAGCATCCCAGGATGCTTTGCAGCTCTGAACTATGCTGCCTGCTCCAGTGGAGCAGGTACTACCTCGCGCCCCTGCTCCTTAGCCTGCTTCTGCCTGTGTCTATCAGCCCGTAGAGACAGGAGGCAAGGGAACACACTTCCAGGCCTCTGTAGCCAGGGTTTACACAGCACGTGGGGGCTTTTCAGCCTTAGCAGCCCTCCCTCCTCCCCCTTCCCAGCTGCTGATTGCTTCAGCAGCTGCCACAGGAGAGAGGGAGAAGACGACCTCCAGGCCAGATGCCTGCCCATGCAGCCCAGCATGCAGGCAGTGGGGAGCCCCCACCTTGGGGGGCTTCCCTATACCCCAGTCCAGGTCTCCCCAGCCTGGGGCAGCCGCAGGGAGCTGAGGGGAATTCTTCCCCTCTCAAACCGCATTGCTGCTTGCCTCAGCCTCTAAATCTCAGGCAGCTTCAGCAAGGGGAGGGAAATTCTCTTGCTCCTTCACAGCTGGTTTTGCCTTAGCTGCTACAAGGCAAAAGGTTCACCAAAACTTACCAGGTAATATAATGGTAATGGAATACGAATCTGTAGTCCCTGTTTAGACCACACTTAACACAATCCAGTCTGGGGGTGATTTCTTGTTCTGTATTCATTTTTTAGTTTTGTTGCCTAAAAACAGCTACTTTGAGTCAGCGATAGATTGTTCAGGGAGGTTGAAGTGAAGATGAATGAGCTTTGGGTGTTACAATCCATGTTATTTGGTCCAGAATAGAAGTAGAAATAGAAATGGTCCTGCGCACCCTTTCCTGGGTAACAAAAGATCTTTAATTGCCCATTAAAATGCAGGGCTGTTTGGGTACTGTTGCATGCAGAACAAGCAGAGTATCTCTGCACAATGAGGGGCACTGATTTCACTTGGTGTTTATGCTTCTGCTAGGTTGCTGGTGTCCGTGAAGAGGGAACACAATGTGACTATCACAGTGGATGGGGAAATGTCCTTCATGGTTGTACTTCACCGCGTGTGGAAGAATCACCCTGTCAATGTTGATTTCTTGGGAATCTACATTCCCCCTTCAAATCCGTTTTCTTCCAAAGCACATGGGCTGATAGGTAAGGCCTGGTTTTGGGGCTATGGGGGAAAAATCCACTTCTTTAGGTTTTTGGTCACAATCCTGTGTGTAAATACTCCAGAAAGAAGAAAGCTCTCAAAAGACGGGGATGAGGTGCAAAATCTTGTTCCGATAGTATTGCTGACTTTCCCGAATAAGTTTACCTTTTGGATTCAGAGATTTTACATCATCTACATGCATACACCCAGCCAGCTTCTCCACTGGTACAAATCATGATAGCATGGTCATAATAAGTCAATAGAGATGCCAATTTACATTAGCAGCAGATCTGATCTGCCTTGTGTTAGGCCCTTACTACTGCATTCAGCATGTAGCCTTTGGTATCTGACTTCCCGAATGTGAAGCCCAACCCCTTAGAGAGTGCCTCTAGTCCACAGGGCCTTGAACAGTCATGCAAGACAAAACCAAGGTCTTCGAGGTCTTTTTTAATGAAAAAAATGCTGTGATATATGTTATCTCAACAGCGATCATATACTCCTGCTACTTTCCCAGTCCTGGATTGGAAGGGACCTCAAGGGATTCAGAAGTGACCAAGTCAGTCATTAGACTTGGCCATCAAGACAGGCCTAGCCCCAGTTTTGTACTCCTATGGGCCGATGCAACTCATGGATACTAGGACAAAATATGTGAGGATGAGGGAGAAACCATTTGGGGTCAGAGAGGATCAGCTGCGGAAAAAGCATATGGACAAGGACAGGCTAATGTAAGGTCTGACCACTCTCAGGCCACCTACTCGGAGTGGCAGAGGGGGAAGCTACCTTAACAGAGCCATTGTCTTGTTCCTTCTAAGCAGAGCCTCTTCTTTCAGAGAAGATGAAACAGAGACTTCTTGGACATCTCGATACCGCCTCCCTAGCGGGCCCTATATGCACTGGGTCCCAAGTGCATGTCCCAGAACTCACCTTAGGCTCTCTGTCTTGGACTTGGCTAGGAAGTAGAATAGAGATCTAATTTACATGACAACCCATTTAATCCTCCGGTGATGAGAGAGCCATCCCAAAACGCATTGGTTTTCTTCCCTTTGCAAGTCACCTTTAAGCCTCTCCTCCTGCCCCACTCCTCATCGTAGTTCCCAAGGAATCCCAAGGAAAGTTCTGCAAACGAACAGAACTAATTAGCATGCAGTTTTCTTCTCCGCACGTCACAACTTCAATCTTTTTCACGAAAGATGGCTGTCTCTGAAGTAGAGTCCCGTTATGTCCACAGCATGTCTAAACCATCTTTCTGGGATCATTTGACCCCAGCAGACTTTCTGCCTATGGCAGGCTGGACTCGATGATCTCGCGAGGTCCCTTCCAGCCCCTAATGTAGGGAATCTCTGAAATTAGAGATGGAGCCCTTTGAGCCACAAAGAAGGAATTTGCTCATTACGGTTTATTTTTAAATGTGCTATACAGCAGGTTAAAATATGATGACCAAAGCAGTGTTGACCTTCTCTTTGATCAGGCCAGTTCATGCCTGAGCCAGAAGTGTCTATCTTCAACGAGAGACCTGGTCAGGATCCAAAGAAACCAGAAGCCACCATGGAATTCAAAGGACACAAATTTACAGTCACCAGGTACGATTTCTGAGCAAACAGAAGGCAAGTTTAACAAGAAAAATAGCAGACCCTAAAATTTGTAGTTGAATCCAATCAATAAGGATCTACCACATTCGCAGAGGCAGCCCTCCGATACCGTGGGCAGAACGTGGACCCAGCCAGCCATTTCGTGGACGAAGCGTGGTGGCTCCTCCTTCCCACCTGATTGGCTGAGGGGTCCCAATGGCCCCGACCCTTGCCAAGGGCCACATTGTCATGTGGCCCTGCGGTGGCTATTTGTCATGTGGCTCTGCTCCTCGCCACTGATTGGCTGCAAGGGCTGTCATGCAGCCCCATCTCTCACCACCAATTGGTGGAGAGGGGCAGGGCCACATGATAGGAAGCCCTCACAGCCAATCAATGGTGAGGAGCAGGGGCAATAGCCATCTTGCCCACAGCCCTTTGAATGGGCAGCCTCCCTGCTCCCTTTCCTGCCCCACTGTGCTTCTGCAGCACATCGAGGGCTGCTGGCTCACTCCGAGGAGCCAGCATTTTCTTTTCTCTAAGTTTTCTTTTCCCTCCATGGATTTCATGGTCACTGCCCAGTGTTCATGGACAATGCTGGATTTCGTGGCATTCACAAAATTGCAAATTTGGTAGGTCCCTACAAATCGATCACAATATTAAAAAAAACCCCACCAACAACAAATGGAAGTCACTTCTTAAAAAATGACTTTGGACTTCTCTCTCAGTGGGCCTAGAGATTTCCTTTGTTTAAAACTGCAAACAAACGTCTCGTGCTTGTCAGCCGAGCATATCCAGAATAGGACTGAAAGTCAAGCTGGGTTCTTTCGTGTTTGTGGATCACCCCGTAAAAGTCAGATTCTGGCCTTAGTTATAATCACAGAGATCCAGTGTTCCTTTCTCCTGAAGTCTTAGGTGATTCATGTCAACTGCATTGTCTACCCCACACCATGGGAGTCCATGGCAATGCTGTGAATCCATAGCTTTGGCAGGAAGGAGAGGTGGGTTGGAGCCAAAGAGCAGCTAACTCCTTGGCAGTGGATATTGCCATCAAAATTGGCATAGGAAGTAACGCTGCTCTCAGGAAGTTAGCATGATTAGGAGGGCGGGCAGGGAACTTTTGGCAGTATGACCCCCCTGGAACCTGCTTTGCAACTAGGGAGGCCAGGCCACTAAGCTAACCAGAGGCCTCAACAAGAGCACAAGTGCCATTAGTGCCTGTGCTGGAAGTAACTTGATGGCTGCCCCATCTCTATACAGCTTATCCCAAGACAAATCATAGCTCTGGATTTTGTCAAGGAGGATGTTACACTTGGCTCTCCTGAGGCTTTCTGTTTGAACTCTTCTTATAGTGCACATTTTTTCGAAGAGGGGTAGCCTGCACACCCAATGATGCATCTGCATTTCAGAGCTTGTCTATCAAACACCTTACATCCCCTTGGGATGCAAGACATCAGCAGGCTTTCCCAGATTAGTGGAACTTTACACCTGGTTTGCAATTGAGACAAACTTGTTCAATCCCAAATGGTTTTCCACATGCCTGCCAAAGAGGGACAGGAGGAGTCACAAAGCTGTGATCATTATTAGGGGTCTACCCAACTTGAGGCGGCAGCTGGCTAATTTTACCAGGGGCAGGGGGCAGCTGCCATTTTCATGGGCTGATCAAGGTGGGCCCCCTCCACACCTCTAGCTCAGGGCCCCACCCCTCACTGCTGATGGGCTGGAAGGGCTGACACACAACCCACCCCTCACCACCAATTGATGGAGAGGGGCAGGGCCGCAACACAGGCAGCCCTCTCAACCAATCAGTGGCCAGGGGAGGGGCAGCAGCCATCTTGGGCTTCTCTTTTTGCCAGCAGCACACTCCCCTCCCCCCCCGGGGCACTGTGCTCCCAGTTCACAGTACTGAGAGGCTGCTGGCCCCCTCTGGAGAGCCAGCATTTTATTTTCAAGAAGTTTTTTTTTTATTTTTGTTCGTGGATTTCACAGACATTGCCTGCTTTTGTGAATTCTGTTAAATAATGATTAGGGACCTATCAAAATCACAATGCTTTGCAGCTTACTTTCCATTATGTTGCTTATCAAGGTAGGAATCTTATCATCATGCAAATAGAGGGGCCAAGCTGCAAACAGGCACCTCCAGCTAATGACAGTCAGCACCACTGAGGATCAGGTCTCACTAATGCGTTCTTTTTTTAACCTGTAATAGCATAACACCTCACCTATGTTGCTTCCTTTGTTGCAGAGGGTTGCAGAAAGACTACAGGACCGACCGAGTGTTTGGAACGGATGTGCAATGCTGGTTTGTGCACAACAGTGGGAAGGGTTTCATTGATGGGCATTACACAGATTATCTCGTCCCACACCTGTACAGCTTTCTGAAGAATCCCTGAAAGGCCAAATGCTAAACCACTTTATAAAGAATAAAAATCGTTTTGTTTCCTTTCCACGTGCAAGACAACTCATTCTTCTTGGCCTAACAACCCAGGCCACTGGGCAACAGGTATTTGACTAAAGCAGCCATTGATTCAAGTAGTGTTTCAGAGTGGAGGAGGAGACTATCACTGTAAAACACAAAAGTTGCTTTCCTTTATAAATACATTTCTTAATAAGTAGTACATTTAAAAAAAAATAAAAAACTGTAATAAAACTACTTGTTGGATTATAATATTGTATCCTCTACATGTGGTATCTGATTTGGGTTGATGCCAAACTCAATTAAATATTTCAACAGAGGGATATTTAAGGAGACTTGCAAGAATGCTGTAAATGTATTTGCTTTCTTAGCAGTTTACAGCAATCAAATAAATGACAGTATTTAGCACTTAATCCATTGCTTTCATCTTCTAAGCATTTTGAAAACATTAATAAAAGTATTCTATAAAGATTCATGTAGCTTATGCATGGACAATAAAGCTGGGTAGGTGGGAGGAACACAGTAGTGCTCACATTACAGAATAATCCCATCAATAGAGGAAGCTTCACTTTGTCAGAATCAGAAGGTGAGAAGGGACCTCAAAGGCCATCTAATCCAACCAACCCCCTGTACAGACGCAGGATGCACTACCCCCAAGCTATCCCAGATGAAGCTGGATGGGCATCTTTCTTGAAACCATCTGATGATAGAGGTTTCAGAACTTCTCTGGGTAACATGTTCCACTGTCTTATTGTTCTTACAGTTAGAAAGCTTTTTTTCTGACGATTAATTTAAATCTGTTTGGCTGCCGTTTAAACCCATTGCCCTGTATCTTGTTTTTGTCACAACCCAAAGTTGTGGTTTTGGGTTTTTTTGTTTGTGCGCGCTTCGGCACCGCTAAATTATTTTCCCACTAAATTGCAGCTTCTTTGAACAGTAGAGTTTTCTGCTGCAGAAGAGAACCCTGGTGCAAAAGAGTATTCCCGCCAATTTGAAGCTTTCTTTGCATGGTGCATTTCTTTTCGCATCCAAGAAACGCACGGTGCAAGGAGTTCCCGCCATTTGTATGAAGATTCGTGCCACATTATTGGCCAATTCTAATACATGCACACGTGGCGGCTAGTGATTGGCTTGCTAGCCATATAAAGAGCTTGGGTGGTTTCCGCCCAAGTTGGAGAGAAAGCAATTGGAGTTCGGGAGAAAGAGCGTGAAGATCTCCAAGCGCTGCGGATCCTTACGGACCCAACGCTTTTCTTAAAAGGCAATAGAGGCCTGATAACCGAACCCGTGGAGCTTTAACAACTCCGGGGAAAAGAACGAACAGCCTCTAGCCTCTCCCCGTCGCCGATAAATTCCTAGACATATCCCTTCCTATACAAAAAACTACCGAACCCGCGGAGCTTCAATAACTCCGGGGCTAAGAACGAATTGTCGTAGTCCTCTAAAGAGGATTTAAGCGGAGCTGAACCTGGAAACTGTCCAGCCTACACCACGACCATCTTTGGTGTAAGTAAATAATCTTTAAATCAACCATTACGCGTCCATAACTAATTCTAGCTCGCCACCGGTTCTCTCCAACCCCGCGTGCCCGGACTGCTGGCCACAGCCCGTGTGCGCAAAGACGGGTCCGCATATCGCTCCCGGCCCACTCATGGCGACATGGATGGGATCAGGAGGCAGCCCGCACAGTTTTACAAACAAGACTAATATAGCATGCACCACCATAGTCCATGCTTATAAGCCCAAGATTTAAATCACGTGTAAATGAACTGTAACTTCTAGACTTTTACTTCAGCATGGAAACAAATGCACGCTACAAATTAAAAATTTGAATTGCTACCTCTTCTATGTTCAAATGCAAATAAAACTATACAACTTACACCAACAAACCTAAATCCACACAAACTCATGGACAGCTTTTTTTTTTTTTAATTGGGTAATTTTACACAATATAAAAATGGCTAATGGTTCTGTTGCAGATGGTAGGTACTAGACAGCCTTCTAGAAAACATCAAGAGAGCAGCGTCCAACAAGAGGGGGAAGTGCCACACTGCAATGGGCATAGATGCTGTAATTGTGACAAATCCTAAAACCAGCTCTGAACATCCTTTAAAATAAGTACATTAACAATATGCAGGAGCAAAATCTCAAACCTGATCAGTGGAGCAATGGGACTGGAAGAATGAATATAGGGATTTCCCAACATGTTTTATAAAAAAATAAGTACTTAACATTAGGCTCCTAAATCTATATGTAATCACCTAATAGATGATCTTGTGTACAAAATGCGGCATATCCAAGAGCTTCCCCTGACCTCAGTGCAAATATCATTGCTTTAAAAAAAAAAAAAAAAAATAATAATAATAACTGGTCCACCTATTTAGGGCTCAACTGTAGGGGCTTTTACAAATCCTAGCCAGGCTGTCTTGAATTCATTCCTGGCTCTTTTTCTGAGGGAGTAACTTTTCTTTCTGTCCTTTATCTAGAAAACTGAGATATTGCTACTTGCTTTCTTTCACCCATACTGGGAGGAACTGCTTTGAGTGAGGGTGAAGTGTCACTTGACATCAAGCTGCATAAATTTCTTAAAACAAATTCAGAGGCAAGGTTTTCCTTAAGTCACTGTGTCACTGCTTGGCTTTGCATCTCAGTTACTCCTGGAGTTAAAAGAAGCAATTTTATCAGCAATGAAATGTTACACAAGAACATTAAACGCAGTAGGTGTCAGAAACACGTGCAATCTATTATTTCACCTGCAGGGGTCCCTGCGAGACTCATAATTCAAGTGGAAAAAAAAAGCACCTCAGGCAGAAGAAAAATGTGCACACCTATGGAGCTCATCTCTTTTGCCAACATCGGGAACTTTCAGACCAAGGCATAGCTATCTCAAACCACTGTCATTATTTCTTTCACTATCCAGCCGTTAGGTTGCTACGGAAGATGTGCCTGTTAAGAAAGAAACAAGTCAAGTCAGCTCAGTCCCAGGGAACTGCTCAGAGTTAGCAGAAGGTCAGGCTTTATTGCTACTGAGACCGAAACATTGGGGACTCTTAGCCCATGTTCAGCAGCCTCTTTTGGACAACAAGCCTCCTAGAGTTTCCACCAAAAACAGACATTTTCAGAGGCAAGACCTCCTAGCCACAGCTCCAGCAAAAGCCAAGCATGAGGAACTACAGTCCGGTGAAAGATGCTCTGGGGATCACCATCCCCTGCCAATCCCTATGACCTCCCTTCTCTCCTGCCCCACACGCTGCATTTCCCACACTATTGCCAAATGCATTCATATCCACACAACACCCCATTCTTTCTCCCCATCTCCTCACCCAATTAAATGACTTCTCCCTCTTCAACAGTGCCCTTCTAGCTTAAGTCAATACAGATCTCCCCTCTCCTTTCCCAACTATTTACATGATTCAGAACCACCGACTTACGGTGGCCCCAAACCATATAATGACTGTACCACTGTTACAATCAACAGCCCCTCCCCTGTTGTGTGAGCCTAATGCTTGTCACCCCCTAATGCATATCTTCCCTTCAGGTGCATTTAAAGCTTCTCCAGCTCTGGACCACGTATTCCTACGCATTTGTACAATGACCACCAAAAAGGAATCCTAGCTTAGTTCAAGTGCTACAAAAACACTAATAAAAGAGAGTGGATCAGTAGTGACTTAATTATATATTTTTTAAAAATCAAGTGGCCATAAACAAGCGATTTGTCCTCTGTAGTTACACTTAGTTGGAGGAAGACCATTTCTGTCATGTTCCAAGAAGACGGAAGATCTAATTAGAGACACATCCAGCCATAACGTAATGCTCTGTCCTCTTCTGAGGACAGTCTGTCACTTTTAGTTATTTGAACAAATAAGGCAAGAAATTCACCTGCCCCTCTCTCTGCTGGTGCTCCCCGATAGTAGCAAGCCAATCGAGCAATCCTCCTGATTAGAAGGGGATACGTGCTGAGAAAGAGCTCCTTTTATTCTATAAATTGCTTTAAAAATAAGCATTGTACAAACCCATGTCACAAAACAGGACATATTTGAAAACAGATTACAAGTAAAAGTGATTTGCAGTAGAGCTGAGAAACGGCAGTAACAAGCACAAAGGACAAAGCACCGAGATCAGCTTGTATCAGGTCACTGAGGAGATTGTGCACCCAGCTGGCCTCAAATGTGCTTGTACTGTAATTCATGCCAATAAAAGGCTCCATTTTGGAGTCCATGCAGGCAAGTCACCCACTGGTATTTACAAGAACTTTGACAGGACCAAGGGAAGCATATCAAAATATTAAGAGAATTTCACTGTAATCTTAGGGCGATAGCTCTAAAAACTGGTGGGTCACAATTTTAATACCACTCTTAGGTATATTATTGCAACCATGAAACCTATTTTGCTGCAGCACTGTTATGTTTCTGCTAGTCTTTCAATCCCTTCACTTATTCCTGAAGGAAGAATTCAGTTTCGGTAGCTGGTCCAAAAGTATCTTAGACAAACTCTGACAATTATCATACACGTAGTACCCAACTTAAGGGACCCTTTTAAGGTTGAGATATTTTCTCGAATGTTTAACATGGTTCAGCAAGAAAGAAGTTCCAGCCCACAGATATCAGCAGTATCTTACAAAAGGAACCCAAATGGTTACAATATAGTTCAACTTTCATACACAATCATCAGAGACAAAATTTCCACAAATATTTAGGTAACAGATTTACAGCAGTCTTTACAAACACCCAGTTTGTTTGTGGTCAATCCTCTCTCTATATACAGCTATATTATAGAAATATACATATACACATACTAATTAAAAACCCTGACATAGTAGAGCATTGCATTTGTAGGGAGAACATAAGTTTGATGTGTCCAAAAATCCACGGTGCCTTAACTCAAGTCTCAAGCAAGTTTGGAAATGTCTTCATACTGGATACTGTCAACTCGGCGTCCTTTTAAAGGCCCCTGCAGATGAACAAATTGCAAGAAATAAGAGAAAATATAAACCTGACTTGGTTTAAAATTATATGTGAACCCAAGTCATCTGCTTTTAGACGCATTTAAAAAAATGTTAAGTGAATGGCACTGGAAATGAAAAATCTGCCTAGCAGCAAACTGGCATTTGTACACAATGCTGGACTAACTCTTATTGATTTTTAACTAATATTCAACCATAATCCATCAAAGATGGGACAAGGCATGTATGAGCAAGGTCAGATTTTGGAGAAGACTGCATGTAATTAAATAAGCACAGGACAGGTTGGCAAGATTCAAGACATTTGTATGGAGAACAATGAATTTCAATTGTTCATGGTAACGGATTTTGGAAGGGATGCAAAATCTTGTGCTTCCACCTCTATTTGAAATAAGAACAAGGTTTTCCATGGAAAAAGATGAGCCTGTATCTGCTCACTACATGGCTTTTCACACGTTCCCCCTGGGAAACCTTTTTAGAGCAGCTGGCCAGGCACACATGACTTGTTTGCTGCCAGTGACTTGTTCCCCACCTTTACCAGTTGCTGTCAAAAAACCTGGCAAACACCAAGGGAAAACATTAAGATTGGCTGCGAGGGTGCAGAGCACTACTGCAATGCAGCCCCTTTAAACTGTTCTTTAAAATAGCACCCCTCCTCTCCTGGCACCGAATCAGACCTTCGTGGGCTAGATGCAGTTCACTAGCCACAGGTTGCTAACACATGCCCTGAGGCATCTGGTGCTGAAACATGGGATACAGGACGAGAACCTGGGTCTGCAATTCCCATTGTCAGAGGAGAACAGCTACATGGACAGAGATGAGGAATTCCTTTGCAAATGCTCTGCTATAGGGCTGTATGAAACGGCTATGTTTCGATTTGGTTTCAGATTTGGCCATTTCGGAGGGACAGTGATTTGTTTCGGTGTTTTGGATCACTGTTCCGTTTGGATTTGGCCAAATCTGTTTCGGAGTGTCGATGCTGTTTTGATGATTCAGCCATAGGCTAAAATGGGGAATCACTAAAATGCCTATAACTTTGTCATCTTTTGCCTGATTCGGATGTAAACTGCAGGGATGGTAGCCCCTTCTGAGGGCATGAAGCCTGCCAAGTTTCAAGGATCTGGTGCAGAGGTTTCCGGGAAACTGCACCTCAAACTGTTCAAAACTCGTATCACTTGCTGGCAGCGGCAGCATGCTGCCATCTCACACACAGATCCGGGGGCCATGCCCCCCAGGGAGGTCTGTGGGGCTATGTCAGACTCCCGGGGGGTGTAGACCCCCGGATCTGTGTGCGGGATGACAGCAGACTGCCACTGCCAGCTGGGACTGGTGCCTGGTGCAGCCTGTGCTGAGCAGGCTGATTGCTGACCAGGAAGACTGGTGCTGCCGCTGGACCCAGGCAGCAGCAGCAGCCTGCTGTCATCCCGCATGCAGATCTGGGGGCCTGCGCTCCCTGGGAAGGCTGCGGGGTTGTGCCGGACTCTTCCCGGGAGGCACAGGCCCCCGAATCTTCATGCAGGAAGACAGCAGTCTGCCGCCGCTGGCTGGGGGCAGCGCCAGCATTGGGTTCTTTCCAGCGCTCAACACGGGCTGTACCAAGCAGGAGCAGCATGCTGTCATCCTGCGCACAGATATGGGGACCTGCGCCCCCCCGAGAGGCCTACGGGGCTGTGCTGGACTCCTTCCAGGGGGCGCGTGGGCCCCCGAATCTGCACACGAGATGACAGCAGGCTGCCGTCTCTCCCCCAGAGCATGGAGATTAGAAGGGACCCCAGGGGCAGATCGCAGACACTGGCCAGCTACAGATGTCAATATCAGAGCAATCCTTTCCCCCCTCCCTCTTAGTTTCTGTTTCCCTGCAAGCCCGGCTCCAAAACTCTGAAATTTTCCAAAACGTTTCAGATGGTTTCATTTTGTTTCGGAGCTGTTTCGGAGTCTTCCGTTTAGTTTCGGATTCAGTGTTTCAGGCACCAAAACAGGTTGAAACACCTCCGAAACAAAATGGCTGCTGAAGTTTCGCACAGCCCTATTCTGCAACGAGCAAAGGGAATTCCTCAGAAAGCAATACCTTCACTATACATAGGGGCCCAAGGGTATGGTCCTCTACTGTTGTGTGCGCTCCAAGGCAAAGTATGTGGTAAGGTCTTAGCGTTTCCCTGGAAGACTTTTTCCCCTCAAGAGGTTTCCGTGTGCTTCTGTATTATTCTAGGACAACTGCAAGCAGCTCTTTTGAACCGTTCTTTGTGAAAGGAACATGAGAAACTACTGACCCTCCCACATGTTGCAAGAAGCCCCGCAACACTGTCAGACACATTGGTGCACGTATAGATTTAGAAGCCTAATGTTAAGTACTTATTTTTTATAACAAATGTTGGGAATCCCTACATTGCATAACACTCTAACTTGTATAAAGCTCTAGAATCCCTCTAACTTGCATAAAACTCACCACCCCTGGGCACCATCATTCAGTAGGTGATTACAGCGGGGGCTAGAATTTCAATGACAAAACTCTCATTGGCATTAATAACTCCAGAACTAAAAAACAGCACTTATACTCAAGTGCAACTCAGAGAATATTTTCTGTGAGAAATGTGTTTTGTAACAAAAATGAAAATACAGTCTTTAACTATAAGCAGCATGAACAAAGAAACTATATCCATTAAGCAACAAGCCATGTGCTGTTTGGTAAACACAGTAAGAAAATTCATTCTTTTACATGTATTGCTAAACCCAGGGGTTAAAGGGTTAAAGACAGGATGCATTTAAGTTGCAGGAAAGACCTGCAATTTCTGCAGATGAGTCTATGGCTCAAGGATTGGACCTTATGTCACCTTATCAATGAGCTGTGGTAGAGATCATCCTTGAATTGAGGAATTGCTACTGACGCTACATTTAAGTTGAACTCACTAAACAGTTTACAAGCATATCTATGAAATGAAATGTGCATATTCAGTATCTGGTTGTCCGTTAAAGGTAACATGGTCAATGCAATAGGTTGGCTGTTGAAAGACTACAGGCACTGTTGTGTGCCTTTAGTCCCTTCTGCTGATTCCCCATCAGCAGAAGAAGGGTAATGATCTTTATTTCCTTTCTAAAGGACTTGTGAGTCACAGATGAAAAATCCTACATAGGACATATGTGCCATTGTGTGAAACCGTACTTACAGAGTCAATTATTATTGTAGCAGAGAAGCTCTTCTCATTTATAGATTCCAAGATGCCTTCGTTTCCTCTGTAACCTCCGTTTAACACCAAAACTTTCTTTCCTGAAATAGCAAGGTAGGAAAAAAAAATCTTTGTCCCAAGGAACTCTCAGCATCTTTTGACCTGTCCTTCTGTTCAGACAGCACAGGACAGAGATGCTTTGTGAAGTCCATATCACAATTGCAGATCAGGGTTCATTAGCAGGCTATTCTGAGATAATGCTCAGTTTTCCCCCAGGGCTTGTGTCATGATGCTCTTTAGTTTAACGCTAACAGGTGGACATGTTAGTAGCTTCTGTAGACTCGGTTCACTGCACATCCCCTGGATCACTGCACCCCTCCACCCTGCTCCCCATGTACTTTATCCTCTTCTACTTCAGGGACCCTCTGCAACAGCTCCCACAACTTTCCTCAAGCCAGGGCTGTGTACATTTTCCCCTTGCCAGGGTTCCCTTTTCTGTTGCTGTACCATGCCCCTCCCACATTATGTGCCACATTCCCTTCTCCAACCAAAGCTCCTGGTCTCCCATTTTCCTTCTCTATGCATCTTCCCCCTTCCAATCTACCAGAGGGTTTTCTGTAATTTCCCATTTCAGCCCAGGCCAGAAGCTGTGTCAGCTCATTTCCTCCCTCCCTCCCACCCATGCCACCCATCCTCTTCCTCCTCCTGCCAGGGGTTGTACATGTTGCCTACACCCCCTTCCCTCTACAGAAAGGTCTCCACTCTCTTCCTATGCCATGGGCTCTGTGTCCCCATGTCCCCTCACTCTCCATAAGGGCTCTCTGTTCACTCATTCTGGATGCTGTGTCCCTCTTCTCTCCATGATCCTTTTCTCAAAGCTGGGGGGGATCAGAGTATGCCCCTGCAAGCCGGTTGTCTAGCCTGCTGGTTTCTGCAGGTGGGTTTTGTTCCCTGAGGAGCTCCTTAGCCAATCTTCCCAAATGCTGCTCAAGGGCTTTGCTTTAAGACAATAAGCAAAAAACCAAACTCTTCTGCTTTGTTCTAAGCCAGGGGTAGACAACGTTTTTTGGCCGGAGTCCCGAAAAAACCACAATGTCTACATTGGAAGGTGCAAGAGTGCCGGCATGCTATACAAGGCAGGACGCACTACATATTAATATATTTAATAATCATAAATGTTGCCTTTGTTGTTGTGTACTTTTTTTGTTAAGCATGTTGCAGTGAGAGAGAGAGAGAGAGAGAGAGAAAGAAGTAAGATAATGCTTTATTGGTATATTTGCAATGCTAAAAAGAGAAATTAAAGAGAGGACAGAGAGAGGAGAGCAGAGAGAGAACCAGGCACGTACACATGCACACAGAGAACTACACATGCACACATACATAGAACCATGTGTGCACAAACACAGAGAACCAGAACAGACACATGCACACACACATCCAGAACCAGACGTGTGCATACACACAACCAGAGGCAGACAAACAAAGAACCAGATGCATGGGTGCACAGAGCCGGGCTGCTGGGCCAGTGGACAAAGTCTGACTCAATAATGCCCTGGGCCTGTTGGAGCCCCTGTGCTTCCCTGGGGAGGCAGCCCCCGGGCTACAGCACGGCCAGCCAAGGCCCCAGCCCAGAGCCTGCCCATCAGCCCAACCACCCACCCTGCACAGCTAAGCCTGCAAAGGTGTGGCGTTCCCGGCAAGGGGCAGCGCCAGCCTCATCCCAGTAGCTGACTGCGTCAGTGCTGGGCTTGGAGTGGGTGGGAATCAGGCTGGCTCAGCTGCAAGCAGCACGGGCTCCATAGTTGACAGCAGGGCTGGCTGCAGCCAGAAGGTGGCAAACAGCTGCGCCAGACTCTGGCATCAGCTCTGTACCAGCGCATGCACACACGGCTCGGAGTGGATGGTGGGCAAGGGGCCTGAGGCAGCACAACCCCGGTCTCTCCCCTGCTGCTGGCACAGAGCTGATGACTGGGCTCCAGAGCCCAGATCAGCTGCTTGTAGCCAGCCTGGGCTCTGGACCGCTGCAGCAGGCAGGCTGCAAACAGCTGCGCCAGGCTATGGCATCAGCTCTGTACTGGCACATACACCTGTGCCTTGGAGTGGGCAGTGGGGTGGGCCTTTGGCAGCACAACCCCAGTCTCTTCCCCGCTGCCAGCACAGAGGTGATGGCAGGGCTCCAGAGCCCAGCGCAGCTGTTTGTAGCCAGCCTGGGCTCTGGGAAGCTGCAGCAAGTAGTGGGCAGGCTGCAAACAGCTGAGCTGGGCTCCACAGCTCCGGCATCAGTTCCATGCTGGCAGTAACTGCACATGCACCTCAGAGTGGACAGCGGGCATTCCCTCATTATCCAAATGCCCTGAAACTGGGCTCTCTTAACAGGGCTGTTTCCTCTTGAAGGGACAGGCTACCCTGTTCCAGCCCTCTTTTCCTGTTTTTTATTATTTCTGTTCTCTGTCACCTGCTGTTGTGGCTCAGTGGTAGAATTCTTGTCCGCCATGCAGGAGACCTGGGTTCAATTCCTGGATGCACATATACTATAGACACTGATGTCTCAATGGTCTAAAGAGGAGATGGAAAATTTGGCCAGCCTCCACTCCTCCATACTCCTGCCTAGGCAAACATGCCAAAGGTCCTAATGACCAGGGATCCTGGTGTTTTGTTTTAATCATGGAAAAATGTGGATTTGGGGTTACTTTGTTAACCAAAAATTGGGGATTTTTTTTAAAACCAGAGAAAACCAGGATCCCTGCTGATGACCTCTCACCCATACACCATGATCCATGACCAATAGTTGCCTACTACCTCTGCATCATATAGGAGGTCAAACTCTTAACATCTCTGACTTTCTTGGCATTGTGGCGGTGGCTCATTGAGGTGGGTGGGCGGGATTGCCACTTGGCACACTGCATTGTGCCCCATCTCACGTGGGCCAGGCCACTGCCGGCTGCGGTGCCAGGACTG
Organism: Alligator sinensis; assembly: GCF_000455745.1. Classification (NCBI taxonomy): domain Eukaryota; kingdom Metazoa; phylum Chordata; order Crocodylia; family Alligatoridae; genus Alligator; species Alligator sinensis. Next base: position 2,911,488 of record NW_005841853.1, on the reverse strand, counting down.
TGCAGCTGCAGCGCCAACAGGAAGCCAGGACGGGAAGGATGCGGTGGGGAGGGCAGAGGAATCTGCGTGCTGCATGGCCTGGCCTGGCCCCAACTGCAGCACAGCAGAGCAGCACAGGGCACAGCCCTTCTGGTGGTGGCCAGCAGGCCAGATAGAATCAACTGGTGGACCAAATACAGCTTGCAGGCCATACTGTGCCCACCCCTGAGCAAGAACATTCCTTGCACTGCTGGAACCGAGTAGCTGTGGCTTTCAGAAGTTACTGCATTATAGATGAATATCCACAAAAATACTACCAAGATGTCTGGAAGAGCTCCCAAACTTGGCCAATTCTATATGTCCATACGAAGCATAATTTTGGAGGGAAGAGGCAGTCTAAGAATGATGCAAGGCAATCAGGAAAGTTTTTGGCAAGCCACCTCTGCTATCTCCTGGTAGTTGAAAAAGACACACTTTCATCTAGTTAAACTAACGGATTCAAAAAAATACTTATACATCCTCCTTAGAAGAGCATCATTCCTTTAGGAGAGGATTGTGAAAAATCCAAAAAGAAAAAACCCACAAAATTTCCACCAAGAGAGGCCACAAGATAGTTGGAAAATTGCCAGAATATCAGAACCCAACATGGATAAGAAATGTGCTTATTCAGAGATGTAGCAAAAAGAGGCTTCTTGCCAGAATCTTCAAGTGAAGGCTTAGAAATTATAGCTTAAAGAATGAAAGCACAGATAATGATTTGATGGCTGGTTTTGAAATGAATTTACCTGGTGCCGGGATTACTGTCTCTAGATGTGTCTGGTCAAGTTTCAGCTTGTCTCCAGAATCAATCATCTTTACCACTGCTGTGTATTTGTCGATTACTTCCTGTCATGGAAAATCAAATATATTAGGAAGAGTGGTGATGGGGAAGGGAGGGTACCACATACAACTATTTTTTTAAAGAGAATAATAAAGTGACACACAGAGAAGAGGATTCTAAGCAAATGGCTTAGAAATAATTGTTCTTTGAATTTTTCTGAAGGTTTAATTTAAAAATGAGCAGATATTCAGGAACATAACTTTACTGCTGAGCTAGAAGTAACTAGAGATTTCAGGTGTCCAAACTGAGATGTTTAAAAAGGATCTGATTTTTAAAAGAAGTTGGGAACCATCATTTTTTAAATGATGCCCAGTTGGTTAGTCATTCTGCATTCCCACTTGAAACACTTTAAAGCATCAGTTTTGTCATGTCTGACCAGATCAATTGTCTGGTCTAGTAAAGTTTTTTTTTTTTTTTTTTTTATCTCTGATATTTTCCATAAAAGGCTGTATCAGAACAGCAGAGGCAGGCTCAGCCAGCTGAAAAGCTTGTGATCACACAGGATATGTATTCAAAGATAATTTGGGATTTTTTCTTGCCAGGGCAGAGTTGAAATCCTTAGGAACCCCCCACAGAAACCAGATGACTTTATGGTCTAAGGAAAGTTTCAGCCATGGGATCAGATCCTCAGAATAAAACAGATTCAAAAATAAACTTTAATAAGGACAACCAAATAAAGGAGTGAAGGATCTGGGAATGCATTAACACAAACTACAAAGTTATGGGGAAACATGTGTTCTGACAGTGGAAATTCAACTTCTAGCAACTCCAATATCTGAACCAAACCGTGAAACATGTATTTTTTGGTTGTTGTGGAAACAGATCCACCTCCCATTACTTTATTCAAACTTTTCCCAAATGAAATGCTCTGTACTCACCTTAACAACTGCCTTCTTTTTGTGATACTTCTCACCTAGCTTTTTTGTTACAATTTTTACAACAATCTCCTGAATGAAGAGTGGGGAAAAAAAGAAAGAGAAGAAAAGGCTACATACAGTACACACAGTTTAGTGTCCCTCTTCAATTATTTTTTAACTTAAGTGGTCCCACCCATACAGACCACAATTTTCTGTTATGTAGCATCAGAAAGCAAAGATGCTAAGACTTGCCATTTATGCTAGTGCTACAGCATGTCATTTGCTTCAACTGAAACATTTTTGTTTTAAAAGCATATTTCAATTTGATTTTGGTACATCAAACAGCAACCATAGACATCTCACTACATCTTGAAGCTCTGGATTTAACTGCATGTGCCTTCTACTCACATAACAAGAACCAATTCTGATAGTGGATTCCTAAACCTTTATGTAGCCCAGTAGCTAATGTGGAAGAGGGTCAAACTTTGCTAGAATAAATTACAAATGCATCCAGAGAAATGTGAATCATACTCATCCTTTAACCACAAGAGTAACCCACCACAACAGAAAAGAAGGTAAGTATCTGGAACATTATGCCATAGAATAGTAAAAACTGCACAACAACGGAAATTAAATCAGTTAACAAAATCCGGGAGCAAGTCTTGTATGACAATTTGTCTTTCTGAAAAATAAAAGCATTTGTTTCAAATTCAGCCTTTGCAACTAGACACCGCAAATCAAAAGCTCTATGCATATACTCAGAGGGCTGAATTTTCCTTGATAGACTTGTAATGATGTAGGTACTTACAGGCTGCAACCAGTAGTCTGTTCGGGCCGTTTTTTTCTTTTCTTCTTCAAACTATGGCAGAAAAAGAAAAAAAAAAAAAAAGTCAGTCACCATGTCAGTATTTTCATATGAAAGCAGTGTTCCCCTTCTCTAAAAAACCCAAACAAATTTTATATATTCAGATAAAAAAACCCCAAACAAGCTAAAGTGTGTTAGTGAAAATATTTTATTTTTATGTAACAATCTGAGGAAATCCAGAAATATGAGTTAAAATAAAAGTGTGTCTGTTATATTTAGTCCAGCCAAAGGCTTAGACTCATTTTCTTTTCTTGTGGAATAAGGACTCTGTAGCACAGGGGTCAGCAGCCCCCCGCATGCGTGTCAAGCATGGCACACAAGGCCATTTTGCTCGGCACACCACTGCCAGCCCGGGCTCTAAGCAGCTGCTGCCAGCCACAGAGCCCAGGCAGCTCCCAGCAGGCGGCTAGGAGGCTGCAAGCCCTGCTGCAAGCAGACCAGGTTCCTTGCGCCGGCTGCAGCCGGGAGGCTGCAAACAGCTGCTCCAGCATGTCAGCACCTTCCAAGGTAGACAGTGTGTTTTTTTCGGCACTCTGGCCAAAAAACGTTGACTACCCCTGCTGTAGCAGGTAGCAGTGCAGCTTGTGAGGCACTGGTATGAAATAGAGCAAGCTGCTATCGCCACTTAAGAGTGAGCTGGACCCTCCAATCCTCGTTAAAGCTAGCCCAAGGGAGAGTGCATTAAATGATACAACCTTGTCATTAGAAAGGCATGCAAGGTTAGATATGAGCTCCACTATACCTCCATGATCTCATCCAGTGCAGATTTCTTCTTTTTCTCCTTTGATTGACCTGAGCTTTGACCAGTTTCTTTCCGTTTAACTGATCCGGTTCCTCCCACCATCTTCAATGCACTGGGCCCAAGGACACTGCCGGAAGAGGGGTGCGACTAATGATAAGATAGTGTTTTCATTATCAGTCTCAAAACTGACACTGCTACAGAGATGCATCTGATGAAATCAACTGTGCAAACAAGTGCTACTGATTTTTTAGACCCCCCCAAAACCTATGTGGACCCCAATACAAACAGGAGCAGATCAATCTGCAGAATTATGGTATTAGAGCATAACCTCTTTGGAACACACACTTTCTTTTGTAGTCCGATTGCAGGCAGCACCTAAATCTGTCTATTGGCCATGCTAATTTACTGGCTTGAAGACTTCGATGGATCCCTTTAACCAACTGTTACTTCCAGCCTACAACATAGGGTAATTTTTCTGACACTGCAGAGGTACAGCTGGTAAGAAACAAGCCTGTACTACAATTAACTAACAGAACCCTGCAGGGCACATTGGACCATATGTTTTTGCTTCCTTAGAAAAAGCTGATGCCTCTAGAGGACAGGCAAAGCAATGAAGATGCCATATCTGTAGGATTCACAACTAGATATGTATCCATCAGTGTTTGCTCTAGGCCTGAAATTTCCTATTAACATTGACTGCTTTTACACATCATGAGAAATGTAGGCCACATGACCTACCATATCCTCAAAGATTTAGCTTAATTCCACTGAGTAGCACAAATGCTCGCAGAACTGTATTTCTTACCAGGTGGAGTAAGAAATTCTGTTCGGGGAACTCTGTATGCTGAGTTCTGTAATCACCCTGTATTTACGAATAATTTATAAGTATGCCTTACAGTGTCTAATCTTTGTCTATCATTGTACAGAACCAATTTGTCGTCTCATTTTCTGTCTGGCATATGTCCCGTCACAGCTCTTATCTAAAAGTTTATCTTGTGATGATAGGAAAGCTTTCATTTTACCTGTAATATGTTTAATTACAATATTGTCCTGTGAAAGAGGATTTATCATCAGCCAAATGGTTTTACAAGTGCAGAAACTTACTGTTACTTGTACTATCAATTCTTTTCTCCTGTATTGCTTGCAGTTAAGCAATTATGATTAAATTCAGTGAAGTTTGAAAAAAACTGGTTTAGTTTCACCCTCCAGATTGCTGAGCAGAAAAAATGTATCAGAAACAACTAAAGACAGTGATCAAAACAAACTGTACAAGCTAAAATTAACTAACTCAATAAACAACAGGTGGACAGCTGCATACACCTGATATTAATTTAAAAAGATTGATCACATATTATAAGGTAAGAAGAGGGATATGGTAAGTTAAGTGTTTCTTTGGACCTGATCCTGCAACTGGTTTCTAACTCACAGACATCCACATAAAGCCTTAATGAGTTTAGGAGCTTACTTTTAATTTAAGCCATGTCAAGGACTTGAAGGCCAGAAAGAAACATTACATTTTCTAATCTGCTCTACTTCATAGCAGAAGCAGGCATAAGACTATAAGACTGCCAGAACAAAAACTGTCCCCTCCATGTGGCAAGTAATGAACACAGGTAACCATATATGTAATATATAATAAGGGATGGCCTTAGCATCTTTTCTTACCTTGCTTTAGAAGATGCTGCTACCGAAGTACTTGCGCCTTTGTTTAAATTAAATGCAACTAAAAAATAAGAGAGACGTTACTCATTTCTACCCTTTAAACACATGTGCATTTAAAGATGTGACAATATAAATAATCCCAAACGAACAGGGCTACAGATTTAGACAGATTCTCAATTTAAATGCTTTGGCTCACCTATTCAAATAAATAACTTTTCTTAGTAAATGAACACATTGCATTTCTATAGCACTTCTCACTAAAGTCAGAGTAATTTACAAAACACCAAGTAATTCTCAAACTTCACTCTTCTGCTATATCCACTGGATCCCACAAATGCCCTGTAAGCTACAAACATTTATATGCTTAAAAATCTAGTTACCTTTTTCTTCATCATTGTCTCTGTTTAGTTCAGTATAGACAGGCCTTTCCTGCCAACATAAAACAGAACAATTGCAGGGGTCAGATAAACCACTGGCACTGCATATCGTTGCTGGCAATCATTAATTAGCTTGATTTTACAGTTTACTATAATGGGCATGCAATACCAGGCTGACCTGGTCCATAAAGAAGATTATGGATGGAAGACATTACATTGTTAATGCATTTTGCAGCATTCTCTCATTAATTGTCTGTATATGGATATAATTTAAACAGACCAGCTCCAACCTTAGTTTAAAATTGTTTAAAACTTCATAGATTTTATAGACACTAGGGCTGGAAGGGACCTTGGAAGATCATCAAATCCAGCCCCCTGCCCCAGGGGCAGGAAGTCAGCTAGGGTCACAGGATCTCAGCAAGATAAACATGCAAATTTATCTTGAAGGCCTTCAAAGTAGGTGCTTGAACCACCTCGGTTGGCAGGCAATTCCACACCTTGGGAGTTTGGACAGATCACCCCTGAGCCTGCGCTTTTCCAGGCTGAAGAGTCCCATAGCTCTCAGCCTCTCATCGTAAGGTCTGTTTTCCCGACCTCTGAGCATGCGCATGGCTCTTCTCTGGACTTACTTATGAGGAAGTGGAATTGAAAGCTAAAAAGTTTAAAGCCCAGACATCAATTGGTTAATGAGTCCTGGAGCAATGCCAACAACCACACAAGGTATGCCTGTGAATAACCCAGCAGGGAATTCCTAAGGTACCTATGGGCAAGAGCAGAAGGTTGTGAAAGGGAACTCCCACAGGGGCTCCTTGCTCTGCATGTGCAGAACCTGCCACCGTTGAATTTCCAGAACATGTAGGATTGGATGCCTGAAGCCATGGGAGCACCTGCCTGGGCAGTTGGAGAGCTCTGGGCTATGCACCCTCTGCCGCCATAAAGCAAACTGGTTTCCACCACAAAAAAGTGACACAAACATTTACCACCTCCTGTCACAGCCACAATTTGGGGTATTTATAGCATGAAAAGAGGCACAGACATCCGTTTGCTTGGACTTCGTGCTGTCATAAATTTTTTTATGATGGCACAAAGGCAACATCTGTTTGCAGGCAAAGGCTGAACAATCAGAGCCTGGTAACTGCAAATTGTATTCCAATGCAATATTCAGATGGAGTGGTTCTATATCTACATATATATTATATACTTAAAAAGCACTTTTTTGCACTTAAGTTTGATATACACTGTATTTTCTCACCTGTTCTTTCCCCTCTAAACCTCTTCTAACCTGTTCTTCAATAAATTTAGCTGTTTTTTCTTCATCATCAAGGTCTTGTTTCTTCTTCTTCTCTTGCTCTAGCTGTCTACGGATAGTTTCTGGGTCCCTGTCAATGTACTGAATGTACCAGCCTTTGGGAGTCTCATCCACTTTGCAAAGACCTTAAAAGTGCACATATTAAAAGTTCCCATCAAAGCCAAACCAGAGAAAAATAATGTTTACTTAAAACATGATATTCATAGAAGCAGTAATACGCAAAGACTTTTTTCACTGACCGTGGTTTCTATAGTAATGAACGGACATAACTGTAGTACTTCCCTCCAGTACTATTTTGGGAAAACTGATTTTAAACTTTCATAAAAACAAACTTCAGCTAATCTGATTTATTTAGAAATAGGACAGTGAAGCTAGCACTGTGAGGTAAGTACTTCAGCTTCCTTTATTTAATGAAAAAACATTTCCTTTTCAACATTTTAACTAGAAATAAAAGTGAAATACATACATATAAATGATACATAGCATATCCTTATTTACATGACATAAAATTTTACTGAACTGAATCATCATTATTAGTGCTAATGTTATTAGAATGAGTTGACAATGACTATGTCACTCACAAGTGAATCCACAGTCACTATAAATAAATGCCAATAAAAACCTTTTATGACACTACACTACCAAAATTCTCTGTGTCTTACACTCAACAGAAAGTTAATTACTGTAACTATTAAATGTTCAGCCTTTCACTGGTCCAAAGAATGAAGACGGATTTCCCAACTGTTCTGTCACCACACTTTGCAGAAAGATTCTATATTTGGGAAACATTTCTGTGCTAGTTTCTGCTGTTGTTTCCAATGACAATAGCTGATAACTCATCACAGGTTAGTAGTAATTCTAGTGAATACGGATTAGCAGACAGATAAAACAGGATAAGGTTAATTACAGACATGGTTACCACTGGTTTTGAAATGTATCATGTGCATATTATAATTACCTTCTCTCCCTAACCATTTAGTAAAATCAGTCAGTGTTTCCCACTGTGTGGCATTCATGTGGATATGCTCTCGATGGCTGATATATTCATTGTACACGATATTATTGTGGACTCTCTTTGTTCCTAAAAAAAAAAAAAAAAAAATCCATTAAATACAGGTCAGTCACTGTGGAAAAACTGATTTTAATTTTTGTTATTGAAGTATTTAGGGGAAAGACAGAAAAAAACCCCAGTCCAAATATTTACCAAATCTCCTCCTGAGTAGTTCCAAGAAATCATTTCGAAATTCCCTATGGAATAAAGAAAATAAGCTCTTTAAATATATTTGTAGTTATATACCATTTCTATTTTTAAGTGACAGTGGAAATTATTCACAACATAAACAAAAGTATTCAATTAAAATGAATGTCATCATATTCAAATAATCATTTCCTGTTCTACTTGCATTCCTATATTTGTAGGTATTAAAAAGCAAGTGAATGTGCACATGCACACATATGCACGCACATGCACACACTTCACCTTTGATAAATTAGCACCCAACCAGATAGAAATGCAGATATTCCCTTACTACTACATTCAAGGAGTTACTAATGCTACTATAACCTGCAACATTAGTACACTCTGATGGGTGGGTGGTACATTCTGATTGGCTTATAAGGTAATGAAAAGGGTCGTAGAGTGGTAACATCATTTCACTAGAGATCTAGAGACACGAGTTTGAGCCTCTCTGGATTCATGCTAGACAGTGCGCCAAGTCAGCTTTACTGTCAGTGGGTACCTGGTCATTCAAATCAAGGAGCTAAAAGTGGCTGGACATGATGCTATCTCCATCGCTCCCTTTTGTGTGGACAGCTACAGAAATTGGTGTGCTAGCCAGGCTAGACTGATGGTCCACCTATGCTCTGGATGGACCTTTGAATAAAGCAGTACCACTTGATGCAAGCTGCTTAGACAGAGAATGACATTTTCAAAAGCCCCACTAAGTTCTGATGAGACTTATCACTTAATATTCCAAACACCTGTTTAAAAAATTAGCCACTGAGTGCAGTACCACAAAATATCACCATTCATTAACATTCAGGTTCTTCTAAGGAAATCCACTGCAGTATAAGAAGACTGCACAGTAGGGGTGCACTGATAAAGATTTTCTTGGCTGAAACCAATAGCCAATTATTCACCAGGCATATCAGCCGACACCGATTCTATAACGGTTTACGGGAATGTAGCTGGGCAATGTAGATATCAGCTCCCTGCAGGTATGTCTGTAGAGGGGAAGGGGCGTGGGTGGCAGGTCAAGACACCCTCAGTGAGGGAGGGAGTGGGGCAGAGGCAGGGGCTGGGTGGTGAATGGAACCGTGAGGCTGGGACGGGATGGAGCCGCAGACGGCTCATGCAGGGGACCAGTGTCCTGGTGCTTAAAAATGGTGGTGGGGTCGCTTGAACTAAAGCTCATTGAATGAGTTTTAGTTCAAGCGCTGCCACCACCATTTTTAAGCGACAGGACACTTTTAACCAGAGTGGAGCTGAGTGGGGCAAGGGTGGGACTCTCCGCCCGCTGCCTTTGCCCCAGGAGCTGTGCAACAGCCATGCCGCATCCCCTGCCCATCCGGCAGCAGCGAGTTGTGCCTCCCGGTGCCAGGTAGGCAGGGGGCATGCAGCTAGCGCATGGCTCCCAGGGCAAAGGCAGCAGGGCTGAGAGCCCCAAGCTCACAGTGAGCAGTCCACATCCACACTCACCCCACTCAGCTCTGCTCCTAAAGGCATACCGGAGCTTAAAAGTGGTGGCAGTGGCACTGAAACTAAAACTCATTCAACAAGCTTTAGCTTAAGCACCCCCACCGCCATTTTTAAGCACTGGGACGCTGATCCCCTGGACAACCCTCCCACGGCTGCGGCCCAGGGGTCCCATTTCACCACCCTGCCCCAGCCCCAACCCCGCTCATTACCTCACCATGAGGACCTTGATCTGCCTCTCCACACCCCTTTTCTTACCCATGCCCCTTCCCCCCCCCACCCCAGACTTACCTGCAGGGCACTGCTCTCCATGCTGCCCAGCTGCATTCCTAGACGCATGCATGCGTGCATGCGACTGCATGTGGTGTCTGGGGGCCCCAGTCAGAAGGCATATTATATTTATTGGTACATTATTAGCTACAGTCAAAAAAAAGCTGAAAGCTGATAATGTTAAATTTCCTTTTATTGATGCCAATCTGATATGGCACCAATATACTGGTGCACGTCTGCTGCACAGGGATTCAACTATAGGATCAGAGCTTAAGTGGGGATATAGGGAAAACTTACTCCGAAAAATAGTCCATAAACTGCTGAGGGTTTTCAGAAGCCAGCAGTAGCTGCCTCTGGTGGGATTCAGACATACAGTGACATTTGAAGCCATTCTGCAAAAAAACCCAAAAACAAAAAAGAAAGAAAGAAAATGAGTGTGTTGTGTCCCTTGACTCAAAAGAATTAAGGAGCTAACATTTTAAAGAGCAACAGACTATAAGAAAAGGTTTTTAAGTAAAACTGACCCCTGGTACAAGTAACACTAATGTTTCACAGCACATACAGCTAAAGATCAAGACGATTCCCTTTGCTTTGCCACTATCCCAGACACTCTCTCTGTGTTCCCCGCCCACAAATCATTAAGGAGCACATCTGCGAGGGGCCAGCAGGGGAGATCATGGCCAGCAGCGGAGAGGCCCAGGGGAAATCAACATGGGTTCATCAAAGGCAGGTCCTGCCAGACCAACCTGATGGCCTTTTATGACCAGGTAACTAAATCCCTGGATGATGGTGTCGCCACACATGTAGTCTTTCTGGACTTTAAGAAGGCCTTTGACACTGTCTCTCACCCCATTCTCATTAACAAACTGAGCTACTGTGGCATTGATGACTACACAGTTGGATGGGTCAAAAATTGGCTGATGGGGTGCAGCACCCAGAGAGTGGTGGTAGACGGGTCGTACTCGACCTGGAGGGATGTGAACAGTGGGGTCCCCCAGGGCTCGGTCCTGGGGCCTACACTGTTCAACATCTTCGTCAGCGACTTGGACGAGGGGGTGGAAAACACTTTGTCCAAGTTTGCCGATGACACCAAGATGTGGGGAAAGGTAAGCACGCTCGAAGGGAGGGAGAGGCTGCAATTAGACTTAGACTACAGAGGTGGGTGGATGGTAATAGGATGGGATTCAATGTAGATAAATGCAGGGTGCTGCACCTGGGGAGAAGGAATCCACAGCATACATACAAGCTGGGAAGGTCCCCGCTTGTGAGCACAGAGGTGGATTGATAAGAAGCAGATACGAAGCTGCTGAATGTATGTAGCTGGGAAGTCTATGAGAACTGTAAGGTCAAACCCTCATACGAACATCAGGATATAGTGCCAATAAACATGTCCAGATGAAGTGCCAAATAGATAGATGCTAGCTACGATGGGGTGGAATTATCAACCCTTTATTGTTTTCAGAGACCAGCTCCTATATTATAACAGTACTCCTAAATATTTAGGAATCATCCTAGATAGAACACCATCCTATTAAAAAAAAAAAAAAAAATCACTTAACTATGACAGCAAGTAAGTTAAGAACCTGCAAAAATTTGCTCTAGCAACTTACTGGGACTTCTTGGGGAGCTGATGCGCTGAGATTAACAGCTTTAGAGCTGATCTACTTTTCAGCAGAATACCGTGCCTGAATCTGGTTAAACACTCCTCATACTGATAAGGTTGACATATAACTCAACCAAGCAATGTGAATCGTTATAGGAACAATCTCATCCACCTTTCTTCAAGGGCTTCCTATTCTTAGCAACACACATCCACCCCCATTAAGAAGAAAAAAATGTCTTAACTAAACAAAGGACTAAAATAACAAAATAACCTTCAGTTGCCTATACACAAAGATCTCTTACACCAGCTTCTCTTAACCTGTGGGTTTTGACCCAAAAGTGGGTCACAAGGATATATAAAAGGGTCATAAACAAACTTTAAAAACAGATCAACACATTTGAAAAATGGATTCTCCTTTAAAGGAGAAAAACGTGGGAAACCATGGGTTTTCCCTTGCAGACTGGCAGAGCTCTAGCTTGCAAGGGGCTGCTTGGGGCCCCCCCGGCCCAAAAACAGAGGGTCTGGGGGCAGGAAACAGAGGGTCTGGAGTGAGGGGCGCTGGGTCAAGACTGGCTATCAATGTTTACAAATGGGTCCTGGTACAAAAAAAAGTTGAGAACCACTATCTTAAACCCACCACATCTGAGAGAAAAGTCTAGACGTCCCACTTGGAGAACAGCAATTCAACTTGGGCAAGATTGTGCAGTCATAATAGTACACTGGTTATTTTAATCACCCGAGTAGTTTTATTAATTAGATGCATGATTAGGACCCTAAGGGTTTGAGAACAAGGTGCTGAACAACCCACCCAGCCTAAAGGCACCTTAGGGGAGGCAGAAAGAGGATGCTAAGGGGTGGAAAGGACCTCAGGAGGGTCACATCTAGTCCATCCCCTCCACTCAAAGCAGGACCATCCCCAACGAGATGATCCCAGCCAAAGCTATGTCTAGATGGATGTTAAAAACCTCCAAGGATGGAAAGTCTACCACCTCTCTGGGTAACCTGTTCCAGTGCTTTACTACCTTCCTAGTGAGAAAGATTTTCCTAATATCCAACTTAAAACCTCCTTTGCTGCAACTGGAGCCCGTTGCTCCTTGTCCTGTCACCTGCCCCCACTGAGAACAGTCCAGCTCCATCCTCTTTGCAACCCCCCTGCAGGGAGCAGAGGGCTGCTATTCAATCCACTCTCAGCCTTCTCTTCTCCAGCCTAAATCTGGAGTTCAGCAAGGCCTCTGACACTGTCTCCCACCTCATCCTCATTAAAAAACTAGGCAACTGTGGCATCGATGCCTACATGGTCAAATGGATTGTGAATTGGCTGAAGGGACGTACTCAGAGGGTGGTGGTGGACGGGTCATATTTGACCTGGGGGGAAGCAGAGTCCCCCAGGGCTCGGTCCTTGGGCCCACGCTGTTCAATTTCTTTATCAGCGATTTGGACGACGGGGTGAAAAGCAACCTGTTCAAATTTGCTGATGATACCAAAATTTGGGGTGAGGTGGGCACGTTAGCAGGGAGGGAAAGACTGCAGCAAGACCTGGATAGGTTGCAGGGGTGGGCTAACAAAAACAGGATGCGTTTCAATACTGACAAGTGCAGGGTGCTGCACTTGGGCAGCAGTAAGCAGCAGCACACTTATAAGATGGAAAACTCCCTTCTTGAGAGTATGGAGGCAGAAAGGGATCTCGGAGTCATCACTGACTCCAAGATGAACATGGGCTGACAATGCGAGGTCACAGTCGGCAGGGCTAACAGGCGTCCACAGGTGCATCTCACGTAGGTCCAAGGAGGTGATCCTCTCCCTCTACGCGACACTGGTCAGGCCACAGCTGGAGTACTGTATCCAGTTCTGGGCACCCCACTTCAAGAGAGATGTGGACAACATTGAGAGGGTCCAGAGGAGGCCACCCGCATGATCCGGGGACAGCAGGGCAGACCCTACAATGAGAGGCTACAGGACCTGAACCTGTTTCAGCCTTCACAAGAGAAGGCTGAGGGGGGACCTGGTGACCGTCTATAAACTCACTAGGAGGGACCAGAAGGAGACCTTGTTTCCCCCAGCGCCCCCCGAGATAACAAGGAATAACGGCCACAAGGTGTTGGAGAGTAGGTTTCCGTAACAACTACTTCACAGTTAGGGCGGCTAGGACCTGGAACCAACTTCCAAGGGAAGTGGTGCTGGCCCCTACCCTGGGGGTCTTTAAGAAGCGGCTCGATGCCTACCTGGCTGGGGTCACTTGAGCTCAGTTTTCCTCCTGCCCAGGCAGGGGTCGGACCTGAAGATCTACAAGGTCCCTTCCGACCCAACTTCTAGGAGTCTATGAAATCAGCCCCATCTCCTGATCTAGTGGGAAAGCATCCAACTCATCCCATGCTGAGAGCAGGAAGCACACGATACAGAAAAAAAGAGACTGGAGAACAAATCAAGGCAGAAACGAGCGTGAATGAAACGCCGCTGCGCCTCCCCAGCCTGGCTTAGCTGCAGGCCAGGTGGGCTCCCCCCCGCCCCGTGCTAAGACAAAGGATCGCACAGCAACGGCGTTGTCAGGTGTATGATAAGCGTCGTATTCGTACGATCGTTTCAACTCCTGGAGGATGCACAATCAATAATAGCAAAAACAAAAAACAAAAAAAAAAAACCAAAAAGCATTCAAAACATGCGATCAATTTTGCGGCAGCTCACTGCTGCCGTCAATGCAAGACCCAAGTCACTCTCAGGGAGTCTTAACCGACTGTAAAGGACCCAAATACAGCCCAGCCCGTGAGAGGCTCCCTTCAGCCCTTGCCTACCACGGTTGCCTCAAAATAAAGCAACGCTTCGGCCTGGAGGATCCCGTTCTCCCCGCACCTGCGACTTACAGCGGAAGTGAATGAAAACAGGGATGATTCCCATGCTCATTTGCATATTTTTAGGAAACTGAGACCAGGCCCGGCCGCGCTCACCTCGTCGCGGCACTGCTTCTGGCACATCTGGCAGTACCAGCGCAGCTTCTGCAGCCCCTTGGACTTGATGCGATTGGCGATGGCCTTAGGGCTGAGGAAATCCGATTTGCCCATGGTGCCGCCGCCGGCTGCCCTGCGCCCTCACGGCCCCGCCGGAAGCGGAAGACGG
>NW_005841853.1:2896523-2896889 GCF_000455745.1 Alligator sinensis | reverse complement strand
GGGGAGGAAGTTGGGGAGGTTCCATGCGGGGGGGAGCAGGGGAATTATCATTGGAGGTGGAGGAATGGGGAGGTACCACTTGAGGCAGGGGTGGGGGATGTGGGAGGAGGTACCATGGGGGTGGGAATTATCATTGGAGGTGGAGGAATGGGGGGGAGGGGGGCGGAAGTACTTTAGATATTATTTAATATCTTCAGCGATTTGGACAAGGGTGTGGAGAGCACCCTCTCCAAGTTGGCTGATGATACCGAGTTATGGGGCAGAGTTAGTATACGGGAGGGCAGGGAGCAGATTCAGGCCGACCTGGGCAGGTTGGATCAATGGGCAGAGAGAAATAGGATGCAATTTAATAAAGATAAATGTAAG
>NW_005841853.1:2892269-2896361 GCF_000455745.1 Alligator sinensis | reverse complement strand
GAATCTGGAGAGGGTCCAGAGGAGGGCCACTCGCATGATTAGTGGCCTTCGTGATAGACCCTGCGGGGGGAGGTTGAGAGAGCTGAATCTCTTCAACCTTCACAAGAGACGGCTGAGGGGAGATCTTGTGGCCATCTATAAATTTATTAGGGGAGGTCAACGAGGAATAGGGGAAGCGCTGTTTACTAAGGCACCCCAGGGAGTGACTAGGAATAACGGGTGTAAACTAGTTGAGAGTGGATTTAGGTTACATATTAGGAAGAAATTTTTCACAGTAAGAGTGGCCAGGTTTTGTAATGGGCTTCCAAGAGAGGTGGTGCTGTCACCTAGCTTGGAGGTCTTCAAGAGGAGGCTAGATAGTCACCTGGCTGGGGTCATCTGACCTCGGTCCTCTTTCCTGCCAGGGGCAGGGGGTCGGACATGATGATCCATTGTGGTCCCTTCCGACTCTACAATCTATGAATCTGTGAATTTGAGGCAGGGGTGGGGGGCACCTTGGGGCAGCAGCTGCAGGGCCCCTCTGTTGAGCTTGTACCAGGCTGCTCCTGTGGGGAGGCTGAAGCAGGCTGGAGAGGCTGAAGGAGTCAGGGAAGACAGGACTGAGGGGGCATCGACAGCACCTGCAGGCAATGGTGGAGCAGTCGGTGATGGGCTTCTCCCTGTGGCAGCTGGGGATGGGGCTGGGAGCGAGGGCCTGGGCTGCAGCAGAGGGGAGCGAACTTGGTGCCGAGGAGGCACTGTCTGTGTCTGAGGGGGGCCGGGCATTGGGGCAGGCACTTGAAGGATCTGTGGCATCTTCTCCCTGAATGTTTCCAAGAGCGGGTTGGACAGAGACGTGGCTGGGATGGTTTCATCAGGGATGATCCCACCTTCAGCACGCAAGGTCCCTTCCAGCCCGACTTTCCTCACTGTCACAATTCAAGGATTTCTGCCACGTCTCGTTGATGGGTCTTGGGGTGACTTAAGAGTCTGATCCTTGAGCCCCAGACCTGTCCCCAAGGTTGCAGGTCTTTCTGCAGGGGAGAGAGAGTAAGCCGTAAGCTAGGACTTTCCTTCCTCTCTTCTCTCCTTTGATGGCTTTCCTGTGATCCCATGAAAGAAGCATTTTGCAGGACTCTGCTGGTGCCATAGCCTGGGAAAGGGGTTTTGCACCCTAAAGGCAGGGGCCTGGAGAAAGCAGTCAAATGCAATTTTGTTTGCATGCTGTTAGACCTGTCCAGGGAGGAGGGTAGTCCTTTAAAATTAAATTGCAAGTCTGGTAGGTGAAGCATGAGAGCAAGGGGACAGTATATGGTGGCAGACAAGTGAAAAAAAGATGAATTTATAGGACTGAGGTTATACCAGCACTGCAGGGCAATAAAAAGAAAGTTGTGCACGGAGAGCAGATGGACAACATCTTGCCTGATGTTAATGAATCTTATTTACTGGTTATTATCAATGTTCTTTGTCATCTTGAAATGATAGACATGTGCACCTTCCTCTGAGATTTATTTTCCTATGAACCCCTATTGACGGTGTGCACGCCACTCATTTCTCCAAGACAGTGCTAAATATAATGTTCGTTATTCAGCAAGAATTTTAAAACAGATTGGAAAGAAACAAATAAGGAAGGAAAGAGGGAGAAAAAGGACCATGTAAATAAGATACAAAACATGAATTGATGTAGAAGGTGGAGTGTTCTTTTTTTTAAGAAATGGGAATTTGGGATATGTCCGATTCTGCCTAATTGGAAAATAGAAAAGTATGTTAGCCTGTTAGAGGAGTAATTAACATTGGTTTCTATTAATTCTCAGGGGCCAAGTCAGGAATATGGCAACTCTAAAGGACAGTAAGTACTTCTGGTTTGCCTGTAATATAGGTGGGAATGTGTGCAAGGAATAGAGTATGTTAAAATGCAATATTAAATTCAAACAAATTGTTTTCTTGTTGGTAAACTCATTGTGAATCACCCTATCTACTTAATTTTAACTTCAAACCTCTCAAATCTTTTTTTTTTTTTTAAGTATCTTTCAAGAGACTGGCTCTCATGATAAACTGTTTTTAAAAATGGCATTCCTAAGAAGATCTCACCAGCCCTTTGTTTATATGTATTACGGATGGTACTTACCCTGCAAAGCTCTATTAGCAACATCACCTGTTTGGAGGAATAGAAAGGTCAGAATAAGTGTGTGCAGCTGAAATACAGGGACTGACTTGTGACTGGCTAACTAATTTCTTGTGTGTTTTTTTTTTTTAATTATTAATTTGGTCTTTCATGTATATTTGTAAAAAAACAAGGATTTTGAGTGGAAAATGGAATAACTGCCATAACCCTGTTTTCAAAGCCACCATATCTTATTTGATCACTTTTTAAGCATTTACTTTCTGTATTTATTTTGGAAATGTCAAAGTACTGTTATAATGGGACTAAGTGACACCGTGGGATTAATTACCCCGGCCATCAGAATAAGTGGGAATTTAGTAATCAAGGGAAAAAACAGCTTCAACCAAGATGATTCTACTGGATCAGTATTCCTTGTAACCTTTGGATGTTTTTTCAAATAGCAAAATCTCTTGCAAGGTTGATGTTCTGGGTTTGAGGCACTAAGGTGATGTTAGCTATAGACTGAGTTGTTACAAACAAGCTTCTTGTATTGTTCCTGAGTGATTACTCCCAGAGAGTGAGAACAGATGTGTTGGTTTCATTGCTCTTCTCTATTCTATCAGATAACTCATTTTCTGGTTCCCCTATTGGGGTACATTGTAGCAATCCATACTGCAAATGCTACAATAAAAGTATTTGGTTTTTATATTTTAAGTTTGTTCTGATTTCTTTCTGTTTAAAATTCTTAGCAACACTTCTCCGAATCGTAGCTTTTTTTTTTTTATAAACACTTGCTTTGTCAAAATCTAAATTCAAGAGCAAATTTAAGGGCAAGTCACCAGGTCAGAAATACTGAGATTTGTTTCCTTTGTCCTCTGATGCTGAGAACACGTATGATGACTTGGAGAGTGCATTTATGTAATTTGTTAGGGAGCTGCAGGTGAAAAATAATGCCTCTGTTTATGTGGAACTTCAGCTTAAAATTCTGTTACTTTGGTTCCTGTTCCTGGGATGTGAGAAATTACCCCTTCCTGTGACTGTCCATTCTTGAGGTAAATGTACGTAGTGTTGAGTATTTGAGGAGTATTAAACTATGAAGAGGAGTTTATACCCTGAATATACTCTTAATATTTTGCTAATTTAAATATAACTGTAAAAGTAATCCTGTTTTCTTTTTTTCCTACATAATCATTCTTTACTGTGACAAGATGGAAAAGTTTTGTGTAGGACTTTTCAAGTTTTTGTTAAGAACTTGAGCCCAATTTTAACTTCTGCATGCTTGCAGTTACCAGACGTTTGAAGTCCATCAGGAACATACAGAAAATTACAAAGTCCATGAAGATGGTTGCTGCAGCAAAATATGCAAGAGCTGAGAGAGAACTGAAGCCTGCTAGAGTGTATGGAGTAGGAGCCCTGGGTAAGAGAAAGTAATAATATTTCAACTTTTCTTGCCCCTTTCTTTGGTTGCACAAGTTTGGTGGCCCTTCAGTTTTGGCTCTGAAACTGCTGTTATTGGCAAATACCCAATTGCAAAGCTTTGGAGAGGGTAGATTGTCACCTTGGGAGCAGCATATGAAAATAATGCAACTGTCCATACATAAAACAGTGAAATTACCTGTACACTAAGTGCTGCTATATGTGTAAACATAATCCACCTTAAGCTTTTCTGTTAGCTGTGCCAATCTTACAGGCCAACTGTAACAATAATAGGCTATCTAAAGGCACACTTGCAGACTAAAGTGGAATGTGGGTCCATTTAGAAATAGTTCTGTTTAGAATAGGGACTAATATATTTTGTCAGTGCCAAAATACCTTTCAGTTTTCTGGTCACTTGTATGTTTGATTGCAACTTTTACTACTCTTTCTCTAGCTCTCTACGAAAAAGCAGAAATTAAGGTGCCTGAAGACAAGAAGAAGCACCTTATCATTGGTGTGTCATCTGATCGTGGTCTGTGTGGCGCTATCCACACCTCTGTTGCTAAAACCATAAAAAGTGAGATTACTGCCCT
>NW_005841853.1:2875100-2892238 GCF_000455745.1 Alligator sinensis | reverse complement strand
AAAGAGGTCATGGTGGTTGGAGTGGGTGACAAGCTAAGAGGCTTGCTTCAAAGGTAACCTTGAAGTTGTTTCTTTTTTGCATTTCTCATGGTAGAAACTCGGGGATAGTTTCAGATGGACAATTTAGAATGCAGAGGCCAGTTTATTACAAAATGGTAATGAATAAATTAAATTTTCTGCAGGTACACCACAGTTGTTTTGCTGATTTGTGTGCTCTGTTACACTGCACTGAAGTATGTTGAAGTAAGAATATGAATGCTGCTTAAACTAGCACTGTTGTAAAATAACTATCTTATGAATTTATCTCGGTGAACAACATTTTAAATAAGTAAATTTCCTGTTGCTCAGGCCCAAATACAAGAAAGTGCTTAAGCACGTGAATTATTTTGAAATTGAAAAGGACCACTCATGTTCTTGAAGCCAGTTGCGCACTATAGTGTTTTCCTAGGTCAGGGCCCTAGACAGTTTCATAGTAGCAGGTTGGCTTACATTTAACATAAGGTTATTTTTATTTTAGGACACACAGTCAGCACTTCTTAGTGACATTCAAAGAAGTGGGGAGGAAGCCTCCCAGCTTTGGAGATGCTTCAGTGATTGCTTCAGAGTTGCTAAACTCTGGGTATGAATTTGATGAAGGATCCATTATCTACAATCGGTTCCGGTAAGGTGCTTGAAGAACAGTGTTAGTTTTTCTTTAAAAGAAGTGAATGTATTATGGGGTGAGAGATTCTGAACATGTCTATGTGGCCCAGTGCACTGTTGCATGGAACTAATTTTGGAACTTGGAATCAGTGTGGCTGCATTACCAAAGTGCTCCTCGTAAGGTATTGCTCTGCTAGAAGCTAGGTGGACTTCCAGTAATGGAAATGGGATCGTGTTTGTTTGATGAAATGACCTGAATACTAGCGGTGATCTGACCTGCTTATTTTTTTATACATAATCATTTGAAATCTTAACGATATGCAAATGTTGATATTCTTTGAGTCCCTGTTTTTTGTATCTGTTAAGTGCTAAATTTGGGTTTCTGTTTTTCACTTTTACCACTACTTCCTAAAGACAATGACCTTCTTATAGCTTTTTTGATGTATGTCATGTCAGTTTATTCAGGAGCATCGCAGAACTCTGATACCAGGTTTTGGAAGATGAAAGGCATTTTACCTTCAACTTTTAAGAAAGAAGTACAGTTAGGAACTCTTTAGAAAAAATCATTACAAATAATTTATTTTGTTTCATAGGTCTGTCATCTCCTACAGGACCGATGAAAAACCTTTCTTTTCTCTTGATACAGTTGCTGGTTCCGGTAAGTAGTGAATTGAAAACTATCTGTCTAATTCAGTATATTCAGAAGTTTTATTATTATAACAGGATATCTTTCCTGATGTTAATCAGTTAACCTGAACTCTCATACTATGATTATTTAGCAAAACTGGGTCATGTAGCTGGTTCTGGTAATGGGAAGATGGAATAGGATTGGGTTGTCAGTGTATCTTTTTGCAGTATCTTATTAAGAGTAGTTTTGGTTTCAGGTTCTGTGACTAGATTTTTGTTTCTATGCTAAAAAGTTATTTCTACCATGTCTTAGCACGCCTCCAATGGGAAATAGTTGAAAACATATAAACTTTAATATGAAGGTTGACATTGTCTCCTACTTTTTCCTCTAGTTTTTAAACTAAAAAAAATGCTTGACTTCTTTTCAGGTGATACTTATTATTCATGTTAGAGGAGGCAGAGAGAATCCAATTAAGTGATCACTCTTTATTGATGTAGGCTAGCACTTGGCATTCATGTTTATTAGTATAGTAATTATGTTAGCTTGCCAAACTGATAATAAGTATTGCAGGGTTACATTTGTCTCTGCTAGATGAGCAGGCTCTGTTAAAAGACAAAAAAAAAAAAGAGCTGAGAGCAGTAGGTATAAACTTACATGTTTAGATATGAAGCACAATAATGGAAAGCTTGGGATGCTGTAATAGAAATCAGCTGAGCCAAGAAGTGGATGAGCTGACATGGTTATATTTGTACTTAAACCAAAACAGTGCAAGTTCAGGAGCATTTTAAAGAATATAAATTGTATTAGCCAAGGCAAGAAAGATGTCTGAAGAAGTCAGTGCTTCATAAACGTTAGATAGCTGAACAATTATCACTTCTTGGTTCAAAAAATGATTCTCTGAGAATTGTAAAGGAACTGTGCAATAAATTAGGTCTGTTAGTTTGAGCCCACATATTCATGTCTTCAGTAACTGAGGATATACTGTTTAACATTTTGTGGCCTAAAATCCAGATTTGAGATTCATCTTTTAAAACGACATAATGCTCAGTGCTTTGATTGCACCATGGGTGCACATGAAAAATAGTCTATCTGTGATGATTCAGAAAGTCATTTAAGTCTGTACAGGATGGGGTGCCCAGAAAGTATTGCAAGTTACTGCTAAATTAAAAGCAACTGACATTGGATGTGACCGCATTTGTTAAATTTCAATTCTCTCTCCTGTTTTTACAGAAAACATTAGCGTCTATGATGATATTGATGCTGATGTGCTAAGAAACTACCAGGAGTATGCATTAGCAAACATCCTTTTCTACTCCCTGAAAGAATCCACCACCAGTGAGCAGAGTGCCAGAATGACTGCTATGGACAGTGCTAGCAAAAATGCGTGTAAGGATACATTATGGGCTTTACGCTCAGCAAGATGTTTAAGCAGATCTCTGTTGTATGCACTTATCCTTTATTTCATAGTGTTTGCTAGCAGGCAGAGCAGCTCCAGTTTCTAGTTTCTGCTGCTACTCTCCAGGTCATGTTTCATATTCACTGCCGTTTCACCCAAGTACTTCATAAACATGTCATCTTTACTCTGTGCTTAGGAAGAGGGATTACTGTTAAGTGACTCTGTTTCCAGTATACAGTTCTCTTGGTGAAGTGAGAAACTTTGAGTGGAAATGCAATGTAGGATTCCTTTATAACAGTGTTTAAAACTCTTAAGCTGGTCCTGTGACTGCTATGAATAGTATGCACTTTTTTTTACATCTGTGATCTGTGTGTTTCAGAGAGCTGCATAAACCCATAGCAGTTGTTGTTATTGCACCAATTTTCAGGTGGTGGGAAATGAAACGTTGATCAGATACCTTACCCAAGATCAAGCTGATGAAGGGTTTTTGAACCCGAAAGCTTGCTTAATAACTATTCTCCAACCATTTGGGTTGGTCTAATAAAAGATATCAAATTCACCCAAGGAACCTTGTCTGCCAAGATCAAATAGGAATTTGGTGGCTGAGAAATAGAATTTGGGTATTGTCCAAACTGATAGTTTACTTTTTGTATTATCATCAATATCACTGTATTTACCTGAATTCAAGATGACTTTGAAATTAAGATGACCCCCCCCCCCCCCATTAATTGGATTTTATCTATGACAAATATGTACATTTGTTATAATTTTCCAGGTACAGAATCTGATTGTTGGAGGGTTATCTTTAAATTTGTCCCCCCACTGCTACAGTGGGAAAACAGCACAGGGGGAGGGGGCAGAACAGTCTTCTTGCCCCCTGCCCCTTTACCACCTGTCTCCCTTGCTACCTGCCCCCCTCCCCTTCAACCCTACTTACTGTTAAGTGTAACGCTGGTTCCATTCCCTGCCATGGAGCAGAGCACATGCAAGCTCTGGTCCTGGTCCAGCCATGTAGCATCAGCAGTGGAGACAGATTCTCCAGCATCATGGGACCAGAGCTGTGACTGCTGAGTGGCCACATCCTAGAGAAGTCGGGCTGGAAGGGACTTGGAGAGGTCCAGTCCAGTGGTTCTCAACCTTTTTTGTACCAGGACGCATTTGTAAACATTGGCCAGTCTTGACCTGCTGCCCCCTGCTCCCAGCCCCCCAGTGTGTGGGGCAGGGGGTGTCTGTGGGGGATGGGGGGCCCTTGCAGGCTGGAACTCTGACAGCCTGCAAAGGGAAAGCCACAGTTTCCCATGTTTTTCTCCTTTAAAGGAGAATCCATTTTTTAAGTTTGTTCATGACCCTTTCAGATATTCTTGCAATCCACTTTTTTGGGTCACAACCCACAAGGTGGGAAAAGCTGATCTAGTCCAACCCCCATGCTGAGTGACTTGTGTGGCGGGCCAGTAGGGGGCGCTCCTGCGTTGAGCCGCCCACCTCCCTGCGCCCGACCACCTTCCAGGCTCCGAGTGCCTCCCTTGGGGTGCCTCCCGTCCGGCCGACCCCTTCCCTGGAGCACACCCGCTAGCCTGGGGTTCCCGCTGCCACCATCCAAGGCTCTGGACTCACTTCTGGCTCTGCGCACCTTAGAAAACACAGGCCTGATCGTCCAATGGGTACTAGACCCAATACAGGCACTTGGGGCACTTCCCCCAAGTCAGGGGCTTATTAGGAAAGTCTCCCTTAGTCCACAGACCTAAGGGGCCTCCTCAGCATAATTTAGACCCACACCTCAATAAGTCTCCCACACTGATCACAAAGGAGAACTTCATTGATTACAGGGGGTAGGGTGAAAACTGGGTAAAAGGTAGAGCAATATCAGAGGAATCCCGTAGAGCAAACCAGTATGGCTGAGGTAGCCCTTTTGATCTCGCATCTGAGTTACTGTAAGCTACTCCAGCTCCAGCTTTTTTGCCAGCTTTTTTGCCTCCATCTCCATCCTCTTCTCCTCCAGCTGCAGCCTTTTTAACTCTAGCTCATGGAGTCTCTGCCGCTCCCCCTCAGAGGGTGATCACTCGGCGGCCTCTGGACTTGACGAGCGGGAGGGAGTGTGTTCCTGGGTCGGACTCAGGAGTTGACAAGCGTGAAGCTGATGCTTGTTCTGACTCGCTGGTGCACAAGAGTTTAACCAGCTCTTCCTTCTTTAGCCCTTTCTTCATGTGAAGGCCTCTCTCTTTTGCCAGTTCTTTCAGTTCAGGCACGGTCATCCGGACATACTCGTCCGCCATCCTGACTATCTACACTATCCAGTCGACCCGATGCCAAATTAGAAATTGTTTGCTCAAGGGACTTCAGTGACTCTATTCCTTTCCCCAAATTATGCCTCAAATACAGCAGGGTATTCGGATCCCACCGCTGCCAACCTCACTGCGCCCGACCACCTTCCAGGCTCTGAGTGCCCTCCCTGGGGTGCCTCATGTCCGGCCGACCCCTTCCCTGGAGCACACCCGCCACAACTTGTACTCGAAGAATAGGTTTTCAAGAACAGATTTTCATTAGTCAGAACAGCAATGGAGCTAATGATTAACAAAACCATATTATAGCACTGTTCTTCACAAGCAACTGGATAACAAATTATGAACTTGACATTATAGAGTGTTTGTATTTTTTAACCAATCATATTGCACTGTGTTCACTAGATTAAGGTATATTAAAAGCTGAATTGCAGCTAACAAAACAAATGAATAAAAAACATTTCGGGGTGCAGTGCCCTGTTTGCTTGTTCTCCTTCCTTGGTAATTAATGATAATTACCTCCCGGTTATCCACATGAATCTGCGAAATTGTATGATGTTCTATTCAAACATATCGGAGATGCAGCTTTTTTTTTTTTTTTATAGATTCTACATCTAAATTTGCAATTTAACTCTTTTTTCATAGCTGAGATGATTGACAAATTGACCTTGACATTCAACCGTACACGTCAAGCTGTCATCACCAAGGAGCTTATTGAGATCATATCTGGTGCTGCTGCTCTGTAAGTACCTGTATAAATGTGAAACAAGGGTTTTCACCTAGGTCCTTTTCATGTTTGCATCTTCTGTTTAAGAGAGCAATTCTTCTAAGGCTAACAGTGTGCATTTTTAACAACACACTGAAACTTTCCAGTAATTGGTGTGATGTTTCACAACTGCTCTGCTCTAACAGCTGCTTGTTTGATGGAGCAAGTTCTGTAGCTGTGAAATTGCAGCCTACTTGCCTGGCTTATTCCTTACCATCTTTGAGTAGACAAGATATTCCCCTCTACCACCCTCCCTTCCTGGTCCTGTGGGTAAAACTGTTTGTGTCTCTTGAATTATCTTTTAATTCTCTACTTGAACAGCCCAAAATCTCCCTGCAGTGTAGTGTTGATTATTGTTTGGGTAATGGGGGTGGGGGCAGGAGGCATACCATAGGTAGACCTTTCTTCCAAATAGCTCAATCTACTGTATATTTTAGAAGGCAAGGGATAACTTTTGTGGGCTGAAATTTGATGTTTGTTAAATGCAAATGTGTGTCTTAAGGAAACAAACGGTTTTCACTGAGAAGTAACAGCAGTTGCCACTGTTGAAATGTGGAAAGCTATGAATGATGAGCACAGCCACTGTTTTTTGTACCTGCATAATTGATTAACCTGCATGGAATTAATTTATAATTAAGTTACAAGTAATTTAAGTAGTAAGCAATAACAGTGTGAACAAAAATGGCCGCAAAACATCTTGCGCTATAAGTCAAAGCACGTGTAGTGCTAACGAGCTTTTCTCTTTTCATTGGCCTGCTGAGCTGCTTCCTAACCTGCTTGTTCTGTTTTCTCTGCAATATCATAACCAGGGCATAATCGGAAAGAGGCTCAGACAAATCAACAGGTAAAGTGATGAAGCAAAAACTGGCTTTTTTTTTTCCCTTTTTTATTTTTTAAATGATAAAACATGGATAATCCTGAAGTAGTTAAATAGCTTAATATGTTAAAAGCAAATGTGTCGAAAACCATACCACTGAGATATAGCTTTCAAATAGCCCTTTCTCCCATTTTTTTCTCCCAGTGACTGGCATGGGCCCATCTCTAATTGGAATCTCTGCATATGTAGGTGGTAATCTTTTCTGAACAGTGAACATAGAAAATTCTTTATAAACTTCTTTAACATTGCTCTAAACGGCTACATATATAACAGGCTTATATATTGGTTCCTGATCTAGACAGCTGTGATGGAAAAGGAGAAGTTTTAAAGTAACCCATACTTGATTCAGTGAACGCAGACTCGAATACTGGCATTCTATTTGTGTGTTAATGCAGCAGTCATAAGCCACAATACTTTGAATTGTTCTTGGTTTTAAATGTCATAATGTGCTAAGAGTAAGCAACACTTCAGAAATATACAGGCAAGACAAGGCCTTGAAGTGTGTGCAGTAGTTAAAATGCAGAAATATCCTCAGACTGATATTGAAAATGTTCATAGAAGAAGTAGGTTTAAGAAGGCTGCTCCATACCTAATAGACAACATGAATAAAGATCAAATGGAAAGAATTGAATATGTGATCTAGTTTTAAGATAACTTTTTACTATCTTTGTGAATCAAATATTACTTGTATTTTAGATAAAGAAGAGAGGAACACCTCTAGATGGCTGGTTTATAACTGTATCAACAAGTTTGGTCCATCATTCTGTGAAGAATTTGTGGTAAAGCTCCAAAATATTTGTAAATTGTCTTACAATAAACATCCTACATGAAACAAATATTCTCATTTTTGCTGTGTGAATATCTGCATCACTAGCATGAAGTACTCTTTGAAACTTTAGTTTTTTACATCTGTATAACATGCATAGTGTATAGGGGGGCTTTTCTTTATAAGAGCTGAAAAAACGTTCTTCAGAAAAAAAATTGTTTGGTATCCTCAGAGTATCCAGCATCTTATTTTCAAAGAAAGATGTCACGTTTTATATATCTACACGTTCAGCTGCCCATACAAGAAAATATATCAAATAGATTCTATAGGATGGTATGATGTATAGCAGGGGTGTCAAACTCATCTGGCCTTGCAGGCTGGATGAGGGGTGGAGGGCCAGTTGCAGGCTGGATCAAGCCCAAAGACCAGCCACTTTATGGATCCAATGCACAGGGCCAGTCTGGTACAGACCCCACATGCAGTGTATACCCTGGAATGACCAAACACTGCTTGCAGTGTATGCACTGCCTTCACTCTACACACTGCATGTAGCACACGCCAGCTGCAGCTCTGCATTTAGTACATGGGGCTGATCTGGGGTGCATGCTGCATGTGGCACCTGTACCAGATTAGCCCTACATGCTAGATCCAGCACTAGGGGTTGGTATGTGGGCCCAGCTCAGACCAGCCTTGAATCCATTGTGAAGGGCTGGTCTGGCACGGGTGCCACCTCCAGCACGTGTGCTGGACTGGCCCTGCACATCATGTATAGTGCCTGCCCAGATTGGCACTATGTGCAGTGACGACCAACACCAGCCTTGCATGGCACAGATCTGGTCCAGGATACGTGCTGCATGTGGCACCTGCACGAGGTCAGCCCTGCATACTGGATCTGGTGCACCTGGCTGATTTATGGGCCCAGTCTGGCCCCCAGCTCCATATATGGCCAGTTTGGTGTAGGTGCTGCATGCAGCACCCATGCTAGGCTGTCCTTCTGCATGCAGTGCACATGCTGGTTCCAGCCCCTGTCCCATGTGCAGCCAGTAGCAGATGGGTTTCATGTACTGCATGCAGGGTTGGGGCTAGTGCATGCTGTATGTGGCATGGTTTTCTGAGGCCCACAAGCAGCACTGTAGGCCAGATAATAGGGCTTTGCAGACCAGATTTAGCCTCTGGGCTGTATTTTTGACTGCCCTGATATAAAGCATTGACTGCATTTTTCCTTTACTTGTTTCTGTACCATACTGCTGCTACTATCCCAATAAGATATTCTAAAACAAATAGGGTTGAGAGGGTAATTTTGGTATTCTTTCATACTGGAATTTGTAATGTAAGTGATTTGCTTTCATTATCTTAAACTGCCTGGCTGCTTAGTAACTGCCATTCTAATTTTTCCCCCTCTGTAAAATTTGACTCCTCCTCTCCACCCCCCCCCCCTTTCTTAGTAAGATTACAAGTTTATCTAGAGCAGGCTTTTTCTTTTTTTGTGGGGGTAGGGAGCTATTTAAACTCCAAGTGGAAAATCATTCTACTATAGCACTTGTCTTGCTGTGTTAACTTGGGAAGACTGCTTTTAACACTGCTCATAATACAGTAGTTTAATAACATGGGACTGGATGGGAAATGGTGGGCCACTGAGTCCAGAAACATTAATACAATTAATGCTGAGTTTGCTATTATGGTAACCGCGCAATTAGGACTGATGTCTAGTGACCACGGTCTCTTTTTAAATTCAGTTGGGTTTGATTCAACTGGAATTGGTTCATTAGACTTTCCTATAACTCTGTGTCCTGCTAAAGTCAAACTCTTAGAGCAAATCATTCTTGGAGTATGATGGAAAGATCAGTATGCAAAGTTTGTCATGAGCAGATGAGGGGAGCCAGGGTTTCCTCATGGGTGACTGACTATATAGCTCAAGTAGTGTTGAAGGCACAAATTATGTCTCTGTGGGAATGGGAGTAGAGGTTGTCCCCAGGACCCAATCTGGCCCACACACCATTCATCTTGGCTCAGATCAGTACTTGTTTAGAAGCAGTTGCGTTGTTGGAGCAAGTGCCATGGGAATTATAGCATCAGTACCAACTCAAAATAAGAGCTATTGATGGGGGACTTGTTTTTTCATAATAGACTGACTTTTAGGTGTTGAGGAAATAGAGGTATTTTAAACCTGCTAAACTTTGTCAAAGTGTTTTCCTATAGATCAGGGCTACTTAACCCTTGGCCCATGGGATAAATCTGTAGCTATGTCATCCAGCTTGCGGGGTTCCTCGTGGGTCTAGAAATTTGGCATTGGGAGAGAGGTGGCTATTAATACTGCTACTGCTCCTGTGCTGCTAAATTTCCAAGCCCCCACAGCTGATTGGGTGCACAGACTAGATCTAGTCTGCAGACAGTTTGGCACCACTCATTCAGCTGAGAGCAGAAAGGTTGGGCCTCACTACTATAGATGATTTATCATCTATCATTCCCAGGGTTTTGAACCCAAAGGAATTTAAGAAAGGAGTTATCTAGGAAGTGATGGTTGTTCCTTGGACAGGTTCGGAGAGTAGTTTTAAATGCATGTTCAGTGTGTGCATTCCTCAGCAAAGATCTGTTGCTGTGAGATGGGGGGAAGGGCACGGAAGTGGGACTTTCTAATGTAAAATCTGATGTTGCTTTCTATTCTAAATGTCACATTCTTGAACTACTCATCTGTGTGACAGCTTTAATAAAAAAAAAATTACAACACTTTATCAGGGGAGGTCTAGTAACAGTTGAGAAATATCTGAAATTTGGTGAAGCTTCGAGATCAAGAGTCCTCCTGAACCAACCACTTCATAAATCTAATGCTTCTGTAACTGACCACAGCCAAGACCAGAGACTGTTTAGACCTCACTCATGTGAAACAAAGCTTGGGGTAGTGCCTGTTCCCACTAGGACCCTATTGCTTGCAGGCTATGGGTCTTCAATCAAGACTGATTAAAAGTTGGTGACTGGATCTGTCTTTTGGACAGGGGGAAAAAAGGATTTTAACAAAAAAATAGGCTTTGCTTTTTGGTTTGTTTTTTCCCAGCTTTCCACACAATATTGAAGTCTGTGCCCCTTCTGCCTCCAGAACTATTTTAAAGCTGAAACATTGCTTCCTGTGAGTTGTAGCTCCATCCTTAATGGGCCAGATTTCCCTGGGTTTCAACTCCCAGGATGCACAGCCTCCTGTCCTATGCACCAGGGAAAAAGGTGCATGAAACCCACTGCAATTTGGCATCAAAGCCTTTGACTTTTTGATAATGTATTTTGGATTTTGGTTTCCAACTGCTATTCTGATCACCACTAGTTATACATGGATCTCTTTCTGCAGTCAACATTTTAAACCATTTTGGTTAGAAGGGTCTTGATTCCATTGAACCTTTGAAGTCTCCTGTCTTTATGAACAGCAATTCTGGTCCTGTGTGGGGAACACAGTGGGACAGTCTGGCTGTGAGGGCACCTGCTCTGCTGAACTCAAGGGTGCTGTGCAGTGTTGTGAATTCACCTGGAGTCTCCTGCAATGGGGTGCTTCCCTTCCACACTTAGCTCTTGACCGAGCCCAGGGTGACCTTGCAGCTTAAGAACATAAGAATTGCCACTTACTGAGTCAGACTATAGGTCTATTTTGCCCAGTTTCCTGTGTCACATGGGGGCAGAGTGTGGATTTGGAAAGGGAAAGTGAACAAGGTATGACTTAAGGTTTTTTCTCCCTACTGGTCTTCTCTCTCTTTTCAGCCTCCAGCATTTAAGGTCTAGGAAGCTCTAATTCAGAGGCCATCCTCTCCTATGCTCAATGGCTACTGATGCCCCTTTACTCCAAGAATTTTTCCAGTCCCTTTTTGGATCTGGATAAACTAACAGCTTCCACCCCATCAGGTGGCACAAATTCCACCCTTTAATGGCACATGTGAAATAAAGCTTCCTTTGTTAAATGAGCAATTAGCAGAGCAATCAAGGCAACTGATTAGAGGATGTCCAATCATCCCAAATCACCAGAGGAAGGTGGTGGACAGCAGCCTTAACAAGGCATTGGTCTACAGCCTGGTGCCTCACCTAGCACAATACTAATTAAGTAGCGACAAATAATCAACACAACAATGTGGGGGTAATCAACCAATTATATACTTTAACAATGAACCATAACAACAGCAGATCAATACTATTAACAACAATAAGCAACAAGAATAACAATACACACATGCACATACATAGATTATTGTTCTTGTTGCTTATTGTTATATATAAAAGCAAGGCAATTAATGAGGAAATTCTACATAGAGATCATAGAGGGGGCCAGAGATCAATCTGAGGCTCACTCTCGGCACTCACATGCAGTGGCACAAGGAATATTGGCCTGCCTTGCCCTCACCCAAGACGCACTGATACTAGACAGCGGATATCGGCTGCCTTGTCCCACACTACTACTCCAGCCCCTCGGCTCCCTGGACTACTCCTCTAGCCCAGGGACTCCCGTACCTGCAGTCACACCATCCGTACACAAACTCGTTCACTCTTCCTCACTCTCTCTCTGACTGCTCCTCCAGTCGCACGAGAGGTAGGAGACCTGGAAGCACAAGAGATGAACTGGATGACAGGAGACATAAAGAGGCAGGTTGTCTCAGACTGCCTGCCTTCATAGTCCTATAACGGACAGGCAGCTGTCAATCATACGAGGCATCAAACACAGATTCACAGGACGTCTCTGTGCACTCTACCTATCCCTGAAATGTATAATTTTTAAATCACTCAAATCAGCTTAGAGGCTTCCTGCACTTTCAGAGGCCGCACTATGCATGCTTTTTTCCCTAAAACTGGGTCACCTTCCAATAAGGATTAAAAGTTCACCCAGTCTGGAACTTTCTTACCCCTGCCAGGGAATGCTGCAAATTTGTTGTCTACGATCCCCTCTTTGATGGCATTGCAGAGTCTTATGTGATGTCCATCACACAACCAAGTCACAGTACCTGTAGCCACAATCTCCTGCTGCATATGCTGCGTGGCATGGCAGTGCCAGTGATGCACCGGGAAGTGCTGCCTACAGACCTGCAGTTGCACTGGATTGTTCCGAACTTAAGCAAAGAAACTACCCCTACTAAAATGAACCATGTACTAAACACTGATAACACACCCGCATCTTCACACTCGTACAGGGGTCTACTTTTACTAAAATGTTGCATAAAACATGCACGCCATTAGACCTACAGTACAATACAATATACGTATACTGTAGTTGTTCTACAGTATTATAATATACTTTAACCATAACAATATACATACATCTATATCACTACATAACAATACTGCAAACAACACTGAAACTGTTATGAAAACTGAAATCCCACAGAAGTCACTGGCATGGGCTTTCTGTATTCTTGGATCAGCATTCGAAGGATTCCTGGCCCCGTTATAAACCCATGCTACTTTCCCCAGTCCTCATCCCACAAATCACAAATACAAATTCCACGAGTTGGAGCAGGCAAGTCAGTCAGGATAGAGTCCTTGACCCTTGCTGGTAGGAGTTCCCTGGAACCAATCAGGGTAGAGTCCTTGGCCCTTGCTGGGAAGAATTCCCTGAAGCCGATTTGCTCCCGACCTCTAACTATCAATGACGTTGCACTTGATAAGGCTGATTCCTGTTCTGAATTTGAGCTAGTATAGGCTCCCTCAGATGCCCCTGAGGCTGACACCACCTCCGAGCTCAACTCAGCATCAGACCCCCACGATGAAGAAGTACAATTGGCATCTCCTGGCATCTCTGAGGCTGTTTCCACCTCCGATTCCCCAACCAGGATCGTCAACGATAGAGTCACTGCTGCCTCTGAAGCCGATTCTGCCTCCGATTCCTCAAGCAGGATCGTTGACCACAGAGTCACTGCCATCTCTGAGACTGAGTCAATCTCCAACCACAAACAGAGCCATTTCTGTCTTGGTCCTACAACACCATGGGAGTGATGCTTCATCAGCTGCTGCTTCAACGTCCGGCTCAGCTGGCACTGTGGATTCAATTTGATCGATTACTGCAGTCGCACACATACCTATTTGTCACAACCACCTTCTCTCCCTCTTTATGGGGAAAGGGTGCTTTCTATTTTCTTGGTTTCACAGTTACCGCCTGTGAAGATGACTCAAAAGCTACCTCGCCCTCCACCCTAGGTGGAGAGGGTGCCCTTCTCTTTTTCCTGGGAACAGTGATCTCAGTGGCTGCCTCAACAATGATTCCAGCTATAGAGGCATCCTCTACCTGAATCTCCTCGCATGTCACTGGTTTAACTTTCCTCCAATGGTTAAATGGTGCCTTCAGTGTTTCCAAAGGGTTCTGTCCTTCCCCTTTCAAAATCATTGAATTTTCCAAACTCCTCTGAATCGGGACCGTATATGGTTTTTAACCATCTTTTGTCCCGGCAGGACAACTGAAGTTTTTCCAGGATCTCGTATACAAGCTTTTCCCGGGCCTCTGTGGTGTCCATGACCCTCCTTGGGTTCAAAACAAAAATAAATATCAGTGACTCACCAGCCAATCACCCACTGACCCAGACCCCTCTTTGGATCTGGCTAAGACAAAACACAGATGAGTATGTTAGTATATTGGTAACACCTTAACCAAATTAATCAAATATGACAACCATCAAACACAAAAGACCCCTTTCTCGGGTCTGAAATAACCAAAATAAAATCAGACCAATTAATTTTGCAGATTATTCAAATGAGATGCTGCCCACCCAGGGGCGCCAACTGTTAAGCACCGGTTAACAAAGCCCTAGTTGGCTTTCAATTCATCAGTCTACAGGGATATAAATGAAGGTGGTGGGCAGCCTGCTCTCACCTACCGCCTGGCTGTACCTGGCACTCTGCAGATTAATTAGCTAATAACAAACAAACAGTACAAATGGAGGGGTCATAAACAACTATATTATGGAAGAACAAAGTCAAGATATACGCAGCAATGACAATACTAATCGATCATGAATCCCAATACAACAATGCAAATGCTAAGTGACAAGACAGTGCCCAGGCTAGGAGGTGCCAGAGAGCAATACAAGCTCTCATCAGCAGCTCGCTCGTGCTGCAATAGCAACTCACGTGCCCTTACTACAGCGCTCAGCTCCACCTGCACGCGAAGAGAGGGATATTAGCCACCCTGGCTCTGACCCTCTCTTACACACACAAAGCCCAAGGTGTTGGCAGTACACCTGCCCTCACTCAGCCACCAGTCACCTGCCCCACTGCACGCTCACTCCAATTTGCAGTAGACTACACACAACCGAACACAACTGCAGCTTGCATACTCACGCACCCAAGCAGGGATAGACCTCTCCTCCGATCTGTTCCTTTCGCCCTCATTCACTCAGGCAGGGACTAACCTATCCTCAAATCAGCCCCTTTTATATCACTTACACATTGTCACCCCTCAATCACTCACACAGCTGATCCTGCATCCAGGCACATGGCACTCAAATCCCTTCCACAGGACGTGCGCAGGTGCACCCAGCACCAGGCCATCTCTCTGAAGTGTGGGCGATTTTTATCTTGGAGCATTTCCCATCATATACACAGCTCCAGATGAGCATGGGCACAACAAGCATGTGGATCACAGTTCAAAAGTTCAACCAACATAAGTGACCTGAGGCCAGGGTCACTTACATGCCCTTCACTGGCACATAAATGACCTTAACTAAGGTCAGGGTCACTTGTGCCCTACACTGCCCTTTGGTTCCTACACCTTTTGTTCCTTTTAAACTTGCTACCTACTAGTTTCATTTTGTGACCCTTTCTTGTCGTGTGACAGAAAGCCCATAAGAAATCCCTATTGACTTTCTTTTTCGCATTGACCATTTTGTAAATCCTTCTCGTGCCCCGCACAAGTGTCTCTCTTCTAAACTGAGCAGGCCTGGCCTCTCTGGTCTCTCCTCACGTGGGAGCCCCTCCATAGTGCTCCTTGTCCTCGTCGCCCTTCTCTGCACCTTCTCTGGTTCTTCTAGATCAGTGGTTCTCAATTTTTTGTATCAGGACCCATTTGTTAACATCAATGGCCAGTCCTGACCTAGTGCCCCTCACTCCTGACCCGCTGTCCCCCACCCCGCCAGTGTGTGCCCCTTAGTGTGTTACATAAACATCCACACCATTATACATACATATATACAATATACATATAACAGTGTATAACAATATAACTTAATTTAACAATAACAATACATAACAATACAACAATTTTCCTGCCTATGCAGGGGGTCGGACTCGATGATCTATTGAGGTCCCTTCCAACCCTAACATCTATGAATCTATGAACGAACAACATTGAAGCCATTATGAAAACTGAAATACCAGCGTTTGCGACAGGGCGTGTATGTGCAGCATGGGACAGGGGGTGGCGGACAGGAAGCAGCCCCTGGCAGGCTTGCACCCAGTTTCCCACATTTTTCTCCCTTAAAAACCTGCCTAGACGCAAGGACAGGGGGCCAAAAAAGAGGACATGTCCAGAAAAATCTGGACGTATGGTAACCCTATTAAAGGAGATTCCATTTTTAAACTGTGTTGATCCATTTTTGCAGGGTTGTTGGTTGTAGCCGTGTTGGTCTAAGGACATAGGCAGACAAGGTTGCTTGCGTAGATGTGGTATCTTTTATTAGACCAGCTGAGTAGTTGGAAAAAAGCTCTTTGCAAGCTTTTGGGCACAAGCAGCCTTCTTCAGGCATAGCTGCTCTGAGATCTCCAAGGAATGAAAGTAGCTACAAGTGTGACAGGAGGTCAGTGAGAATGTAAATCGGTGGAAATTAGGAAAACAATGGGTAGAGCAGGGAAAGGAGGAGGAGGGAGAAATAATGCCAAAGGTAAGCAAACTGCAGAGAAAATTAGAAACCACCTTTTTCACCTAATCTACTGCAGAAGAGATCAGCGGAAGGAAATCACCACTTAAAAGAGAACAATTCAGACATCTTCCCTAATACTGTACGTCTATCTATCTATCTATCTATCTATCTATCTATCTATCCAAAGAGACCACCGAAGATTTTCTACAACCTCCAGGAAGAGCACACACCAACTGCAGATGCTTCCTCAGCCTGACGAAGGGTGTTTATACCCGGAAACTTGCAAAGAACCATTTTTCCAACTAATTCAGTTGGTCTAATAAAAGATATCGGATTTACCCAAAGAACCTGGTTTGCCAAGGTCCTTAGACCAACACGGCTACAACCCACCCCCCGTCCCAAAGGTAAGCGGGGGAGCCGGAGGCAGGTGACATCTGCCAGGTAGAACGGCAGTCTGCGAAACAATAATTATAATGTCCTCTCCACCTGATGGTTGGAAATTAGGAAGACAAAAGGTGGAGAAGGGGAGCATAAATGGTAAGGTCAGGGGGTGTAGCTGTGTGGGTATAAGGATGTCGGCAGATATGATTCTTTGCATGCTTGCTGGTAGTTGGGCCACTTATGGTTGTGGACCGACTCTTGAATTTGATAATTTGGGCTAATTTGGCGGCATATTAAATATATTAATATATATTTGCGGAATATTAAATTAAAAAACAAACAAAACCCCCCCCCCCCAAAAAAAAATCGGCTGTTTTGTATTACAGCTGGAAAAAAAAACAGTAGTCCGGTCAGGCAGGATAACGTGCCTAAAACGAGGTATGGTTCAGGGGCTGGGGCTGGCGGGCGCGCACACCCGCTCGCAGCGTGGAGCAAGGCTCGGCGCCGCACGTGGCTGCTCGCCAGGCCGCGCAGTCGATGCCGGAGCCACGGATGCGCCGCGGAGGCGCTGGCTCGGTGCTCGGCTGCGC
>NW_005841853.1:2869363-2873606 GCF_000455745.1 Alligator sinensis | reverse complement strand
GGGGTTGAGGGTGCCCCTGTGTGTGTGTGTGCGGGGAGGAGGGGATGGGGTTGAGGGTACCCCTGTGTTTGCTGCCGGGTCCGTGACTGGAGAGGGAGTGCCTTGGGAGGGTGTCCAGGGCTGCCAGCAGCAGCTATGGGTGGGAATTGGTGAAGCTGCTTCTGTGAGTGAGGGGGGAAGAGGTGACTGCAGCTGCCACAGTTGTTACCAGAGAAGTGCTGGAGAGGGAGGCAAGGGAAGCCTTGGGCCAGGGGTTGCTGGCTCTGTTACCCACTCCGAGAGCAGGGTGATGAGCCCAGCCTGGGGATCTGGGGCTGCCAGTGTCACTGTCAGGCTTGTGTGAGAGTAGCTGTCAGTGTAGCCAGCAGTTCCGGATCAGGAGTATCGTAACAGCCTTCACGAGCTCTGCGATTGCAGGGGGAGCTGTTGGCTTGGGATCCCCAAGAAAGGTGCTGGGGAAAAGGGAGAGGCCTGGCAAGGGTGGTACCACCACTGCTGCCCCTGTGAGGCCTGGGGTCGCTGTGGGGATGAAAGTAGCTTGGCTGTCACTGCTGCTTTGAGCTCAGTGAGTCTCAGGAGTGATGTCAAAGCCGTCTCTGCTATAGCAAACTAAGTGCAGGGTGGTTGGGAGCAGGTGAAGGGGTTACAGTGCAAGCCTAACGCATAGAGGGAGACGGAGGCCTAGAGATGCCACTGCAGGCTCTGTGGGGCAGAGGTTTCTGCTGCTGGCGAGTAGATTTGTGGGTGCTTGGTACCTGACACGACTAGTACTAACATGATTTACTTAAGATATGGTTACTATTGTGAGACCAGGGTTGGTTGGGATTACAGAGCTGATTGCCTACCGTGACAAGTGCTACTGAACTGTGGACTGTGGGGATTGTAGGTTTCACTGCTTCTGTGAACTTGTTGAATCTGATTTTGATAACTGGGATCTATGTGTTTTTGACTGCCTTCAGGGACTGACCAGAACTGATATAAGACAGTGTAAGTCTATATGGGGGGTGGGCAATACTATTGACATAGATTCATAGATTGTAAAGGGCTGGAAGGGACCTTGCAAGATTGTCGGACCTTGCAAGATCCAACCCCCCTGCACCAGGCAGGAAAGATAACTGGGGTCAGGTGACCCCAGCAAGGTGACCGTCCAGTCTCCTCTTGAAGATTTCCAGGGTAGGTGATTGCACCAGCTCTGGAGGGAGTTTATTCATTTTATAGTAATAAACCATTTATGCAGCCGGTACAGGGGGACTTTACCAGTGCAGCTGCCAAACTGGAGAATTTCACATCTAGATCCAAAATTAATCCTGTATAAATATCTATCTCCCTAGGAGACGAGAGAGAACTAGGTTGTGAGTTAAGAGGGGCTTGGATACCAGCAGCGGCTGGGTCAGAGCTATTATGGTTGGTATTCTCCATATGAATTTGGAGA
This sequence comes from Alligator sinensis, assembly GCF_000455745.1. Classification (NCBI taxonomy): domain Eukaryota; kingdom Metazoa; phylum Chordata; order Crocodylia; family Alligatoridae; genus Alligator; species Alligator sinensis. The sequence continues at coordinate 2,872,174 of NW_005841853.1, read as the reverse complement.
GAGAGAGATGTACCTTCTTAACTGTGATGGAGATACCACTGATTCCTGCCCAAGATCTAAGAGTTTGGAAACAACCTAAACTTGAAAACTGGTATTACGTTGCCACAGCTGCTCCCAGGAGATTTTTGAGACCCAGAGGTGTGGGATATATGGAGTGGGAGGATGAGTAGAGGGATGCTATAGTATCTGCTCTTTGGCTGATTGAGGATTTACTAAAAGCTGGGAAATAGCCATAACTACTTTGTGGCTGGAGGGAGGGAGTTGTATACGTTACAGAATAGCAACATATGCGTTGCTTTCCTGTAAGAAGCTGTGTATTGTGCATGTGGTGCAATATTTGTTGTATTATGTGCCTCACATTGTGATGATGTTCTTAAAAGTGGCTGTAAAAAAGGCTGTTTGTTACTCAATAGATCCAGGTGCTTTTTGACTTGCTTGCTTTGCACTGCCAAAAATACTTTGTTACTGCTTTTTACTATATAAAACCAGCACCTGTCTGCAAGAAAGAGGTGGATTCTATCATGGCTTTTACATACAGTTAGTAGGATTAACTGACTTTCAATTGGTAGTGTCATGACTGATGATGTGTTAGGTGCAAATTACTCAGCTCAGTGTTCAGTGATGAATTCAATAGTGGCGTTGGCAGCCGAGGTAGGGGACTCCATGCACGTATAAACAGAAAGTGGCTTTCCTGAGAACAGTTTATTCTGTTTTATAGCGACATCATCAAGGTCCACATTCTTTCACTTAGAAAATAAATTGATGGCTTTTACATCTGTGTTAGATCTTCTTCTTGACTATTATATCACATTAGAAGAGATGCTGAACAAATGAGGGAGGGCATTGCGAGTACTGTTATCTCAATCACTACATTTCAGAACAAAAGAGAGCTATACTTAGGACGCTTACTTGATGCTTGCTCAACTGGTGTTATTCTTCTATGAGTGCAATAGCTGTCAATAGAAGGGGAAATGATTCAAGTAGCAGCTTCCTCGTGGCTCTCCAAAGATGTGGTCCATATCATGAAAATGTTTCAGAACGTGTGAGGAGAATTTATTACATACAAAAAATGGAGTTTAAAATACACATTGTGGACTCTTATGATATTCAAATTAGTGAAGCATATATAAATGACTGATTTAAACATGCCATCTTGAGCTTTCTAACTTGCATGATTTTGCATTGTGTTTGAGAAATAACGTTGGATTGAATAATGAAAGATTAGTATTGAACCTAATGAACCTTACTCGGATATTAACGGTCTTCGGAGAGCTTAGTGCCCCAGAAGCACTGGGTTTTTCAGCTTCCTGAGCGCTGTAAAGAAAAAAGGTAAAGAAGAGTCTTTGGTTTAGATGCCAGTAAATCTTCCTTTCCCACACAGTTTGTAAGGTCTGCACGACAGAACTGGGTATTTAGGAGATCCACAAGAATACAGCTTGGTAAATGTTCATTATTTTGTTCTAAAATGTACAGTGATTGAGATAAGAGTATTTGCATCGTCCTGCCTCATTTGCTGTGCACATTGCTTAAATGTTGTCCTGCCCATCTGCGTTCAGTCTGTCCCAATGGAAAGTGTAATTTACTTCAGATGTTTGTAAATTTAGTAAGGTTTCAGTTTAAGTGAATTGGTCTTGGGCAGTGTCTTTTTTGTTCAGTGAGACAACTTGCATGGTGGAATCAGCTTTCCTTTTTCTGTTCCATTGTTAAAAAGTTTGGAGTGAGTTAATTTTCATTGCTAGAATTTCTTATCACTAGCATGGATTATTTCAGCGTGAAAGTGACCCAGAGTCCGAAGTGCAAACTAAAGTAAGTTCATGGAGAATTTTATAAACAAAGAAGACTGTGATTATTTGCTGTAAAATAGAGCGTGGAATATTTTGTTAACCACCTACTCCAATGTGTCTGCTGATTGTCATTGTGTGTTCAGGAGTATATATAAAGATGCCACCTAGATTTTTTTGTCTTCCTCTGAAGAATGGAGTCAGAATATTAGATTAAATGGAGTTCATTATCTTGATTTAAACTGATCTTTTAAAAATTTTTTATGTTCTTAAGACTTCACTTTTACGAGAAGTAGGGGTGCACCAATTAAAGACTTTTTGGAACCCATACCGATGGCCGATTATTAATGAGCCATATTGGCCAATACTGACCTGATTGCTGATATGCAGCCTGGCAGCTTGGAGACCAGCATCTGGCTGGTAAGTCTGTTGTGGGGGGATGGGGGTGGGGTGGCAGGTCGAAGCCCCTGCAGTGAGGGAGAGAGTGGAGCTAGGGCTGCGCTGGGCATGGGACAGAACTGTGAACAGCTCATCTGGGGGGGTGCGGGGGGGGGGAGCGGCTTCTGCTGCTGCACACCCCCCAGGGGAACCATGGGAGGCATGGGCCCCCCAGACATGTGCGTTGGGGGCGGCACTGGGCTCTTCCCGGCCGGGGGCAGGGCTCAGCTGGGGCTGTGCTCGGGGCAGGTGGTGGTGGCCCTGGGAAGGGGGCACCCCATAGCCCTCTATCACAGCACTGCCGCCACCTGCCCCAAGCACAGCTGCAGCCCAACTACCCTTCTGGGAAGAGCCCAGTACCATCTTCACCCCGTGTACAGATTCGGGGGCCATGTGCTCCCCATGGCTCCCCTAGGGGTGAGTAGAACAGTGGGACCCGCTCATCCCTGTGCTCCCTGGATGAGCCACTTGCGCCTCTGTCATGCACCCAGCCCCACTCTCTCCCTCACCTCAGGGGCTTCAGTCTGCCCCCCTCCATCCCTTTTTCCTTTCCTTCCCCCCCCCCCCCCCCCACCACCACTCCCCCCCCACG
>NW_005841853.1:2826231-2869353 GCF_000455745.1 Alligator sinensis | reverse complement strand
GCTGGCCGCGTGCATGCTGTGGCTGCGCATGCATGTGGCATTTATTGGCAACATTATTGGTCACATCAGCCAAAAACAGCTGATTGCTGCTGATGTCCATTTTCCTTTTATTGGTGCAGATACGATATGGACTGATGTATCGGTCCACCTCTAATAAGAAGTTGAATATTCAGATTATAAATGCATGGGAGATGCAGTCTAGGCGCTTCTTTGTTACTAGAAGTAAGAAATACTAAAGTTCTTCAGTCTTGAAGTGTGCTGTTTCCACCAAGGTTAAAACTTGACCAGAAAAGACTGATCTGGTGTTGCTGTACCTTTTCTTTGTGTATCCTGTTACCTCTCACATTTTATTTTAAAGTTGTCTAATTTCTTTTTGGCTGCTAGCAATTAAAGATTGTTCTACTTTCTACTTGGTGTATATAAGGTCACCACGAAGTGGAACAGACTTCTGGTTACATTAACAAAATGTAGGTGGTGCAGTGAAAGCTAGTATTGAACTATCATGCAACTGTGTCCTGTGTTGTAGAATGGGATTTTTTTTGTCCGAGATGTAATTACCCTGATGCACACCCACAATGTACATGCACCAAACTAATGCAACTTACTCTAACAAGCTAGTTGTGTAAGATGCACTAGTGCAAGCCTCATTTTGACCTAGACATTAGATGTTTTCACTTTTTCCTCTTTCGTATGACATTTTAGGATTACAACATTCATAGGTTAATGTCTAAATTTGATAACTATTTGACTTTCAGGGGTAGCTGCATGGATTGATTTTTAGATCACCATTAAATCATCTAATTGGGCAGTTGTTCACAATGTGTTGCAGCGTCTGAAAAATAGCACCACATTTGCAACCTGGATTCTCTTTGATTCTCCATTTATGGAGTTAGGTGTCCACATTTTCCATGAAGTGTCTGGATGCGATTCAGGGAGGACCAAATCTTTCTCGGTAGGTCAAATCCTGGCTGGGGGATTGTAGGGTTGCTGACAATGTATATCTGTGGCAGGTTGGTATTTGCCCAGGCTTCCCTCTTTGTTTTTTGGTGCTCTTGTTGTCATCATAGAGCTTCTTGGCATATTTCCAAAAGGATTTTCTAGATTTGAGCCTATCTTGTGGTGGTGTAGTGATGTCCTTGTTGATTGGGAGGTTTGCATTACCGATTGCCTTAGGCATCGGGCATGTTATAATTATTATGCCACATGCCCTCATGCATGTGGCATCGCAGCAGAGCTTTGGGGGAGCAATGTTTGCCAGAGCTGGAAGCCATGGCAATGGCGTACTTTTTAGTATTCCTGATATAATTCGCATAGCTGCATTTAACTGTGTATCAACAATCTTTGTGTGCACCTTTTGTTGCAGACTGGGGAGCAATATTCTGCTGCAGAAAAAACAAGTGCTAGAGTGGCCAGTCAGAGCGTGGTTGCATTTGCTCCCTATGTCATTATGGCCAGTTTTTGCACAGGATTAACTCGTGCTTTCGGGTTTTTTTAGCAGTGTTTCATAGATGTCACAAAAGGTGTGGGTGTGATCAAGGATTACACTGAGGTATTCCGAGAACTTTTCATGCTTCACCACTTCTCCACAGAAAGCGATGGCTGGTTTCTGGTTGGCATGGGCATTGTTTAGATGAAATGACGTGACAGCAGTTTTCCCCAGATTTGGGTGGAATCTCCAACACGTGAAATATTCTTCAAGTAGCTTGAGGTCTTTGCAAAGATCAGTCTGGACTTCTTTGAATAGTAAGCACCAGGTCATCGGCATAGCCAAATTTCCAGCTGGTGGTGACAGGAAGATCACTTACGTATGCATTAAAAAGTACTGGTACTTGGAATCCATATGGCATTTGGTTACATCCTGAATTGTAATGGTGATAGCTATAGGTGTATTGTTTTCTGGATTTGTTGTGGTGACATCTTTAAAGCTGGATTTCACATACCTTGCTGTGTTTGGGATGGTGATGCTAGTTCGTGTTTGGGATGCTTGCACTGATGTCATTACATTAACATGTTACATTGCTGCACACTCCTTTATCTTAGATAAGTCCTTTTGTATCATAATGTAGCTGTCTTCATGGCACATGGGGTTTGAGGCAGTATGTATGAACAGCAGAGAAAAGAGTGTCACTTTTCTTCTCTGTCATGGGTAGCAGTGCTTCACTATGAGCTTGGAGAAGTGATTTGCTTAGACATACTGGCCGCATCCACGTGAGCAGGGGCATGCATTTGCAGTGGCACAAATTTGTGCAGCTACTTTATGCTGCTGTGTACACCCCTGCTCATGCAGTTTGCAGCAGGACACATTGTGCTGTAGGGGGGCCTGGCTGGGGCACAGGGTGTGTCAGTGTGGGGGTAGCTAGCAGGCAGCCCATGTGCTGTGACACCCTGTGCCCCAGCCACCCGGGGAGTGGCATGTGGACATGGGGGAGCCTCTCCCTGCCTGGCTGGGATGCAGCTTGCCTCGAGATGGGGGAGCAGGCAGTCCTGGACTGGCTTCTCCCCTGTCTCTGTGTGCCTCAGTGTGGGGGCTACTCTGTGGAGCCCCCACACTGAGGCACGTGGAGCCCCTGTGCTGAGGCACCTTGTGCTCCAGCTGGCTGAGGTGCAGTGTGGCTTGAGATGGGGGAGCAGGCAGCTCCCTCCGCTTCCTGCTCCCCCGTCTCGCGGCACACTGCACCCCAACCAGCTAGGGAGCAGCTGGCTGGAGTGGTTACAGAGTGCCTCAGCGTGGGGGCTCAGCAGCGTGTGGAGATGGGGGAGGAGGCAGCCCTGGGCTCCCTCATCTCTGCATTTGTCCCAGCACATGATGCTTTGTGCTGCTTTTTTTTTCCCCCCAGGGGTTTTATTTATTACTGGGAAACCATGGTAACAAATTTTGCCCCAGCACTGTAGCAGCACCCCATACCATTTAATGTGCAACATGCACGCCACCAAAGAGGTTTGTGGCACCACAAACCACACATGCTTGCACATCTGAATCCAGCCCCTGAGTCTGGTAAAGTTGGAAACCAAGAGGACATTACTTCTCATTTCATGCTGTAACTGCTAGAAAAAATTCCCTCCATGATTAGAGTCTATTTCAGTGGTTACATGGAAAAAAGCTTTTTTTTTTCCCTTTTTTGCAATTTATAGTTTTCCTGCATGTTCTCCTTCTTGAACAGTTATTCTCACTGCTGTAAGTCATGAATAAAGGTGAAAGCCCCCTCTCTCTTTCCTAATTTTTTCAGTTATTTCTTATTTTGCCAAACTTTAACAATTCTAGTAGACATTTTTTATATGTGCGTATTGCTTCAGGCTGAATTTTTTGGAAATTTCAGTAAAAACAGTTCAGCCATTAAATAAAATAGGTAGTTTTGCAAGCACTGTTTTCTCTCCTTTTTTCTGTCAGCTGTCTCTTTGAAGAAATTGAACACCTCTAGGATTTGGACTAGAAACTATAAAATTTGGCAGGTTATGTGTGGGCAGGTTATGGAGATTCATTTACTTTTTCATGATAATATAATTAGCTGAATTTTATAAGGCTGTTCTCTCTACATTTTGCCTAACCTTATACTTAGAAAGGAAGACAGTATCTGTTACTTCAGCTGTTCCTCACTGCATTTTGCTGATTCTTCCCTATAAATGCTTAAGGTTTGTCTACAGGGGAAGCTGACCAGTAGAACAAAAATGGTGCAAGTCTCCATGTGGATGCCATATTTCTGCATAATCTTTCCACTTGCATGTAGTTCTACTGCTATTATAGTCCCAGTTGTTTTCCCCAGGTAGATCTGTCCTCAGATGCTTTTCTGTTTCTCAGGCTTTGATCGGTGGAATTTGACATAATTTCACCAGTTCTCCCGCAGCTTTCCGATTAGCTGTTATGTCAGCGAGTCTTGCCAGTATCGTGATACTCTATTCCTTTTTGTCAGTGGTAGTGGTAGGAGCAGAGGCTTTGGAGCTGAATGCATGCTACACTGCGGATCTGTGTATGTTAATAATTAGTCTATAAAAGCAATATAGCTCCCAAAATTAAAACTTTACTTTTTTTTTTTTTTTTTTTTTTTTTTTTTTTTTAAAGGATGCTGAAACTTGGCTGAAATTGGCAGTATAGGTAACTTTTCCTGGTGAGCTGTTTTTTTCAAGCCCTGAAGGTACAGGCAGTGCATTCTGGGGAACTGGTCTTGGGGCTGGCAGTCAGAGCCTCTAGTTATACCTGTTTCTGTCCTTTATTCTGCCATTTAGTAGCATTTGATGCATCCCCTCACCTATGTTTCAGTTTCATCATTTGCAAAGTAAAGATAATACCAACCTCAGAGGAAGTTAAGAGACTGGTGTAACTGGTTAAACCATCAACTTTGAATTTTTACTCACTAAAACTATCTTTAACCTAAGAATACAACTTACAAATTAAAAAAGAAAGCTATTTTTCATTATATTTATTTTTAATATAATTTAGCAACTCGTGTAGTCTGAGTCTCTGTTTTCTTAGAGTGGTTAGTTTCCCATATTGCTATAGTGGGTCTTGAGCACCACAGAGGAAAGGGAAACATTAACAAAGAGAATATTTAAATACGACTATAAAGTCTGAAGAATTGGTCAGGAGAAGTAATTGATGCATGTGGCACCTAAAAATATACCTTACACCTCTTTAAGTTGAGAGGATTCATTTTTATTGTATAATTCAAGTTCTAATATAAATAATCTGGAACACTATTTTTATGTACTGTATAAGTTATTTCTCTTCCCTGGCGGCAACTTCCCTTAAATTGGGGTGAATGATGATCTTGCCCTGAGCAAGGGGCTGGATTATATGACCTTGTGAGGTTTCTTCTAGCCTTATTTTCCTATGATAAATATACTTGTATTATACTTCCACAAGTCCCAAGATTATTTTATATTTGTGCTAATTTACTTTGTGGCAGCCTTATGAATTATTGTTGCCTCTTTGGAAGCAAACCTCCATGTGATGGAGTATGAGGTATCTTTACATAGACCCTTTTCTAATGTTGGATAAATATACCGTATGTACTCAAGTACAAAAGGAGGCTTTATCCCCTGTTTTTAACATGGGGTACAGGACCTCTCATCTTGGATTTGAGTACAAAACAGTAGGAGATTCCTGCAGGTCTGGCTCAGCCCTGATCTGGGGTCAAGGGCTGAGCTGCAGCTGCCCTCCTGCCACCTCTGCCCCATGTTAGCTCCCCACTGCTGCCTCTGCCTCTACCTCCCCCCGCACCTCCTGCTGCCGTTTACCCTCTCTGTGGCTCCAGCATGGGGCCTGTGTTTATTTTAGCCTCAGCTTGGCCAGGTACTAGCTGATATGGCTATAGCAACTCTGGCTGGGCCCTAGAGTCTGGGTTGGAGCTTCTTGGAGGAGTAGGCAGGGGGAAAGATGGTGGAGAGGTGGGAAAGCAGAGCCTGTGTTGGGGACAGGCAGCATGGGGGGCCAGGTGGAGAGGTAGGCCCTGGTAGCAGGCTAGGTGCTGGAGGGGCAGGCAGCAGGGAGATGGGGGGCAGGTGGCAAGGGGGCAGTCAGGAGGGGGCAAGTGGTGGCAGGGGGCAAGGTGTATGTGAGGGGCAGGGGTCAAACTGCTTGACTCCTGCCACCTGCCCCCCTGCCACTGGTTTCTGTGCTTTTTGGGGAGATGGACAAATTTAATTAAATCAATTAAATTCTATACATGGAAAATTACTGCAAATTTATAAATTGTCCATGTATAGAATTAATTAGTGGAGAGTCATCTTAAATTCAGAGTCATCTTGGATTCAGGTAAATATGGGATATATGACACTTCCTTACATGCATTAGTGTTTGTTGCTTCTATGTTACTTTTCCTGGCAGATGACTTCGATAACTGCTTTTGGGAAGATGTCCTTCCTGATGTTAAAGTTTTTCCAGTCATGCTTATTCATTTTTGTTTCTGGAAGCTGAAAAGGATTTTTTCCCCTTGCTTCTTTTGGGTTCCCAAACTGTTCGTCGTGACCCCGGATGGGTTGCAGTGTGACGCAGCGCTCTTTCCCATGCCAGGTCTTGCCTGCTGGGTTGCAGAGGCTCGGGGAAGGGGCAGCAGGACACGGACCCCAAGCCCACAGTAGACAGCCTGCATCTTGCCCCCACCCCTCACAGGCTTCGTACTGGCTGTGCTGCCCACGAGGGAGGAGACCGGTGGGAAGCCAGGCTCCACGCTTCAGCTGCTGCTTCCTGTGGGCAGTAGTCAGGACTCAGGTGCTGCTGGGGTAGAGGGGCAGGGGGCTGCAGGCCCTGGGGCATGTTGGGAGAGTAGGGGGCTACAGATTGGGAGTGAGGGACAGTGGTAGAGCCATGGGGCTGTGGGTCAGAAGTGAGGGGTACCTGGGGGTTAGGGGGCTGCAACTTGGGAGTGAGGAGACATACTGAGGAAATGGGATCATAAATGGTGTCATACTGAGGAAAAGTTTGGGAAGCACTGCCCTAAGGACACTGTGGCCAAGTAATCTAGGTGGTTGCCTTGGTTAAGTGCAACATGTTGAAGAACATAATGGCCTCAAGACATTTATATTTAATCATGTTACTGTAGTCCCATTGATTTCAGAAGTGCCTTGCAATACCAGGGTCACAGTCTTGGGAAGAAGCAACTTTTGTTATTTTTTTTAATCCCTAAGTTCTCATTATAACATAACTGCTTCTCCTCTACTTCATTCATTAGTTGGTATGGTAAGGGGTCAAAAATCTGATTCAGTGAGCTCCAACTTGCATCGGCCTTTTTGTACTTGAAATCAGCTCTTCTTTAGTTTGGAGCACTGCTTTCACTAACCGCTCCAGGTTTCCTGTTTATTGTCGATGATTTGTTACATTTTTTTGGTTGAGGGACACAAGTAAAGTACGTAATTTTTACTGTCAGTGAAGTCAACTTGTCTGGGATCTCAAGACTAAGTGGACAGCATGGTTAGTGTCTACTTGTGTTTACAGTAGCGCACAGAAGGCCCAGTGGAGAATAACATTCCCTTATTCTAAGCATTATGCAAACTCAAAGTAGGTACAGTCCTTAGCCTAAGGTGCCTATATAAGCAACTCAGGCAAAAGATGAGAGGGAGGAACTAGTTTCTCCATTTTAGAGATGGACAGAATTGAAGCAGGTTAAGTGATTTGCCCAAGGTCAGACAAGGGAAGCCGTAGCAGAGTTAGGAACTGAGCACCTTCTTTCAGAGTCCCGGTGCTAGGCCTTAACCACAAGATCGTGCTTTTGTTCTGAATGATTCTTTTGCATGTCATTCATTTCCCAGTAATATGGAGTGTTCAGGTTGTATTGCTTTTCTTTCTTGCAAAGTTGTGATTGAAAACAGAATAGGTCTGGGAGTAGCTCACTGTTTTGTTGGGAGACCTGGGACAAAATCAAGCCCAGTCCCTCTTGACTACATAGGCTTTATCTGGAATAAAGCAGGAGTAAAACTAAATAGTTAAAAGACAAAAGCAATCTTCTGATTACCAAATCTCTCACTTGACTCTGAGTACCCCTTGAAGTTCTTCAGACTCTGTTCATACTAAAATTCCTTTTTGTCATAGCTGACCATCTGGATCCTATTTGGGATGATGTAAGCAATGTGTTCCCGGTAACGGGGTTAACCTGAATGAGCTAGCATAACCATACTTCTTCAGTTAAGTAAGTACCTGTCAATTCATTGTTAAGAGGTGAATTGCACGTATGGTAATTTATGGACAGTTATGTGTGTAACATGACTATCTAGTACTATAATAATAAATGCCAGTGCATTTTGAAAAGGAGATTAACCGCATGCATCAGGTTTTGAAATGCATTTTAACTATTAGGTTGTGATGAGACCTAAGGTTGGGGGGGTGGGGAGCAGATTATTGCTTACCTTTCTACTGTGAGAGTGTCTTACTCCTTCCACAGAAGCATCTAATACCTGCTACTGTTGGAGACAGAATATGGGCTGTGAGGGATCTAAAGTCTGAATAAAGATAGCAATGTTCTTATTGACGTATTTATCAATCGGTGAAAGAGAGCCACTATGTATTTTAGGACTTTTTCAAAAAGTTTGATTCTTGTAATCTTCATGCTTTAATTTAAAAAATGAAGCGGGGGACACCTGACTAGTACACTGAAGGGAGAGCTGTGGAATAGGTACTGGAGGTGGTGCTGGTGAGTCACGAGGTAGTAGGCTTTGGCTTGGTTGTTGGATGCATGTTGCTCCTCTTATTGGGATGTGGTATTAACCCAAGGTCCTGACTGCCTGGCCAGTGAAACCTCATGATGCCTTTCGCAAGCAAAGTCTGTTGCTTTTGCATCATGTCCAAACTGCATCATAGGGAAATATGGCATTTTAACTGAAATTTCTACCTTGTAGTTTGATTGGGATACTGCTGACCTCATTGGTTTTGTAATATTGCCGCATTTGATCTAAGTGGTGCTTCTGTCTTATGGGTGAAGTGAATAATGTAGATTTTAGTTTATAAAGCATGATAGGTTCTATCTGAATTAAAGGCACTATAAAAAAGTACAGTCTCTCCTATAAGTTCATATTTGTCTTTAGCCAAATATGTTCTGTTTAGCCACATACAAACTGCAGCTAGATTAATAAATCAAAATTCACATTTTAAAACTAATTCTTAATATTTGTTCTGTTACTTTAGAGAGAAGGGAAACTTCCTGTGTACTGAGGGTGCTTGTATTTTTCGTTACAAAACACGTTCTTTAGATTAGATTCTTACCCAAATTCCCTTTTGTTGCAGATGGCCGTACAGATCCAATTTTGGATGATGTAGGTGATGCTTTCCAACTCATGGGAGTTAACCTGCATGAGCTTGAAGATTATATACACAATATTGAACCTGTCACATTTGCACATCAAATCCCTTCGTTTCCTGTCAGCAAGAACAATGTCCTACAGTTTCCCCAGCCTGGAAGTAAAGATGCAGAAGAAAGGAAAGAGTACATTCCTGATTACATGCCACCCATTGTCTCATCTCAAGAAGGTGCGTAATTAACTGTTTTTTTGCTTTGGGAGGAGAGAGGGAGTTTGTTTTTGAGCATTCACATATTTCTGTACATTAAGTTATCCAAGTTGTGCTGCCCATAGTCACTTGATGAGACATCTGGAAGGGCACTGCACAAACAGTGAAATACAACCATGTTTTTAAATCATAGTTAAAAAAAAATAAGGCACAGTGTTGCGGCCAAAATGATAGAACTCATTTCCACTCTTAATTCACTTCGTTTTAGAGAGTAAACAGTGTTAAAATGCCCTGTGTTTGTACAGCTTCCTAGAAACCCTGAATAATTAAATAAATGTGTTATGCCTCTCAGTACTTAAGGTAGGTAGGGCATAATATCCCCATTTCACAGATAAAGCAGAAAGCTTTCATATAGTTTCTCTAAGGGAACAGGGGAAGTTCCCTGCAGAGCTGGCAGTGCAGTGCAGGCCTCCATGGGCATGAGGGACAGAGATCAGTGAAATCAATGATACATAATTCTGCCAAACAGAGCAATATCTTGTTTCTTCTCTCAGCTACAGTAATCATGAGTGTTAATTATCATATTATAATAATAGTGAGAAGGCAATAAGAGGCAATTTTTTTCCTCCTCTGTTTCAGATACAAGAAATATGAGTGCTAGCTAATACGAAGCAGTTAAATCATGTGCAACATAAGTTGACTGTCCCTTTTGATATTGACAGTTGCATATATTTATTGTCTCCCTGCAAGCCTATGTAATGCTATGGGTTAGGTACAAATATGCCAAACAGAACAAAATCGCTGTCCTGAAGACTGTAGAGTACAGTTGACAGGCAGAATTGTAATGAGGTGTTTATTTCTTCTGAAGCCGATTGTGTGAGGACAGAATGCACATCATATTATGTCATGTGTAATGTTCCGTTCAAGTACTTGGTCTCTAAATCCTGAGAGACTAAATGTTGCAACATGGGCAAAAAATCTCCACGGTATGAAGAGGAACACAAACTGCTTTCCCTTAAGTGTCAACTTAAAATAAATCCTGTTTGGGCATTGCCACAAATGATGTACTGAGTTGTTGTTCTGTTGTTGACTTTTATTTGGGTTTACAGTATATTTACTGCTGTTTGTATACAGGTCTATGGATTGAGCTATAATATACCACGCAAACTAAGTAAGATGAAAGTCAGGGGTAGTTATCTGGAATCAGAAAATATGAGACATAGTATTTTCCATATATTTAGCACTGTTTAGAGCAGGGATTGGCATCCTATGGCCTGTGGGCCTGATCTGGCTTGCAGACCTAGGGGGCTTTGGTGGCATTCTGGCAGTGTGGGTGCTTTGCCCACACCTTGGCCAGACAGCAGAGAGAAGTGGTGGTGGTGGCAGCAGGAGCCAGATCAGAAATTATAATCCACCTTGGACCTGAACTGAGTTGTTTCAGGCCCCGACTTGTTAACCATTGCCGACCACTGCTTTCGAATAAATGTAATATTTCCAGAAACATGCTGAGGAATCACGCTGTTGACCTCAGCTGCCCTGGGCACGCAGTTTTCTCATTTTGTTTGGTTGCTTAGACTGCAGAGATGGATATGTACCGTGGTCCGTGAGATATTTTAATGTATCTTATGTTAAAGCAACTGAAAGTAAAGTTTAAATAGTGGCTCAAATACCATTCAGAGCTGAAAGGCTTTTTTACATTGACAAGGAATCACTCTATTTACTTAATTAGAAGATGAGATTTCCCACCCCATTTAACATAGGGGGGAAGGGGAGCCCCTCACCCTTTCACTCAAGCATGGGGGGGGGCAGGCAGCTACCATGCCTTCTGCCCCAACCCAGGGTTAGGGTTGGAGCTGGAGCCACAGCTGCCGCATTCCTCCCTGCTACCTGTGTGTGCCCTGCTACTCCTCCCCCGCAGTCCCCAGTCTCCCCCCCCGCACCATCTTTCTTTTTCTCCCCCTTTGCTATACTCCTCCTTACCCTTGCTCTGTGCTGGCAGGCTCTGTCCTTGCTGCAGCCTGGAGCACAGAGCATGTGCTCCAGCCCAAACTTATAGTAACTGCTTCAGGGCAGGGCTGGAGCTGTGCCCCTAGGCTGCAGCAGTATTGAAGCCTACCAGCAAGGAGCAAAGGTAAGAGGTGGGAGGGTGGATGGGCAGTTCTTGGGGAGACACTGGTGGGGGAGATGGAAGGCAGAAGCAGTGTGGAGTGGAGAAGAGGGGAAGGGGGAAGTGGGGTAGGCTGGGGGAAGCAGGGGCAGGAACAGTGGGGATACGTGGGGGCAGAAGAGGCAGAGGGGGAAAGTTGCTTGCCTTTCTCACTGCCTGCCCTACCACCTCCATATGACCTGCCACCTACTTCCTGTCGTGTGTCCACCTCCCCCCTCCCTGCCCCACTGCTTGCCCCATTATGGCCTCCCGTCTACCCTACCACATGCCCCGCTACTGCCTCCTCTACTGTCTGACCCCCATCTCCTGCTGTATTACTGCCCCCCCATCATCTTTTTCCCCATACCTTCAGTAGTGTGTCGGGGGTGACAAATTTAAGATGACATCATAATTACAGTCTATACATGGAATTTTATAATAAATTTTTAAATTTTCCACGTTTAGAATCTAATTATTGTAGGTCATCTTACTTCCAGTGTTGTCTTGTGTTCGGGTGGGTAAATATGGTAAAATATCTCTTGGGAGGCTTTGTTAACTACTTCAGAAAGTGCCAGACAAAAGGACCATATGTAACTGGACCATTTTTTCTGGGAACCATCAGTACTTAAATCAAGTCTTTCAAAAGTGGGTAGTAATATGGGGATTCTTATTTTGAGGTACCTAACCTGCAGCATCTGTTAGGTGGGCAAGCATGATTCACAAGATAAACCCAGAGATTGCAAATAAGAATCCATAGGGTCAAAAACACTCTGATCTTCTGCGGTCTTTCTGAGTTTTTTGCAACAGAAGAATTGCTCCATTATTGTTCTGCACTCCAAGAATGAGTGAAAAGAGCTGACATTTTCCAAGGGGTGCCTTGACTCTAATATGTTTGAGGACCACTGAGCTGTAGGTAGGAAAAAAGGAGAGCTATATTAGAATGCCAATTTGATTCTGAAGTGAAGTCCAAAGTTGGACCAAATACTGAAATGGTGGCAGTTATGCAAGTTTTGTCTGTCATTTTTATGTGCAACTCTCTTGCAAGTTGGATCCAGGAGTTACATTATAGCAGTCCTTATAAATAATGTAGGAATCCTTTTAACACGTGGAGCAAGAAGGTATAATTTTCCCATTTGGATGGGCACCAGGAAAACGTCTAATGAAGAAGGCTAGTATATCGGGGATTACAAAGCCTTTTTTTTCTTTCAATAAGGGCTTGATACAAATGTAAAATGTTGAATGCAGTTAGTGGATACAGGTGTTATAGTTGTTGTACCATACTTAAATGTAATTCAGGGCATCTTCTTGATAAAGAAATCTGGAAGTTTGAGTTGAGTATGAGCATCTAAAACTAATGAATCATGTTTACAAAATATGATTTTCATCTCATTAATTTTTGGACAGATGAAATAGACTGGAAGGATCAGGCATCACAGCCCAGCACTGTTTTATTAGTAAATAGTGTTTGGTCCAACTCCCTATCCTGTCAGAGAGGAAAGTATATCCAAAACGTTAATTTAAGAATTGCACGACGTAGAAGGCGACTTGTAAAAGTGTAAGGCTTCACACTAGGCTGACGTTTGTTATAGTTCAAAATGTGTCCACATCACTTCACACAAGTTATGAAGCTCTAATTCTTATTATTTTTCTGTAGCTGTCATTTAAGCATCAACAGTGCCAGTAATGACTAAGTAATTGAACTAGGCATTTCAACTGTAATAAAAGGTTTAGATTTTTAGAAAAAAATTGTATTGGTAACCATGTTCAGTATTCATCATGACCAGTAGGTGTTGCTAACCACCTTCTTAAGACTAAAGTTACAGTTGCCCACTACTGTGGTGTTCTCTGTGTCTGCAAATAACATTAGTGCCACTTACTTTCTATAACCTGATGTTTCATGTGGGGTGTACAGTCTGTTTAGATAGCTTGTCCAATTACTTAATTACTAGAAAGTCCTGGCTGTATTACAAAGACAATTTTGAGTGTGTTCCATTCATGTATGATAGCCTGCAAGAAACGCTGGTACTTGTGCTGCCTCGATAATAGTCTGAGCAGTAGGTGAGAAAAAAGGCAGACCTGTCTCTGCCATTTAATGTTGAGTTTAATTTTTGGGGCTAAATTCTTCTACTCAAATACTGAAAATGGTTAGCAGAATGTGACTGTGTTAATTATGGAGTGTGACAGTTTAGTAATTTACTATGACTAGAAGACTTGGCATATATGCTAAGTGTATAAATTGTATAGATCTGCATATAAACTCATCCCCATAATACAATCTGATTTAGTATTACCATGGTAAACGTTGGGCTTTTAGTGGTATGTTTGCAAAGAAAATTTAGGGGATTATTTTGTCATTGTATCATGACGTTCACTTCTCTGCCTATTTTTAATTACTCCCTTTTTTTTTCTTTCTTAGCAGTCTTAGTGCTGTTGTCACTGAAATGTCACGGTAAACTTATAAAACAGATTTTTTTTTTGAGGAGAAGATAAATTGGTTGCAAAACATGATGGTCTTGCTGTAGTGTAGAAGAACGACACTTATAATATCAACACGTTCTGTGAAGTTGGTGTTTTGTTTGAAGCCAAAGAACATCAAGAGTTGAAATTAGGCCACTTAAGTCAACAATTTTTCCACAGCGAGCAGTAATTGCTATCTGTGTAGCCAGTAGTGTTTGAGACCTGGACCAAAATGTAAAAGGAACTACATAGTGCTCCTAAAATTAAAAAAAAAAAAAGAAAAACTAAAAACTTGCCCCAAATTCTTGTTCTCATCTGCCATTGTAACCTGATCTTGTGGCTAAATTAATTTGCTCCGTCTTGAGTTGGGGTTAGAGAGAAGGAACTGTGTTACTCTTGTTTGTGTAGTATTACTTTTGTTAATGTTCTGCTATTTTCACTGTCCCTAGTGTTACAGGATTTACAGAAGTTTAGGGCTGGAAGGGACCTTGTGAGATCATCGGGTCAAGCCCCCCTGCCCTGGGCGAGAAAGACTGCTGAGGTCAAATAACCCCAGAGAGGTGTGCATCCAGATTCCTTGCTATTTGTTTACTGAGTAGATAATTTTGTTATCACCAAGCCGATTTGTTGCTTTCTGAGGACTTGATTGCTCCTGGTTGCTCCACAAGTCCACAAAAGGAAGACACGGGAAGTTCTACCCATTGGACAAGAGTTGCTGTCCCTAAGCTTCTTCATAGCTCCCCCTGAAGAAGAGACAGTTTCAGCTGTTAGTTTTTTGGTGCGTCTGTCTTCTGCCTTCAGCCCCTCAACTCCTATCTTATAAAACGATATAATGTGTTGGGTGGAAGAGAGAGTTTAAGTTTGGGAGTCTTTCAGCTTTGATAGAGTATGTTCAAGGACTGGCTTCCTGTTTCTAATCATCAATCCAAGACCAGTTCTTGTCACAGTTTCACAGATCCTGATTTATTTTTGGCTTCAGTCAAAGCATTTATTTCCCTGGCAGATGAGATCATAAGATTGTCAGTCTGATTACAGTCTTGCTTTTCTCCTACTTTAATACTGATATGATATTAGAACCTAATAACCACCAAAAAGCAGTGCTTATAACACCTGAAAGCACTGAATCCCGGCTGTCAAATTATGAAACTTCTTAAACTATCTCTAGTTGCTTGTAAGATGTTAGCTGCTAAAAATCTCATTGGAATTGAAGTGGGAATGGGGGAAAGCAAGATGGTAATCAAAATAACATGATCTTCAGGTCTGATATCTTGGGCCTACTAGTGCTAGAAATGTAATTGTATAAAGCAGTAAGCCTCACAGTGGTATAAAGCATTAGTGTCTAGCTCCAGTGGCATGATGTATCAGACTTTAAAACTGTCACTGGTCCCTTAGTTTAGCAGTGCTTTTCTTGGCTGTGATCCAGAACTGAATGAAACCAGCCTTGGATCTCAAACTAATGTAATTTCAATCCCTGGTTTCCTCAAGGGTTAAACAAAGCCTGTGAATTTTTAAATCGCCTATGATGGGATTTAAAAATGTCTAGAAGAGCCTATCTGGATATTGACTTAGTCATTTGATAATGTAGATTTCTTTGTCATTGTTTTGACTGTGTTTTTAGCCTTTCTAACTTTTCCCTCCATTTAATCCTATAACCTAAACCTTCTTCATTATGGCACCCTCTGTAAACAGTCCTGGCAGGTTAAAAAATAGCAGCAAGCTTTTCAGCAGAGCTATTCCAGTATCCTAGGCTGTGTAAACCTCACCACACATCAGCATGCTTGTACTGTGTAGTCAGACAATTTGAAGAGTTAAACCCTTGCTAGGGGATCATCTTGGAACACTTTGCTCCTGGCTAACCATGCCTGGTTGCTGAGTATTGCAGGCTCTGCATTGAGTTCCTATAGTAGTGTATGCACTATGCTAAGTGTCAGACACTGATTGCGTTTGTGCGAGTGAGTCTCTGTGTGTGCATCAATCTAGCAAGGAAGGAGCAATGGAAGAAACAGACAAAATGAGAAAAGCAGCCAAGCTTGAGAAGCAGAAAGAGGAAAACCATTGGGAAAGAGCCAATAGGAGAAGCAGGTTTCAAAGGAAAAGGAGAATGTGAGATGGAAAAAGTGTACAGAAAATGTATGTAGTTTAAATCTTACCATTGGACAGGCATAAAAATAACTCCGCTACGTAAAGTGTGTTAATAGTTTTAATTATGAAACCATCTGCATATCTTTACTTTGTCTTAATACAAAACATGATTTTCTTTGGAAATAGTGCAAGGAAGAATTTATCAGGAAATACTTTTGTCACCGAGTCATTGCTGCCTTCCCAAAGTAACTAAGTCCGTCTCAGTGACACAGCTAACCATGATGTAAATGGGGGCGGCTCTACTGCATCCCTGCCTCCAGATTAGGGTGCATCTGTCCTTACTTGAACTCTCCTGCTATGACTTTGATGGAAAACCATGAGAGGAGTTGTTCAGCCTTGGAGACGTCCTAATCCACGGAGGGGAGTGCAAGAAACACTGCCAGTCTCAACTCCAATTAAAGCACTTTAGATTAGTTATGGGTCCTTAGGAGCTCCCATTTCAGGCTCCTCCAGCCCCTACACTCCCGCCTCAAACCTCCATTTGGTATCCACTCTTCAGTCTCAGACCCTTGGAAGGGATTTATAGTCCTTTAACATCAATACACAAAGTCTTATCCACGCCCAGCCTCTTAGCTGAAGGTTTCATAGTTTCATAGTAGGTAGTGTCAGAAGGGACCTAAGCAGATCATCAAGTCTGACCCCCTGCCATGGCAGGAAAGAATGCTGGGGTCAAATGACCCCGGCTAGGTGTCTATGTAGCCTCCTTTTGAAGACCCCCAGGGTAGGAGCAAGCACCACTTCCCTTGGAAGTTGGTTACAGATCCTAGCCGCCCTGACTGTGAAGTAGTGCCTCCTGATATCTAGCCTGAATCTACTCTCCGTCAACTAATGGCCGTTATTCCTAGTTACTCCTGGTAGTGCTCAAGGGAACAGGGACTCTCCTGTTTTCTGCTGGTCCCCCTGGTAAGTTTATAGACGGCCACCAGATCCCCTCTCGGCCTTCTCTTGTGGAGGCTGAACAGGTTCAGGTCCCGTAGCCTCTCCTCATAGGGCCTGCCCTGCTGACCCCTGATCATGCGAGTGGCCCTCCTTTGGACCCTTTCAATGCTATCCACATCCCTCCTGAAGTGTGGCACCGGATGCAGTACAGGCTTTTCCCCAGGAATCCCTATGAGTCGGTTTAAGATGAGCAGAAAAAATAGTGAGCAGCTCGGCTGCTCCTCGCCTGCCCAACACTCCACTTTTTTTGCTGTCTGCCTCAGTCCTGGAAGCTGCTTATGGTCTCCTGATGGCTCTTTCTTCCAATCGGGATCCGTCTCCATCACACAGCTGGGTTTTGTTGTCCCTGCTGAGGCAGTAACTGGCCCCTAAATAGCTGGCCAGCTGCTCAGCATCAGGGCTGGTGTGGCTTTCCAGCCCTGCCCCCCAGCGAGGAATCTGATGGCCTCTGTGATTGTCCCTGCCACTGGCACCGGGTACACCCGGGTCTCTCTGGCATGGTGAGAAATGAAAGACGGTCCCTGCTTGGCTCTTGGAAGGAACCACCGTCTGGGTGAATCTTGGAACATGCCACCAGTAATGCGGATGGGTATGAGCGGGGCTCTGCTTCCCCTTTCCCCAGCGACTTTATTACAACTTTACACCCCCTCCCCCCCGAGAAAAGTCTAAATTGTCTGATACTATAAACTTTCACGTGGAGATCATAAGTTTGTTTGCATCACAAACAAAATTTCAGTGTAATGGGCACAATAGGAAAACTGTATCCATAGTACAAACCCAAGCATACAATTTGGTCTCTAGGTAGCATGGGGAAAGGGCATTTTAAAAGGCACATATCACACCTAGGCATCTAACTCCCACTGGTTGAAAGTGGAATTTAAGTGCTATTTGTGTCTTGGAAAAACTCTGCTTCTTAGGGGATGAAGGTTGTTGGAGAGTCAAACTGAGCTGCATGTGTAAAGATATGCAGGCTTGCATAAGTGGGACTGAAAAAATCCTGGGTGTTTGTTATTTTTGTAGAAGACTTTTGAATATTCTTTCCCTCAGCACCCCCCCCCCCCCCCCAAAAAAAAACCAACAAAAAAAACAAACAACCAAAGCAACAACACAAAAACCCAGGACAGTACATAAAATTGAATTGCAATATTATAAAATATTTATGATGGGGACACTCACTCCTAAACCATCTAAAATGAGCTTAAATGATTCTAGGTTTTATACTTCCCTCTAAAACTTTTTGTTAACTTGTGGGGTTTTTTTTAATTGTCTGATGTGTGAAAGACATTACATGCAAATAAAAGTGAACACTGACTCTACAGAATAAATCATGAAACTGAATATGCAAAAAAACCCCCATAATGATTGTCAAATACAGGAAATGATTTTGCATAATTTTTCAGTTCTAGTTGTCTTGTGTTACTTTTAATAATAGGAAGTTAGGCAGATATATTTTTTTTACATTAACACAGTACCTTTAAAGTTTTAATATACAGTAAATGATAATTCTTGAAGAATTTAACTTTTTCTAGACCTGTTTAAATAGCTTACAACTTGTTCACAATTCTGGGGGATAAAAAAATAAGACTGCATACTGTAAAAATGGTTCAGAAGTCATGCTTCCCTTCTACTGTGAATTATTTACATTGAATTGGAATGAAAGTTTAGGATAGTGACAGGCAAATTGCAATTTTGGTTATAATGAAATCCTTTGAAGGTGAAAACAGGACTTTATGATAAAAGGTTCCTATTGTTTTGGATACTTTTATCACAGACAGCTGTCAGGGTTTTAATTTCCTAGTGATTTTTTTTCAGTAAGACTTTTGTCACTTGCCTTGGCTTGTCACATTATATCAGTTTTTCGTTTTTTTGACAATGTCTGACTGTATTCAGTCCTCATCACTTCTTGCCCTCTGTAGTTCTCCTATACTTGAGGATTTTATTTCATTTGGAGCATCAGGCACCTTTGTACTTTGGAAAGCATGAGTTTTAAATTAGGTTATTGCCTGGTGGTAGTGTGTTACTGTTCTCAGACTATTCAGGAGCTTTTTTTTTTCTCACTACAGAGTGTTTTTGGTAAATCTGGTAGTTGAGAGTGGAAAGTCTGCTTGCTATTTAAAACAGTTTAAAAGAAAGGCACAAGTAAACTATTTCAACGCCTGGCCTTATAACTTCATTATTTTTCAGTGGCATTACCACATGCTGGAGTTTTCCTTTTTTCCTTCTCTCCAAATGCTCCCTGTTTTCATTCTGCTCTTCCCTAGCACCTCTTAAAAGTGCTATGAAAATGTATTTAATGGATAAAATGGTCAGACATTGCTGCTGAACTATGGATTTAGAGCTGTTGGGAGAAACGTACCTGAAATCTGCTGTAGTTCTCACTTGTGTTGAGATTTGTCTCCAAACAATTTTTTTTTTTCAGATTTTACCCTTACTTTTGGAACATGCATATTCAACTTGGTCAAGAAACGTCAGCATTGTTATAGTGTTCATTTTAATGACTACTTCACACACCTGTATGATAGAGATCTACTTATGAGAGAATTTGCCATATTTTTGCCAGTTTACTAACTTAATTTTTTCATGCTGATAGGCAGATAACTCTCCACCCCAGGGCAGAAGTAGTACCATATAAATACACTTGATTTTGAGAAGTGTGGGCCTTTTTTTTTTCTACCTTACATTAAAAAACCTCAGCCATGGCTGTATTTTGAGTGTGTGAGATATAGATGCGTACATATACTGTACTAATATAGATGATATATACTGTACTAATGTTTGTACACACACACACACACACACACACACACACACACTACATACATATAATTGTACACTATATTTGTTGGCAGTGGTGGTGGCAATTCCTCCTGGTTGAGGATGATCAGTCCTGTGGATCAAGTAAAGAGTTATAAATGAGTCCATTGATGGCTAAGAAGGCCAATCTTAGAGCCATAGACACAGAGGCCCCAGGTAGTGGTTCAAGGGAGGGTTGGACCACAGATTTCTTGGTCTTGTTTCCTTTCCTTCTGTTTCTGTCGTTTTTCAGCCTCCACGGCAAGACTGTTTTCTTCAAAGTAAGATGCATCTTCTCTCGCAAGGCGTTGCCTTGTAGACCTGTCCTGGGCTAGTTTTCCTCAATTTGCGGTGTCAGTGCCACACTTTGTCCACCTTGAGGATGTCCTTGAAGTGTTTCCTCTGGCCACCACAATGTATGTATACATATATATATAGTGTGTACACATGCATGTGCACATACGTGCATAGTGTATAAACACGCACGCTATAGCCATGGCTGTAGTAACATGAGGTTTTTTGATGTAAGGTAGGAAAACAGGTCCACACTTCTCAAAATCAAAAATATGCTTACATATATAGTACAGCTGTGGTAACATGCGGCTTTTTCTATAAAGTAGGAAAACAGGTCCACACTTTGTTGTGTGTGTAGTCTAAAGGTTTGTAAACTTGCACCCACTGAGGAATAAATATTCCAGAATAGCTGTGCCTGAATTAATCCTGAAAGCTATTTCATGTGTCAACACTTTTTCCAAACTGGTCCTTCAGAGTGGTTTAAGAGCTAAACAGGGAGAAGATGCCTTTATTCTAGAAAGAATGCCCCTATAGTGGAATTCCTCAGGAAGAGCTGTTTGGCTTTAAATTCACACCCTAGTCTTCAAGTGTAGATAAGCCTGAGCGAGTCACTGAAGTAAGGTCAAACTTCAGACTTTTAAATTTCCATACCACCACATAGTCTAACCCTAACTGGTTTCTTCTGAACAGAATTTTGTAATGGGAGGCCATTGCATGATTTAAGAGGAACAAATATCAGATCTAAGCTTTAGTTGTGGATGGATGGTACTTGGTTCAAAACCAAGAACCACGTACCTGTAGGTAGTTACATAGTAGGTCATAACTTCCTCTGAGCCAGTATCAAACTGACATCTCATGTGGGTTTAGATGATGGCATAATGTCAGAGGTATTATTCTTTGCAAGAACAGAAAATCCAGATTTGATCCTTTTTTTTTTTTTTTTAATGGTTTGATGGGTCGTTTATGTGGGAATTATAGTAGATGCACCATACTGGACAAATAACAATTTACTATATTCTTCATGCCTCTATTCAATTGATGAACTTGGGTTATTTCCCTTGTTCCTTAAATGCATTGCTGGTAAGTGACAGTTGTCTTTCCATTCCAGAAGAGAGGATACTTCAGTAGTGAGTAATGTGCTTTCCACTAGGTTCAAACATCCAGATGAAAGGTGCTTTTCTTCAAAAGTTACAAAGCATTTGTATTTGAGGGCAAGGGAATGACACTGCTGCCTTGTATCTGAGAGGTAATACTTAATCCAAGTGCCAAATGATCTATTTTTCCAGTTCAGAATGAACAATTGTAGTTCCTCCTATCTTGAATGAATTTTGTAGACTTTCGTAGTGGCGATTGAACTTTGCCTTTTGCAGTTTTAAGTGCTTGGAGGAGCGTGCATAAGTGTTCTATAGTTCAAACGCTTTGTTCTTAAAATATGTACAAAAACCAAAACAAAAATAAAATCCACAAATCCTTTTTCAGATGTAACTCTTGCTCCTGGCGTATTTAAACATTAGCACTTTTTCCTTGTATGTACAACGCTAATTGTGTCTGACAGACACAATTGGGAATAGCATGGAGGAAATAATAGCTCTTGACCAATCAGCAAAACTCAGGAAGTCCCAATGCCAAAGGAAGGGAGAGAAACTCACTTTTCATTTCCTCTTGAGTCCACTGTGTTCAGATTAACTTTAAAGGAGAGTGAGATGCAGCTCTGAGGATTTGGTCTCCAATAGAGTGTTACCTATGTATGGAGCCCATCTCAGCAGGCATTGAGTCACCAGCCAAAAAAGCTCTCATAGCTAAGCTGCTGGGTATCCTATTGCAAATTAAATATGAAACAAGGATACACTTGGTTTTGCATGAGGAACTTTAAAGCATTCATTAAAGAGGCTTTATTTCTGTTTCAAATATTTTAAAGCTACAGTACTCTTGAAGGTGATACTTCTGACTAGAGTTGTGCTTTCTAGCTTTGTTTCTGGTATTTGAGACACTTTACAGATTTGAGAGTTGATTTAAAAAAATCGTGGGCAGTAATTTTAATTCTACTTAGAATTTAGCATATTTAAAATACTAGAAGTAAACCATTTCAGATCTTTATAAAATTGTCATCCATCCTATCTTTCTTATGTTACGATAGATATGATATATTTATGATAGAATGTCATAAATCAGTATTTGAAATGCAAAAAATATAAAAATCTAAACATAAATATATACTGTAGTATGCCTGTGGGATATAGGCATTTAATTCCCTGTGTACTCATCTACACAAGACATTCACTATGGAGTAGACTAATTATCTGCCCACTAAACATTTCGCATCTACACATGTGGCTCTATTAGGTCTCAAGAAACTAATCAACTGTGTAGCAGGGTAGTACTTGTAAATACAAGTACTGTCCTGTGCTGAGTTTTTGTTTTTTTTTTTACTCTGCAGTACCTTGTGTAGATGCTGGCACAGGTGGTTGGGGCTTGAGGGTGCTTCTGTGCATGGGCAGCTGGCTAGTCCTGCATTGGAGCACCTTGATGCCCCAACCAGCCAGCCCCTTCGCAGCACATTGAACCAGGTTGTAGCAGCCCTGGGCTGGCAGGCTTCCCCCCAACTCTTCTCTCCCGCAGGCCCTCTACCACCTGGAGCTGCTCTAACCTGTCTGAATGTGCTGTGGTCCTGGGTGCACGTGTAAATGCAGCACCTGGGAACAAACTCTGGTACAATATGCATTGAGTTTATTCCTTCATGCTAGTAGCACGTATAGATTGATTACTGCCCTCTGAACCCGATGCTCCAGCCAGTTTTCTATCCACCTTATAGTCCATTCATCCAGTCTGTACATACTTAGCTTGCCTGCGAGAATGTTGTAGGAGACGGTATCAAAAGTCTTACTAAAATCAAAGTATAGCACATCCACTGGGCTCCCCACATCCACAGAACCAGTCACTTTGTCATAGAAGACAATCAGGTTGGTCAGGCATGACTTACCCTTGGTGAATCCAGGATGACTGCTCCTAATCACCTTCTTCTCCTCCAAGTGCTTTGAGATGGATTCTTTAAGGATCTGCTTCATGATTTTTCCAGGGACTGAAGTGAAGCTGACTGGTCTTTAGTTCTCTGGATCCTCCTTTGTCCCTTTCTTTAAAAATGGGCCCTATGTTTGCCCTTTTCCAATCATCTGGGACCTCCCAAATGCCATGTAGCATGGCCCTTAGTTAATGACGCTTGAGCTTGTCAGAGAAGAAACTACATGCTTTGTCTATATCACAGCTGAGAAAAGAGCACCATGCTAGCAGCCCTGTGAGCCTAAAAACTGGCACGGCATCGCTATATCAAAGATAAAGTGCCTCAACGTAGAGTGTAGAGAACATAAGTAGAAGTTTGGCATAAACCTTCCCACTCTATTAAACTGCTGCTTATCAGTGCAAATAAACTTTAACATTGCAGTATTTTATCAGTTTAACTTGCAGTTTGCTGACCTAATCTATATGCCCCTGCACTCTGTAACCATGCCACCTTGGGCTATAATGTTGTTAGATCCCAGACTAAGCCAAGTCAGATTGTTGCAGTTCTCGGATAGAAGACATCCCAGGAAAAATCTCCACGCTTCAGGAAATAGTGGTGATTCTAGTAGCTTGTACTCTGCTCTGTGAGAAGGCGGCTGTGCTGGTGAGACTGACATGTTTGAAATGAGATGAAAAATGAAATCCTTGCCACTTCTGGCGATTAACAATTCCATAGGTTGCTTTTCAGGAACAGCATGTTAACTAGAATTTAGCCAGGAAGGTTTAGTTAACCAAGTTCTTCTAAACCGAATGGCCCATTGCTGTTTTCAAGGGCATATACATTCATACGTTGTATAGTGCGATTTGAGACAACTCTAGGAAGTGGGGTTTTGCTCTATAGCAGTGCCATGCTGTGTGTAAAAAATTATATGACGTACGGTAGTTCAACAACAATGTAGAAAGCCAAGAAGATCATGCAGAATCCCATTTGATCTGGAGGGAACGTCTGGCACGGGGTGTAGGTCAACACAAAGTGGTTTTGATCGAGAGGATGGAAGCGGAGAGAGAGAGAGAGAGAAGAAAGCAGCGTGCTGGAAATTTGGATTTCAACTTGGGCAACACACGGATCTGTGAAACTTGTAACAAGGTGTGTCGCTCTCGCATTGGGCTTGTCCACCACAAACAGATTAATCAGGCATCTGACTAGACCTCTTACATGTACACCACGATCCAGAGGATCGATGGTTGCATACTACTACTAAATTCTGTACAGTTGCTGTGCACGGCAGCCTCCCATAAGGTGATTGCACCTCAGTAGCAACTGAAGTGAATTTTCTTTTAGGTCAAATTCCTCTTGCTGCATATGCACAACAGATGTGTTTTTATTTCAGAATGGAAATGTATGCGTGTCCCAGTTTAACCTTTCTCCTCTATGCAGGGTAAAGCATTTGGGATGAAAGGTACTGTGTAAATGTAAGATTCCATTTGCCTATGCTCTTGGCTGGAGGAACAGAAAGGCAGAATCTAGCTAAAGCTGGGTTGGGCAAAATATGGCACATGGGCTGAATCCAGCCCCCTGGGTGACTGGATCTGGCCTGTAGCTGCCTCTGCCATGCTGTCCTGCGCTGCTTCATATGAGCAGCTTCAGCCATGAGCAGCTTCAGCCAGGCTGCTCCTGCCCCAGCATGTGGGCTCCTGCTTCTGCTCCTGTTGCCTTCCGGTCTGTGACAGCTCGTCAAAACTCCCTATGTGGCCCTCGGGGCCCAAAAAATTGCCCACCCCTGAGCTAGAAGGAAGTTACCTATTTGGAAGCAAGAAAACTGTGTGAGATATACAGACATTATTAATATACTTGAAAAGCAAGGTGCAAATAAACAGTGTAAATGATGATGCTTCCACCTAACCGCAGCTTTCTTCCTTTATCAAGCATGCATGTAGCAGTTGTTTTCTAGCATGGTGTTTACTCCTATTCCCATACAGTATTTTTAGCAGTGTATTCATTTAAGAGGTGTGTTGGATTACATAGTGATGAATATGATACAAATACCAAGGTACATACTGATAGATCTTCTGGCATGTGAGAAGGGGATGTGATCTGGGAGGCTGGTGGGAAAGATTGGATGGTGATGCCAGGAAAGGAGCATGTGAGATCAGAAGGTTACATATTGGGTTTAAATAACTGACACCATCCCTTTGGAGTAATTGGAGTAAAATGGAGTAATTTTTATCAGTAGATTCAGGAAAACTTACCATTTGTACTAGCTTCCCAATGCAGTGATATACTGCACCTGTATTATGCAGTAGCTATTAGCGTTATCTAAATGGAAAAATCGTTCCAGCTTGAGGACAACTGAACAACTTTTTATATAAAAATATAATATGCATAAATCATATTATTTTTCCCCAAGAAGCACAGTATGCAAGATGCGTGTACCAAGGCCAAAGGTGCTGCCTGAAATTTTTCTAGTTACTCTGTGTGTGTGTGTGTGTGTGTGTGTGTGTGTGTGTACACGTGCATACGTACGTTAATCTGGGGAACTGTGAGACTCTGGAAAACAGCTTAGAGCAAAGACAGCAATGGCTGGAAGATTTCTCTGTTCTGCCACTCCACTGTGAAAGAACTGGTCAGGGCAATCTGCCTAGAAGTAACTGTACCTCATTCTTATCAATATGTTTTTCAGCCTTCAGATTCTTGGCGTCCTTGCTACAGTAAATGAACACTTTTTTTTCTTCACTTCACATTGTTAAAGAATAGAAGAGGTTACTGATACAGTCTGATTTTTTTCTTAGTAGATTTGTTTCTGGTTGTGATATTTTTTCCATCAAGTTATTTTTACCTTTAATTTTGCCTAAAGCACATGAAGTGTACAGGGAACAGCTCACAGAAAAAACGCTATGGATCCCTTTCTTATTGAAAAATACACTTGTGATGTAAAACCCACTTTATCTGTGTGGTGCCATTAAAGATCCCTAACAAACTATCTGATGCTATTTTTATGGTTACGAATATTTAGGCAGACTCCTTGTAGTCTCTGACTATCCAGTTCCACTAATACTGTCTCAGATTTATTGTTATAGATGTGTCTGAACCACTTCAAACACCAGTTAGCCATCAAGTGTATAAATAATTTAGTCAGGGGTGTAAAGGGCAGGGAGAATCTTCTTAAATTTGTGCTGACTAGTCATTTTTGCCTAACTTAATATTCAGAAATCTCTGAGACTTTTATGAAACGTTATCCGCTGTCTCAGTGTTTTAGAGGTTATGTAAGGAGAAAAAAAAATCAGTGCAAGTATCTTAACTCAGAGGTTCTCATTTTCCTCGTGTGAACTACCTTCCCTCCTGTTTGCAGTCATGTGCACCAGCTGTCCTACCTTTATACAATCACCTAATACCCTTTAGCAGCTACAGCAACTGTTACTTAGAGAAGTATTATGGTGTCTTTAGATGTCCAATGCAATTTAGCACTTCAGAACAAAGATAGATAGCGCTATAAAATCAGCCAGCTCTTGACAGTCCACCTTTGTCCCATTTTATATCCCTCAATCAGAGAACCTAATAAGGGTGGATTTTATATTTGAGCCTATGCTGAAGTTTGATGCAGGAGCGGCAGTAACTGAAGGTAACAACTTCATTGGATAATGAGCTGTTAAGATAGGCTTGGTTCAAGAAGAACTTCAAAATTATGGATTCCTGAGAAAAACTGTGTCAACTGTGTACCAATCTGTCTTTCCAGATAACCTTTTTTAAAGAGAGGGCAAGAAAAAGAGCGAACAGAAATTATAGGTTACAACATATGAAGTAAGGCACTGAATGAGTTCTTGCCTCTTCTTCTGTGTTGGATAGTTCAGTGATTGGGAGGGCGCTAGGTTTTTATCAGCAGATTTTTCATTATTTCCAGTGGATTACAAATCTTAGTTTGTAGCTCTCAATCTGCTGCATGCCACACACACTGGCCATCTGTGCCATTTGTGGCATGTCATGTGTTTGCCAACCCTGCTACAATTCATCCCCAGTTGATCCTAGTTGTAAATGGCACATGGTTCTTCAGGCTGCATAAGTCAAGAGCAGCCAAAGGCCTCAACTATGTCATTCCCTTGTGTGTGGATGAATACAGAAACTGGCCCAATGAACTGCAATGATCTGGGACAGAAACTGATCCCCTGATCCACTTAAATGAAAGGATATTACATCTGGTATCCAATGCCTGAGAGGTATAAGGTACAAACTGAGAATCCAAAATCTGATCCACTTTAATATCCTTTCATTTAAGTGGATCAGAGGATCAGTTTCTGTCACAGATCATTGCAGTTCGTTGGGCCAGTTTCTGTATTCATTCACGCACAAGGGAATGACATAGTTGAGGCCTTTGGCTGCTCTTGACTTATGCAGCCTGAAGAACCATGTGCCATTTACAACTGGGGATGGGTTATAGCAGGGTTGGCCAACCTGTGACACATGCCACAAGTGGCACAGATGGCCACTGTGTGTGGCATGCAGCAGATTGGGAAGGGGTCAAGCAGCACGGTAAAGAAAGCAGAAGGCAGAGCAGCAGATGTGGCAGCAAGCCTAGGACAGGGAGCAGAAAGCAGAGCAGCAGATTAGGTAGAGGAAGGGGATCGATCGGATTGGCACTCAAGGAGGATGTCGGGGTAATCTATAGCATGCCTGCCAAAAAGGTTTGCCCCCACTAGGCTATAGCATGAACCTATAGTAAGACTCAGCTTAGTACTTCTGGTTCAAGAATCCCAACCACTGTCTTACCACACACTGTCATTTTAATGGATGGGGGGGTTGTAACTATAAATGCATTGCTCATGCAGGATATTTTAGTTATTTTCAATGTTTTCCAGTTTAAGGGCTTACTAATCTTCAAAATCTTTGTGTTAACTGTCTCTACAACCTAATACCTCTGCTTTGTTAATGCCAGGTGGACATTTTAATTCTGTGAAATTCAAGAAATGAAGTTGGCCTCATTTATAATGGAAACTCATTTTGTCTGTTATGTAGCTATATAACTATATCAAGCAAGGTAATAGAAAAGAACTGCGCTTTCTCTGTAGTCTTGGATCCAAGGAGCATTTTGTACTGCTGTATGTCATTTGACCATGAAATATGCATGCATAAGCTAGAAGAGTTAGTTACTGGGAAAGGAATCACAACTCATGGTAGAAGTGATATCTTTTATTAGACCAACTAGATTTTTGCAAAAAAAAAAAATCTTTAATTGCAAGCTTTCAGGCACAAGCACCCTTCTACAGGCATAGGAGAAAAGCCTGCAAAAGTTCTCCTGGGTAGAAATGAAAGTTCATATTTCATAGGAAGGAGAGTTGAAGGTGTGGTAAAGTTACGGTCAGAAACTTTTTTTCATCTTAATTCTACTCAATCTCATTGTGTTAATTTCATTTGTTTATTTATTTAAGTAAAATGTAGTTAATAAAAATGTGCTTATTTAAGTATTTTTCACATCACAGAAATTCATCTTTTGGTTGAAGAACAATCAGGGCATATTTCCAAAGATGAGAAACCACTCTCTCTCCAACAGTGTATTTTAGAATTGGTGGGGCGGGTAGGAGAGATTCTGAAGAAGATAGTGGGGACTCTCAATATATACTGTATGCTGAGAAAATTAAAACTGTCTGGATAGTTGCAATCACAGATGTCCTCTTGGAGTTTTATAAGCTGTTAACAATTGGTGGCAGTAACTTCTGTTAAGAAATAGGAAGCTTTGGTGATTCTCTGAAAATAAGGGCACAACTTGATATATAATACTACTCTCACCATTGCGAACTGATGCCTAGCTCCTTTTCCCTAGTGTTTTGTATCATGAGGAGATATTAATGAGAATGGAATTAATTATTCTGTTTGTTCAACCGAGTGCTGGAACCAGTTCAGCACTAAGTAGAGCAGTGGTTCTCAACCTTTTTTGTACCAGGACCCATTTGTAAACATCGATGGCCAGTCCCGTCTCAGTTAGTAGTTGAAATAGAAAACAGCCCCCTGGCCCTGCCGATGCCTCCCCATCCCTGCTGGTGACCCTCACTCCCTACCCACTGCTCACCACCACCAGGCCCCAGTCCCCTCAGTGTGTGGGGAGGGGGGCTGTGGGGCAAAGGCAAGGGCACACATCCACGTCCCCCCTGATTTGTCCATCTACAGCGGGCACAGGGCACAGGCTGGATCGGCACAGGCAGGAGCTGCCTATGGCCCAGTAGGTGGGACTCAGCATGGGATAGTAGAACAGGGCGGTGAGACTTTGCTGCTGCCACTGCCAACAGTGCTAGGAGTAACAGATAGGCAGGGGGAGGGAGACTGCGCTGCCCTCGCCTTCTGCCACTGGCTACTCGTGCAGGCCCCTGGCTCCACCCCCAAGAGGAGGTGGGGTGGTGGGCAGTGTCACCTATGCCCTTCTGCCTCCTGACGTGTTGTTTATCCCGCCCACCCCCCCATATCCCTTAGCCTTACCCACAGGGAGCTGCTCTCCATGCTGCCGGGATGCCACAAGCGAGTGTGCGCGTGAACATGCATGTGGCACCCCAAGCAGCTCCTTGCAGGTGGAACTCTGCCAGCCTGCAAGGGGAAACCTGTGGTTTCCCATGTTTTTTTTCCTTTAAAGAATAATCCATTTTCACCGTTTGTTCATGACCCTTTCGTATATTCTGTTGACCCACAGGTTGAGAAATGCTGAACTAGAGCAGAGGCACATTGCATAGTGCAGTGCTGTATAGAGATACCGAGGCTAATTTGGGAATTAGAAGAAGTAAAGCTGCACTGGGGTGGTGTTTTGTCTGGGTTAATTTACCTTGCCTCGTGCTGGATTGTGCAGCTCAGGCATATGCTAAGCCATCTATATCAGAAAGCAGTAGGGCCGCCTTGTGCTAAGATTGTCAGCATTTAAAACAGCTCTTAATTCCACAGGAAATATGTATTCCAAATTCTTGTGTTTTCTAGATGCCCCAAGCAAGTAGGTACAGGCAGTCCTCAGACTTACAACACAATTGGTTCCTTAAAACCGTCTTAAGTTGAAACGTTGTAATTCAGAACCAATTTGCTTATAAGAAACAAAGTTATAAATGGGGGATTGGTTCCTGAACCAAGGCCTGATATCCTATTTTCACTAAAAATACCCCAGAATTTTGCACTTTATCAATTGTAGATGAATAATATAGCTACACTAATGCATTTATATTGTAAATAGCAATCATATTGATTTGGAAGGACTTCTTTGAGGTGACTTTGCTGGACTTTTTGAAAGGCTCTTGGTTGGACTTTTTGAAGGGTTCTTGGCTGGAGTCTTCTCAGGAGTCTTGGTTGCAGGTTTTTCTGGAGTCTTGTCTGCTTTCTTAAAGAAAGTGTCCAAGGAAGTTTGGACATATGTTCTCCAGGGAGACGAGCAACGCAGCGAACTTGTTTGCTGGCGTGGTGTCTCATCGGATCAAGCGTTGTAAAGTCGAAACTGGCGTCATAAAGTTGAAACAGGGTGTCAGTTTATAAACATTGTAAGTGCGAAATGTTGCAACTCGAAACATTGTAAGTCGAGGACTGTCTGTACATACCTTTCCTCTCTCAATTTTGAGACCAGATGAGATCAGATGTATTCATATTAACACAGCCATGGTCTCTCAAACATCAAGCTACTCTCTGTTGCAGTTTACTGAGTCTTAGCCATCTTACGTTGCACTTCCACATCTGTTTTTTTACCGTTGGGCTTTAATGGTTTTATAAACTACTGCAACTGTAGGGAAGTTGAACAACTTAAGGGTCATTATTGAGCAGTGAAAGTATCAAGCTTTTGAAAGAATGCTTATTTTAAGTAGTAAAATCCCAAGAGCTGAAAAATTACCAAGTCTGTAACCCTCCTTTTCCCTCAAATACAACGTATTCAGCCACACATCGGTGCAAGCGTTAGGCCAAGGGAGGTTACTTCTTATGAATGTTGAGCAGGCGGTCTTCAACCAGCTACAGCTTTTATTTGTAAAGAGGATTTTTTTCAAATGCTGCAGAAGCACAAGTTCACGTTTGCAAGTTTGGCATGTTCATTGTTGATGTTTTAAGAGCTGGATTCAGTAAAATGTAATTAAAACATTTGGAAAAATGCTGGAGAAAACACTAGGCTCAGTTAACACAAGAACCTAGATTTTTATTCTGTTCCTCTCACAAATTGCATTTCTGGGCAGATGCCAATCGCCAGAAATCTTAGCTCCAAAAGGTGAGCTGTACTACTTTTTTTTTTTTTCCCCGAGAATGTTATAACCATTCGAAGATAGAGATTTAAAGTGGAATTAGTATCTTATTCTTTTAGTTAGCATCACTACCAAATTGCTATAGTTAAACAATTTGGAGAGACAATGTGGGTAATCAACATCTTCTCCGTCTTCTCTTAAAATGTGTGTCACTTAATGCAACGGTAATGGTGTGTGTGTGTGTTTCTGCTTCCCTGATCGGGAAGCACTGCACAAGTTAACTGTATCTATTTCTGTGATGGAAAATTCCATTTACCTAGAAATTTGATGCAGCAGAGCAATTCAGTCATGTAGTTTGTCATCCCATCTGCATAAGTTTGCTTCTACCAGGCCATTATTGAGTACTTTGGCAATCTTCCTGAGTAAAGGAGGTTTCTGCTGGAGAAACTTCACCTACCAGATTTTCCCAGAAGCTTTTTTTCTAATGTTTAACTCAACTTTTCATGTAATTACCCCTAGTGACTATCCCTTGAGCCACACTAAAGAAATGTCAAGTTCCTGCTTGGAATGGACACTATCCAGAGTTTGTAGACTTAAAGTAATTTTTTTCAAAGCAGCTACATGACTTAGGAAACCAAGACCAATTGTCAAAAGTGGCTTAAGAACCTAAATCCTTGACTTTTAATGGGATGTTATCCCCTAGATCAGCAGTTCCCAAACTCTGACAGATTGCGCACCACCAATTTAAAACAATACTACCTTAAGTACCCCAGCACATTTTTCAGTTTACCTTAAGTACAACCAGCAAGCTTTTGTCATATAAAGTAATTATAATAAATCTCTTAATGTGTACCACCGACAGGGTGTCTGCGTACCACTGGTGGTACCCATATCACAGATTGGGGACTGCTGCCCTTGATGCTTTAAACTCAGATGTACAAAGGGCTTGCTTGCCCAATGTCTAGGCAGTAAACTCCATTAGGGGTATTCATAAACCCAAGATAACCTAAACTCCGCATGCAGTCAGTGGGGAGAGTTAGATACCTAGGAATGGAATCTGCTATTGCGAGCATGCCAAGGAAGGAGACATCTAAACCAGCCATTGGAAAACACCAAAAGAGATGTGTGTGTCTGTAATCCTGACTTTTCCCAGACTGAGATTCCTGCCTGCAATTCTACGGGAATGTGTGTGTGTGTGTGTGTGTGTGTGTGTGTGTGTGTGTGTGTGTGTGTGTGTGTGAGTGTGTGTGTGTGTGTGTGTGTGTGTGTGTGTGTGTGTGTGTGTGTGCGCGCACACGCAGAGAACTCCTTCCTGGATTATGGCATTTTAAGTCATGCCTTTTGCTGCAGATGACTGGCTCACTCGCTTCTCTTACAATGCAGCCGGAGGAAGAAGAGAGGTGGTGTCTATGTAATAATCTCACAGCTTTCCCTGCCCTGGGAGTGCCCTTATCATGGAGCTTAGAGTCATGCTTCCTGTTGCTTACTCTCTCTGGACCCACTGATTTTGCATGCTTTTCTGCACAGCACTACAGCTTCGTGACAGGAGCTGAACAGTGCCCCTTTCTAGCCTGTCCTTAGCCTGGTGGTTGGGGCACTCACTTGAGAGGTGAGAGGCTTGAACTTCTTCAAGCAGAGTAGCACCTAGGACTCAGGCCTCCCACTTCCTGGGTGAGTGCTCTGCCCATTAGGTTTAATAAGCTTCTAAAAGGTGAGAATCACCACCTCCCCCTCCTACTTTTTTTTAATGAAAGTGGCTGTGGCTGCTGCTGAATGCAGGGCTGTCAGTTTGCGTTAGGTGTGCTCAGAGCATCAGGCACCTCAGAAAACTGGTATGCCAAGATGCTTGGCTCAGCTAAGATAGCGGCAGATCTGGACATGTGCAGTAGCTGAATGTCAGGTTCCCAAGTAACTTCACCGGTGAAAATGTATGTGCCTACAGATTTTTGGGCATATAAGCAGTTAGATCAGCTTTTGTGGATCACTCTCTTGGGTTTATATGCCTAAGTACTTTCTTGGATCTGCTACTTGGTGCTTTTGAAAATTCTCCCTTTACACTCTCTTCCCCTAATCCCAACTCTTATATGTCATCACTTAGCTATACCCGTGCATTTAGCAATTCTAATCTTTCCTCATAAATCAATCGGTCTAGCATCCTGGTAATTTCTCTTGCTCTTTTCTGAACTGTTTCCAATTTGTTTGCATTTTCTAGAGCTGAGAGATCCTATTTGAAACTAAATGCACTGTTCAGTGTGTGGTCTTGTAATCATGCCTGTGAAGAATGATCTTTCTCCTTGCTGATAGATGCAATCAAAAATTGCCCTCTTATTTTTTTTTCTCCCCTTTTTCATACTGCAAACTTGTTGTGATTGTTGTCTGCCACCAGTTTTTCAAGTAACAGTTCTTAAATGAGATTCCTTTAAATCGTTCGATTTACCTCCTACCCCATGAGGCATAAGTTTCCATTTTTCTAAATTTTATATTTTATTTTTGCACACATTTTTTATATGTCTAAGTCAGGGGTTTTCAACCTTTTTTAATAAGCGTACCCCCCCCGGCTGGACGTGGGGCGGGGAAGGTAGTGTGCCCCTGGGGGGAGGGGGTAGCGTACAGCCAGACGGGGGGAGGGAGGGTGTGCGGCCAGATGTGGAGCGGCAGCAGCGCGGGTTAATGGGTGGCGGCAGCCTGCACCGCATTTAAGCTTCCCACTCCACGTCTGGCCGTCCAGGTGGTGCCTGTGTGGCCTGCAGAGGGCCACCACTGCCCTTGCCCCCCCCCTCCCCTCCAGCTTTGCTCCTGGGAGACTGCGGCACGGGGTGGTGGGTGGCAGCGCTCTGTCCCAGCCCACCCACGCATTCCCCCTAGGCCCTTCCTGCATACCCCCTGGTGACAACCCCTGGTCTAGGTCCTTTATTCCCATTATGTGCATGTGGCTCAAATTTCATTGTGCCATCATTTCTTCCAGAATAGGGGTTCCCAAAGCAGAACTCACAAAAAGATTGAAGCCTGGTTGCTTCAAATTACTGGCAAGAAAAATTATCTGCATACATCCCACTCAAGCGTGAATTA
Organism: Alligator sinensis; assembly: GCF_000455745.1. Taxonomy (NCBI): domain Eukaryota; kingdom Metazoa; phylum Chordata; order Crocodylia; family Alligatoridae; genus Alligator; species Alligator sinensis. Next base: position 2,835,403 of record NW_005841853.1, on the reverse strand, counting down.
AGCAATGATGCAGGACTCTTTTTACATGGAGTTATAATGTTAGGCATATCGTATTGTACTTATTGAATATGAAGGTATTGTATTGCAGAATAATTTTATTTTGTAACCCCTAGGGTGATGTCCTACCCATTCACTAGCCCTCCATGATCACAAGTTTGGAAACCCCTTATTCTGGAACATTACTAATGTTAAGAGCAGGCCTACCTCTAATCCCTGCAGTCTCATTACATTTTTGTTTGCAGCCCTTCTCCAAAGCCCTTGATCTTTTATCTAAGGTGATTTTGAGTTATGTTTGCAAATAAGATTTTGTGACGCTATCAAATGTTGAATTCTATTAATGCATCTCTTACCTTTCCATTCACCTACTATCTTTGTAATTCTTTCAGGAAACTTGATCGCTTGTCTGACATAAATTATTTTATCTAACTCGCTTCTTTGTATCACTTATCCTCTGTATGCTCAAGTTTTTCTCCTAATATTTCATGATTTTATAAGGGATTGAGGTTACTTAGCATGATAGGTATTAGGGATATCTCTCATTCTTTTGATGATCTGTTCTTGGTACATGCTTCTAGACCTCTTGATAGTATCCATTAGTGACTTCTTATATTGAGACAGCTTGAATATCTAATGATTCTTACCATACATTGCAGGATAAACTGAGAATTTCCCCAACCAGCAAGAATCAAGGTGTGGACCAAAGTAGCAGTTATATCAGAGCAATATACCTGTATTTCACCATTGTTCTTACTTCAACTTCATTCAGCTACATTTTTGCTCCACTTCAGCTACTGCAGGAGCATGCAGATGTAACAGTTGCATTGGAACAGCAGATGTGCACTCTGAGTACACCAAAAAGGCAGAGGAGAATGATGGTGGTTGGTGACTCCCTCCCTTCTGCGGAGGACAGAAGCACCAATTTGTTTTCCAGATTTGGAGTCCCAGGAGATGTGGCATCTTCTTGGAGGCCATATTCAGGGTATCACAGAGAGATTACCAGAGCTCATCTATCCCTCACACTACTACCCTGTCCTGCTTGTCCATATGGGCATCAGTGTTACTGCCAGCAGTGACATGAAGCAGATCAGAGAAGATTATGAGGCTCTTGGTAGGAGGATTACATAGCTTGATGCACAAGTGGTGTTCTTATCAATCCTCTCTGTGAAAGGTAAGGGCCCTAACAGGGAACACTGTATCATGGGAGAGTAATGCATGGCTGAGATGGCGGTGCTGATGTGAAGGCTTTGGGTTCTTTGATAATGGGTGGAGAGGAAGAGGGCTGCTATCAAGAGATGGGATCCATCTGGCCATAACAGGAAAGAACATATTTATGATTCTTCTGGCCAATCTAGTAAGAAAGGCTTTAAACTAAGTTCCGTGGAAGATGGTGAACAAAACCCTCCTGTGACAGAGCATTCAATCCAGAGGGGAAAGGACCAGAAGAAGCAACGTCATTCCAGAAGGGGCCAGAGCTGCGGGATAGCAATAAGGGATGCAAAAGGGTACTGAGTAGGTCAGAATGCAAAATAAGTCTGATATAGGTATATAAATGTGAGGAGTATGGGGAACAAACAAGATGAGCTGGAAGTGACAGCATGTGAAAGGAACTATGATCTAATTGGTATCAGAGACTTAGTGAGATGACTCTTTTGATTGCAGTGTCAACACTAAGGGCTACACTCTGTTTTGGAAGTGCAGGTTTGGGAGAAAAGGTGGTGATGTTCCCTTGTATGTCAAAAATGCATATGTTTGTTTCCTGTTTAGCAAAAAGATGGTAGGAGATCATAATGCATTTGGGTGAACATAAAAGCTGAAAGATACAGCACCAATATAAGGGTCAGGATTTATTATAGACCACCAAATCAAGAAGAGGTGGATCAGGCAGCCTTCAAGGAGGTGACAGAATTATCTGAAAGTTATGAGATTGGCCATATAAGTCTCCCTTCTGTACTAACATACAATGTTGAGCAAGTTCCTAATGTGTGTAGAAGACAATTTTCTGTTCCAGAAAGTTCAGGATATAACTAGAGGATCACCTACCTTGGATCTTGTGCTGATCAATAGGGAAGAACTGGTGGAGGATGTGAAGGTGATGGTAAACTTGGGAGGGAAGTGATCATGATATAATAGAATTTATGATCATGACCCTGGGAAGTGTGAAGTCAGCAGAACTAAGACTGGATTTCAAAAAAGCAGATTTCGGTTAAAGAGATAATTGTCATGGTACCATGGGAAAGCAGACTGAAGGATAAAGGTGCCCAAGAGGGATGGAAGCTTCTAAAGGGCACAGTTTTGGAAGCCCAAAGGACATAGTGGTGGAAGGCCGGGGCTAACAGGGCTTAGCCCCCCGCCCCAAAAACTGGGCTGGCAACAGTGGCTCCAGCACCACCGCCTCAGCCTCACACCCAGTGCCCCCGCCACGTACTCCTCCGTCGGCGCGCACACAGCACCAGCACGCGTCAGCCCTGGAATGCCTCTGTGGGAAGGAGGGGTGGGGTCAGGCAGGCATGCTCCGCACCCACCAGGCCCCCCAAATAATATTTTTAGTGCCACTTATGCCAAAGAGAAACTGTTCTGACATGATAGAGGCACAAGAAGAATGGAAAAAGACCAATGTGGTTGTACAAGGAACTTTGAGGGATGCCTCAAATGCAAAAGGAAAGCATGCAGGTAATAAAATTGGCAGAGGTCACCAAGGAAGATACCAGGAAATATAAAGAACTTGCAGAGACAAAACCAGGAAGAAAAGGGTAAAAAATGAACTTCACCTGGTGAGGCAGGCTAAGGACAACAAGAAGAGGTTCTGTAAGTATGCTGCCCAGAAAAGAGGCCGTGGACCCATTATTAAATAGCCAGGAGGAACTCTTAATAGAAAATGCAAGGAAGGCAGAGCTGCTCAACAGCTACTTTGCCTCCGTATTCACAAAATAACTAGATTGCAACCAGATGGCTAACAAGGATAATTTGGATAAAGAAAAGGACAAGCTGAGGGATGAGATAGCAAAAGAGACCTGTTGTTTTTTTTTTTTGTTTTTTTTTTGATGGGTCTAAATGAATTCAAATCCAGCACAGCTTGCTGAACTTCTTCCCAGGATACTGAAGGAACAGGCTGAGGAGATCTTAGGGATCTAGGCAATATTTGCAAAGTCATGGTAGGTGGGCAAGGCACCAGAACACTGGAACAGGGCCGAAATTGTGCTTCTCTTAAAAAAAAAAAAAAAAAAAAAAAAAAAAAAAAGGACCCAGTAAACTATAGACCACTTACCTCACCTTGATACCTGGGAAGTTACCTGAACATATCCTAAGAAAGCCCATTTTCAAGCATCTGGAGAAAGCAAGTCAGATCACAAGCAGCCAGCATAGATTTACTGTAAATAAATCATGCCTAACAAGCTTGATCTCATTTTTTGACCAGATACCCAGTTGGTTGATGAAGGGAATACTGTGAAGACAGTGTGTCTGGATTTCAGCAAGGCTTTTGACAAAAGTCGCATGTGATCTCAAAAACTGGATAAATGTTGGCTAGACAAAGCTACTATAGACAAGTGGCTCAATAACTGCATGCAAAGAGTAATTATAAATGGAACCATATTGGAAAGGTAGGTGGCTTCATGCAGTGTCCCACCAAGGGTCTTTCCTGGGCCCAGTGTCGTTCATCTCAGTGTGTTTGTTAATTATTTGGATGCTGACATTGAGAGCTGCTTGTGAAGATTTGCAGATAGCACGATATTGGGAAGTACTGCAGACAGGCTGGATGACGGGTATAATTCAGAAGGACCTGGACATATTGGGAAGCTGGGCTAGAACCAACAGGATGAAGTTCAGTGCTGACAAATGCACTGTGCTACACCATGGAAGGAATAATTAAAAACATAAATCTAAGATGGGTGACACCTGACTGGATGGCAGCATCCTGAAAATGATCTAGGAGTCTTGATGGATCACGGACTTAGTGTGAGGCTACAGTGTGATGCAAATGGCAAATGCAGTTTTGGGCTGCATCTATAGGAGCATTAGGTGCCTGGCATGAGAGCTGAAAAGTGTTTCTTAACTACTGGACTTTGCTGGCTGGGGCTGGGAAAGTTTTTTTTTCTTCCTCCTGTTGCTACATGTATCAGGGTTTTCTTTTTGCCTTCTTCAGAAGCATTGGGTGTGGGCTTCGCTCAAGGCTGAGGATTTTGACTGGACTGTGCCAATGCTCCTGCTGGGATTAATATCCAGAGGTTCCTGGCTTAGAGGGTCTTGCCCTTCTGCTCAGTGTTAGACTGATTGCCACATTTGAGGTTAGGGAGGAGTTTTACCCCCTGGTATAGACTGTGGGGGGATTTTGCCTTCCTCTGAAACAGGGGATGTGACCCTCTTCTTGGATCTCTTGAGCATATTTTAACAACCCTTGCAGCAGCGGGACATTGACCCACCGTTGTCCCCCTGCTTTACCCGTGGCAGGTCAGGGTGCTGTGCTTTGGTTGTGCGACAGGGTTACATGTGTGGTTTTGCTAATAGGTTGGACAAGGGTTTGCTTGTCATGTTTTGGATCCTGCCTCAGGCAGGTGGTTGGATTATATGAGCTCTAGAAGACCCCTCCAGCCCTCCTTTTTCTGATTCATTGATTCTCTGTGTCTGTCTAACATGTGCACCTTTAAATACAGCCATATTGTTTATAATCTTAGCGTTAACAACATTTACATTACCAGAGTATACAGCACAGCAAATGTGAAATAAAAAGCAGTATGTTGATACTCTGTTATTAAAAAAAAATTAGATTTGTTCCTGTTCTTGGAAAGCTTTTGTTACAGAAATGTGAAGATGTTACTAAGCAAATGGAAAATCTCATAGTCAGAAACTGTGTATGGGAAGCTCTGAAGAGTCCACATAAAACCCCAAGATCCCCAGATATAATGCCCTTTGTAGCTTATATTCCCAAAATTTGTGCTTGGTCTTCCCAAGATTATTTCTTAGAGGTTTGAAATGAATGCAGGTTGTGTTCATTTTTTTAAAGCCATCCTTTATTGTTTTACTTCAAATATACTATGCCAAATTAGCCTGCAAAAAATTGGGAGAAAGTTTTTTGGCTAATGACCTGTTTGAGGCACTGCATCTTACTCTCCATACACTTTTTCACTTATTTATATTGATCCTGACATCCACTTTGTTCTACTACTTGCAAAGACTTTGCTATCCTACAGGCTTGGAAGAGTAGTTAACAGTAGCTAACGACTAGCCCATGACTCCTGATGCCAAATGATTCTGCCAGCATCATTTCCTGTTGGCATTTCAGTTGTCAAGTGTGTGTGTCCTGGGAGCTTCAGTCCTTTTCAGTAATATACAAAATAAACTGAATCTTAAAGGAAATTCCAGTTGCTTGTGATACCTACCTAATATGCTTTCTGAATTTCTTCTTTCTTCCTCAATACCCGTCTTCATCCAAGGTGAGGTACTGTTTTCTAATGGCTGAAAATAGCCATCTGGGCACCCAGCAACCAATGCAAGATGACCTCTAGTCTTCATGTTACCTTGACCATGCTGGGGTAGAATCCCTTTGGAGACCTTCAGCTCTAGCATGACCCTGGCGTAGCTTTACCTTGGAAGTTAATGTGGATCTCTGAATTTTTGTGCATGTGGCATAAGCATTAGCAATGTCTTTGCATGTCACAATACTGTTAAGTCAGTGGTAGATTTGGTTTTCTTTTGAGTAAATTAAAGATATTCTTTCCCTTTAGCATCCACTCTCTTCCACTGATAGAGGCAAGATACTGAACTAGACAGACCTGTGGTCTGATCCAGTATAGCATTTCTTATATTCTTATCTGCTAAGGGGTGGGAGTTATGATTTTCCCATAACAGACAAGCTGGCTCTTGCCAACTCATCCCTGACATTATTTTTCATAATGATCCTTATTGATTTTCCACAAAGAAGCAGGACAGAAATAAGAGCATTAGGTGGATGTGAAACAGAAACAGCATTGGAAAATGTCTTTAAACATTTGCCAATAATGTGTTTCTATATATATAAGCAAATAAAGGATAATTTAATGCAAGATCTTCATAGAATCATGCATGTTAGAGACTAACGGACCTCAGAAGCTCACATGCACCCTTCTTGTGCGCTGCTCTTCTGAGGCTTTATCTACACTCCTTTCAAATGTTCACTAAAGGTGCTTCTATGAATTCTTCAACAGATGACTCCAACAATCAACTGGTTTTACCATTAGGTTACTTTTTAGATATCTAGATAGAAGCATTTTCTGAGAGAGAAACTAAGGCAGTCAGTGCTCTTGTAAGAGAGTCTACTTGATTCCTTAAAGAAATACTCTTTGGGTATCCTTAGTTCTCCTTTTTAGCACTTTTACTGAAATACTAGCCAATTGCCCGTCAAGAATAATGGGGGAGGGGGGAAGGGGGGGAGCACCGCCACCCACCACCCCACGCCACTGCTGCCTCCCAGGAACGGGGGTAGGGAGGGAAAACTTGCACACAGTGGCCGCCGCTGCCACCCACTATCTGGCCCTGCGCCCAGAGGCAGATTAATGTGTACTGGGGCCCTGGGAAAAGGCAAGATTGGAGGGTCCCTCCTCCCCAAGTTGAGCTGGACTGTGTGTGGGGAGGCAGGATCCCTTCCCCTTCTGGTGCTGGGGAGGGATGGGGGGCACACGCTGCCTCTTCTTCCTGCTCTTTGCCACCCCCCCACCCCCCCCAATCCTGCTGTGGCCAAACATGCACACACACAGAGATGTGCACGCTACTCTCACTCACTGTCTGCATGTGGACACACGGACACAAACATACTCTCCCTGCCATGATCACAGATGCACACGCATGCACACACGTATGCACGCAGACAGCTGCACACTTTACTCACTCTGCACATGGACACACAGATACAAACACACTCTCTCTGCCATGAACAGATGCACGCATGCACACACTCACACCTACACATGCAGACAGGCATGCACTGTAGTCACTCACTGTCTGCACATGGACACAGACACAAACGCAGTCTCCCTCCTGCCACGAACACAGATGTACAGCTGCATATGCATGGACACAGAGAAAAACACAGTCTGTCTGCCATGAACAGTCCCCCACCCCCATCCCTGCTGGTGCCCCTCACTCCTGACCCACAGACATGGTGCTGCCAGTGCCCCCTGCATTCCCAATCCACAGTCCCCTGCCCTCACACCCTTTGCTCCTGACCTGCAGCCCCCTGCCTTGCCAGCCCTGCCAGAGGGGCCCAGCTGTCCCCGTTCTTGACTGGGCCGGAGCATGGTGGCTCTGATTCATGTAGGTGGCGGCGGAGCGTGCCCAGCCCCAGCATGGGCTGAGGGAAGAAGAGGGGAGGCTTGTGGCACCCTTGTCCTGGGATAAGGCTGCAGTGCCCTGTGGGCAGCCTGGCCATGGCACCCTCTCTCTTCCTGGGCACAGCCATGGAGTTCCTTGCTGTCCCTCCCCACAGTCCCTTCTCCGCTGGAGAACAGGCAACCCTCCCCTCCCCGCTCCGCCAGCCCTGACCACATGTCCAGGATTTTGCTGTGCTCTGGGGGAAGGACAGGGGGAGGTGGTGGTGGCTATTTGTGTTCCTGCTGCTCTGGGGGAGGCAGCAGGAAGCACCGCGTGGCTGCAGACAGGTCTGTGTGCTCCCCGCTGCCTCCCGTTGCTCTCCCCCGCCCACCTCTGGAGCAAGAGGAAATTCTGGACGTTTGGGCAGATTTAAAAAAACCTGCCCGGACCATGATCAGAGGGCTTAAAAGGAGTGGGGATACTGGTAAAAAGAGGCTCTGGAGGTAGGGCGGGAGGAGCAGCTGCACTGAAGGTTGGAGGAGGAGGCAGGGCTGGTGGAGGAGCTCAGCTGGCCCCGCCACTTGTTAAGTGTTTGTGGCAAGTTTTTGGGGGGTTTTTTGCAGGAGGAAGCAGCACTGGCGGAGGGGCTCCCATTTGCACTCAGCTGGCCCTGCCCCTGCCTGTCCAGCCCACACAGCCAATGGGCACATGTGCATTTGGGCAAAAGTGTTACAGACAGACAGACAGACAAAGGCTTTTATTATATTAGAGTGTGTGTGTGTGTGTGTGTGTGTGTGTGTGTGTATATATATATACACACACACACACACCAAAAGGGTTGTGCATCACTTCTCTAAATGTTTTTATTTAAGGTTGCTGTATCCATCCAAACACAGATTTTTTTTTTTCCCCTCAATTTTTTTCAGAAGAGAATCCTTTTGGCTGAAAATTCATAGTTTTGTTCACTTAAGAAGGAAGGAAAGAAAGACATGGAAACTGACCAGGTTGAGTATAGACCACAAGATCAGGAGGAAGTGGAGGATGAGGTTTTTTTCAAAAAGCTGGTGCAGAAGTTTCCCAATCACAGGCCCTGGTTCTCATGGGAGACATCAATCACTCCATCTGCTGGAAGGGCAATACAGCAGTGCACAGGCAGTCCAGGAAGTTTTTGGAGAGTGTTGGGGATAACTTCCGGGTGCAAGTGTTGAAGAGGCCAACTAGGGCCTCTTGATCTCATGCTCTTCTTGACCTGCTGTTCACAAGCAGGGAAGAATTGGTGGAGAATGTAGGTGTGCATGGCAATTTAGGCAGCAGCGACCATGAGATTATTGAGTTTCATAGTTGGTAGGGTCGGAAGGGACCTGAGCAGATCATCAAGTCCGATCCCCTGCCATGGCAGGAGAGAGTACTGGGGTCAGACGGCCCCAGCAAGGTGTTCATCCAGCCTCCTCTTAAGGACCCCCAGGGTAGGAGCCAGCACCACTTCTCTTGGAAGTTGGTTCCAGATCCTAGCTGCCCTGACAGTGAAGTAGCGCCTCCTGATATCTAGTCTGAACCTACCCTCTGCCAGCTTGTGACTGTTATTTCTAGTCACTCCTGGTAGTGCTTGGGGGGACAGGGACTCTCCCAATGCCTGCTGGTCCCCTCTGACTAGTTTGTAAATAGCCACCAGATCCCCTCTCAGCCTTCTCTTGGAGGCTGAACAGATTCAGGTCCTGTAGCCTCTCCTCATAGGGCCTGCCCTGCTGCCCCCTGATCATGCGAGTGGCCCTCCTATGGACCCTCTCGATGCTGTCCACATCCTTCCTGAAGTGCGGTGCCCAGAACTGGACGCAGTACTCCAACTGCGGCCTGACCAGTGCCGCATAGAGGGGGAGGATCACCTCCTTGG
>NW_005841853.1:2789503-2825843 GCF_000455745.1 Alligator sinensis | reverse complement strand
AGCAGGATCTCCTGGGAGACCAGTGTGAGTGGGAGAGCAGTCCAGAAGAGTTGGCTGTACTTTAAAGAAACCTTATGGAGGGCACAGGAACAAACCATCCTGATGTGCAGGAAGACTAGCAAGTATGGCAGAAGACCAGCTTGGCTTAGGGAACTCTTCAGTAAGCTAAAACAAAAAGGAAGCTTATAGGAAGTTTTTATTTATTTAGCGAATGCAAATCTGTGACGCTAAGCAATAGCCTCCTTGTTAGCTGAGGCTACCTTATAAGAAGTGGAAACTTGGACTAATAACTAGGGAGGAGTATAAGAGTATTGCTTGGGCATGCGGGGATGAAGTCAGGAAGGCCAAAGCACAATTGGAGTTGCATCTAGCAAGGGATGTAAAGGATAACAAGAAAGGTTGCTACAAGTATGTCAGCAACACGAGGAGGCTCAGGGAAAGTGTGGGTCCTTTACTAAATGGGAGAGGCAACTTAGTGACAGAGGATACAGAAAAGGCTGAAGTACTCAGTGCCTTTTTCACCTCAGTCTTCGCAGGCAAGTTCAGCTCCCAGACTACTGCACCAGATAGCGCAGTTTGGGGAGAAGGTGAGCAGCAGCCAACAGTGGTGAAAGAACAGGGTAGGGACTATTTAGAAAAACTGGACATATACAAGTCCATGGGGCCGGACGGGATGCACCCGGGGATGCTGAAGGAGTTGGCCAATATGATTGTATGGTGATCAGGAGAGGTCCTGGACTATTGGAAAAGGGCAAATATAGTGCCCACCTTCAAGAAAGGGGAGGAGGAGGAGGATCCAGGGAACTACAGACCAGTCAGCGTCACCTCAGTCCCTGCAAAAATCATGGAGCAGATCCTCAAGGAATCCATTTCTAAGCATTTGGAGGAGAAGGTGATTAGGAGCAGTCATCCTGAATTCACCAAAGGTAAGTCAGGCCGACCTGATTGCCTTCTATGATGAGATGACTGGCTCTGTGGATGTGGGGAGACCAGTGGATGTGATGTACCTTGATTTCAGCCAGGCTTTTGATACAGTCTCCCACAACATTCTTGCAGGCAAGCTAAGGACGTATGGACTTGATGAACGGTCAGTAAGGTGGACAGAAAACTGGCTGGAGCATTGGGTTTGGAGGGAGTAGTCAATGGCTCGATGTCTTGTTTGCAGCTGGTATCAAGTGGTGGGCCCCAGGGGTCAGTTTTGTTCAATATTTTCATCAATGATGTGGAAGATGGAATAGAGTGCACTTTCAGCAAGTTTTGCAGACGACACCAAACTGGGAGAGTAATAGATAAGTTGGAGGGTAGGGCTAGGATTCAAAGACACCTCGACACATTGTAGGATCGGACCAAAAGGATCTCATGAGTTTCAGTAAGGCCAAGTGTAAGGTCTTGCACTTAGGATGGAATAGTCCCATGCACTAGTACAAGCTGGAGACCAACTGGCTAAGCTGCAACTCTGCAGAAAAGGACCTGGGGGTTACAATGGATAGTAATTTAAATATAAGCCAAAAGTGTGCCCTTGTTGCAAAGAAGGCTAATGGCATACTGGGCTTCATTAGTAGAAGCATTGCCAGCAGGGCAAGGGAAGTGGATTATTTACCTCTGTTCAGCACTGGTACATCTGGAGTACTGTGTCCAATTTTGGGCCCCTCACTACAGAAAGGTTGTGGACAAATTGGAGCGAGTCCAGGGAAGGGCAGTGAAAATGGTTTGGGAGTTGGAGCTCATGACGTATGAGGAGAGGCTGAAAGAACTGGGCTGCTTTAGTCTGGAGAAGAGAAGCCTGAGAGGGGATTTAATAGCAGCCTTCAACTACCTGAAGGGAAGGGCTTGGAAAGAGGATGGAGCTGGACTGTTCTCAGTGGTGGCAGACGACAGAACAAGGAGCAACCGTGTCAAGTTGCAGCAAGGGAAGTTTAGATTGGATATTAGGAAAAACTTTTTCACTGGGAGGGTGAACACTAGAGCAGGTTACCCAGAGAGGTTGTGAAGTCTCTGTGCTGGGTGGTTTTTAAGACATGGCTAGACAAAGCTTTAGCAGGGGTGATCTACTTGGGATAGGGAGCAGCGAGCAATACTTCTGTACTTCTCCCTTGTTGTTTGTTCAAGTTTCCACTTCTTATGAGCTTCCTTTTTGTATGTTAGCTTACTGAAGAGTTGCTGTCCCTCCTATGAGCAGGGAGTTAGACTAGATGAACTCCTGAGGTCCCTTTCAACCCTAATTTTCCTATGAATCTATGAGTGAGGAGGAAAATGTGCATCAATGTCTTAAAAACATTTTGAGTCTTAAAACTTGATACATCAGACATGAGTAGCCCTCACTAAAGAAAATCTCTATTCAGATAAACACAAGCTTCAATTCCACGCAGGTTAAATTCAGTACGTCTTGAATTGGGGCCTCTTAGAATTTCTTTGAGTAATAAATTGTGAAGTTGTAAAAGACTTTAAAATGTTGCTTTCAGTCACATAACTGCCTTACATTAAGTTGTGCCATAGCCCATGGCAGTACAAGAGTTGTCCAAAGTACAACTAGGCAATTGCTATACTTCATCTAACGTATAAATGGGTGAATAATGGCATTAATATAAAAACACAGTTGCTCAGCTCCATCATATAAAACTAATATCTCTTTTGGCTTTCAAAGAGCCAAAAGTAATATCACCCTCTTTATATATCTCTACATTAGATTAAACATGCAGGTGTAAACACAGTTTAGGAAATGGAAAACTTGAGGGTCCAGAGAAGGGCCACTCATGTGGTTAAGGGCTTGCAGACCAAGCCCTACGAGGAGAGACTAGAGAACCTGGACCTTTTCAGCCTCCGCAAGAGAAGGTTGAGAGGCGACCTTGTGGCTGCCTATAAGTTCATCACGGGGGCACAGAAGGGAATTGGTGAGGTTTTATTCACCAAGGCGCCCCTGGGGGTTACAAGAAATAATGGCCACAAGCTAGCAGAGAGCAGATTTAGACTAGACATTAGGAAGAACTTCTTCACAGTTAGAGTGGCCAAGGTCTGGAATGGGCTCCCAAGGGAGGTGGTGCTCTCCCCTACCCTGGGGGTCTTCAAGAGGAGGTTAGATATGCAGCCCCAGCCCTCTTTCCTGCCTATGCAGGGGGTCGGACTCGATGATCTATTGAGGTCCCTTCCGACCCTAACATCTATGAATTTACTGTTTGCAGCTGCCACTTTGTTAATATGTTACACATTATTAATCCTTGATATTGCATTCGTTGTTAGTTTTTTGTTGGATTGGGATATTTGCTATTCCACCATGGCTGCTTGAAGTTTGGCACCTAGACACAGCAGTGGTGGGTATGCCTTTAAATAGCTGATTGAGTACACGTTCCCTGGGGTGCAGCTCATGTGGACATCATTTGTGCAAAATATGCTGCAGTAAAAAGGTTGTCCTTGGTGGACTTCTTAATAGGTGACATAGAGAATCTCTGTAACTAGGCAGACCATTTAAATATTACTCCGCCAGTCCCCTTCAAATGCATATACTTTTGTTCACCACTCCTCTACATTTGTACAAGTTTGCTTCCTGGTTTTTCAGTGGACAGACTGGAAGTAGTATCACAGCTTTGCAGGCCTGGAAACTGAGGACCAGAGAAAGAAAGGCCAGTATATTTATACATGGGTACAAAATATTAGGCACTTAAAACCATAGTTAGGCACCTGAATGAAAAGGCTTGTGATTTAGGAGTGGGTTGGAACTTGTGGCTGTTATTGAAATTAATCTGAACCTGGCATCTTATGAGTTAAGTGCCTGATTTTGGCTCCCACATTTGAAGATATGGTTGTGGGAGTTGACTAAGGTCACAGAGGGGAGAGTCTCTTTTGGAGCTGGGTTTCATCTCTTGCTCTCATGCCTCAGTGCTGCCATTTAGACAAGCACGTGTCAGCCAGTGGGTTGCCATCCCCAAAAAGGCTGCAAGGCTTACCTTCAAAGTCAGGTTGTTTTTTTTTCTCAGAATCTTGAAATCCACTCACAGTTATCAATGAGTTATAAATGATACTTTTACCTTTTAAAGTAAAAGTAAGGAGGACCACGAATGTTTTTTGACTTTTAGTAGGAGGTTAGCAGCCTAGACAGACTGCAAAATGCTGATCTAGGCTGTGTAGCCTCTCATGTTGTTAAGCCTTGTATCCAGAGATAACTATGTCAGTTGAGTAGAGAAGTTGGCTCAGCTGAGGGCAAGGAACTTGCTTCTGCCATCAGCAATAGCATGGACATTTATTGTAGCCTGCAGCTATGAAATTATCTGTAGGATGCTTAAAACCTAGGGGCCCATGGTCATGTTTTTCCCAGACCTTAGAAGCCAGTCCTTGGCAGCTGCCATGGAACTGTTGAATAACCTGTGACTTTTAAGAAAATTCAATGCAGAGCATTTATTGGACCCTGATAATCAGTTTGCATCAGTTTAAGTTGTTAAAGCTTTTCTCAGCGAATTCAGTTGAAAGCTGGGGTACATCTTGGTTCCTATTGGTCCTCTAAGTTAAAAGGGAGAGTATAAGTGGGAGAAATGCTTTGTACCCCCAAAGTTAGTTCTTTAAAAAGAGACAACTTTCATATCTGCTAAATAATGTTCCCTTAACTGAAGATTTTTCACAAGTAGAATAATAGCACTAAAATTGGTTGGGAGCATGAACCTGAGGTGTAGTGTGATACAGCCCTGTTAGATGCATGGTTGAAGATGGCAGTAAACATATTAGGAAAGATAGTGTCAAAGACTTTTTATTCCACATTTTTCTTGGCATTTTTTTTTGATGTTGCAAAGTCCGCTTCCTCAAAAATTCTCAAATTAACATTTGGAAAATTTCAGCTACTCTAATGTAAACGAATTTACGGTCAGGAGTAATTTTACTGCATGGCAGCTTGTGAATTTTTATCTTGATGCACAGAACATACTGAATTTGTAATTGCATTTTCCTTTGGATTTTAAGCATTTGTTTTTGACATGATCTCATCTAGTTGTTTCATTAACAGACATTTTAAGTCCAAAACTTAGCAAACTTAGTTCTCTAGTATAAGGAGCCTAATTAAGATTTGCTTTTCTGGAATATCCCTACCAGATGAATCCTCTGGGTGAAAACTTGATGTTCAAAGTCTATAGTATTTACATTTCTTTTGAACTGCAAACATATTTTAAAAGGCTAGTTAAAAGCCCATTGAAAAATGTGTCCATATTAAAATACTGCACTGTCTTATTCATCTGAGAAATCTTGGTTTAATTTATTATTATGATGGTGCCTAATTTTGAGCGGTAAAGAGCCCAAAATATAGATGCTTGGTTCTGTCATTATTTTAGCTATAAAAGCCAAGCAGTACTTCAGTTGGTCAGTAGAGGGCACTGTTGTAGCACTAAAGGCACTCAAAAGTCTTGTCCCTAGTTTTTCTTGATTTTTATTTTGTAAAGTGTTTAATGTTCTCTATGTAATTAAATTCAGTTCCCTGTATAATTAGCAATAGAGCCTTATTCTTTGTGCCGATGCTGTGAATAGTATTATTTTTGTCTCTGTTTGCCTTCAGTCAGTGCAAAATACTATTGCCTATCAACATGTATAAAGTTTTATTGCTATCTCTCAAAGCTAAAAAAAAAAATACTTAAAGGTAGAAATATAAAACAGCATATTCAGTTTCATTTACTTGCCCTGAGTAAATAGGAAGCCTTTAAAATTCCTGCTCAAAGCACAAGAAATCACAGAGTTAATGCACCATAATAATTTTACCTTTGTATTCAAATGCAAGGAATATTGTTGTTAATCAGTACTTGCTGGCTGTTAAATATATGTGCATGTGTGTGTGTATGTTTATATACATATATACAGACATCAATAATATTTAACTGTGTAGAAACCTATTGATTTTACTAGGCTGACTCTTTTTTACTTATTTGTTTCCTTTGCATATATGCAGGAAGTTATACAACACTGTTGCTGTTTAGCATTTTGAAATATTAATTACACATTGATCAAGCATAATTATAATTCTTCATTAATGGCAGATGCAATGTAATCATTATGACCTAGAAATAGGTCATTTGACCAAGTACCCGTAATCATCCTAATTTCCTAATAAATGAAGATTGAACACAAAGCACCATAGGTATACGATTCCTCCCCCCAAAAACCTTCTGACTTAAAAGTGTGTCTATTACCTTCAAGATATTCTTATTTGTTTCAGAGTAAAGATACTTGGAGCACAGAAGTCTGTTAATTGTGTTTCTGCTACAGTTGACTGTCTAATTGGTGACTACATACAGGATTAATTATGGGAATATGTTCTAATTATGTTTCAAGTATCTTATTTCTTTTTTTTTTTTATAAAATAGTTGAGTGCTGTGAATGCCCCAGAGAATTTGATCTATGCAGCCTTAAAAGAGCAGGATTCTCCCGTATATCCCCTCTGCCCTCAAAGTTTGGTTTTTTTTCTTTGCAAGAAGCTGGTATATGGTTTGGGGTGTATTTAGAATAAGAGATGGGCATGAATGTTCTTCTGATGGTTTTAAAACGTTAATTCTTGCAGTAAGTTGAATAACAGGGGAGGGTTTTAAAGGAGAATAGCAACACAGGACTTTGAACGCATGTGGGAAGTCTCTTGCTGTTCAGGGCATCTTGTGAAAAATCTGAAATAGGAAAAAAATCTTGCCTAATCCAGCAAGATCCTAAACACCTTGCACTTTATAGAGACACTGTGGGTGTTAAGGATGCTTTGCATCTCCCATCTGCATGCAGTCTCATCTGTGCAGTCCCTCATGCCACTTTGTGCTGGTGAAAGATTTGAGGAGAATTATGTCTGCAAACCTAAAGTTTAAGTAGCAACGGTAAAAGTTGTTTTTGAGTTGTGTGAGCTGTCCCAGGCAAAGCTAAGTGGCTTTCACTTGTACAGAAAGAAGCAACAACCTCCAAAATAAAATTACACCTTCTACATGATGTAACTCTTCAGCATGTTAAAAATGTTTGGTCTTGTAGATTTTTTTAAGGGGCCAGTTTAAATCTGTAGTTAAATTTGCAGGCCTGTTTTTTCAAGGCTTTCTTTCATAGAGCCTCCATTTATTCATGGTTGCCTCTGTCAGTTCAGTAGGCTAATTTTAAAGTAAATTCTCATTTTATTTGAAACATTAATAGTGATGTACTGTTCCTGTATCATCTCTGTAGCTGTTATCTCTGTATGTTTTCCCCATGAGAGGCTATCGCAGGTTTTTAGTCCAGACGGTTTGTATTCGACAAGGTCAAGATAAGTTTTATCTCTATAGATAAGTCAAGTGCATTAGGATCAATACAGTTACAGTAAAATACATTGACAATATTTATTGCCAAGACCCTAATGAATTTTTAAAGCTTGTAAGATTGTGTCATAAAGTGTGTGAGTACTTCAAATATTTGTTTATAATGGTTCCTGTGCCGCTTATCTTTACAAACCTGCTTAATTAAAAAAAAAATTATGCAAGTTTATTATTTAAACTGAGTTAGAACCTTATTTAAAAAAAAAACAAACAAGAAAGCACAAAATCTCAACAAATTCTAGGGAAGAATTTCAAAGATAAGTGCTTGCTTTTTGATAACCTATAATCAACAATTAGATTTTCATGCTGTCCACCTCCAGAGTATCTGAGTACCTCTACTGTTTCAAATTTGGGGTTTTCTTTAAACTTAAGGTGACAATTTTTAGAATTTAAATTCTGTTTACATTGACAACCTAATTTTCTTTGGTTTGGCTTTTGTAAAGCCGCTAAGGCTAGTTTCACGTGTGCTGTAAATTTCCCTAGGTACATATTTATGCAATTAAATCAATAAGTGTTTCATAATCTCTCTAAATACTTATGTAACTTAATGGCTCATTCAATTATGATGTATCTGTTTAAATATGTATTTTATTTAGGAGCATTTAAAAATGCAAATTATGGGGTTTATTTTCCTTCAGGCTTTGTATTTTTCTGTTGCATCAGATGGATAGTAAGAAAATTACCCACAAAAAAACCTATTACAGTAATACAGAAGATCAGACTTATACCCAGTAAAGATCATTTGTATAGATAAAACTGAATAGCTCTCCTTACCTCATTATGTTTTATCTGTGTCTTAAGTGGTTGATCTTCAAATCATACAGCATATTCCAGTACACGATAGAGAATATATTAAGGAGAAAGTTTCAACTTTTAGTCCCACCTTGCTTATTTTGCATGTTTAAGTCATACCCTACAGGGGATTTTTTCCCCCTAGAGATTTTTTCTTCCTATGATTTTATGAGTGTATGGAATATATCTATAGATGTCGAGATATATATAATAATTCTTAGAAATTTGAAATCAGTGTTCTTAATACTGTGTTAGAAGATGACTGTGTAGCTTCTGTTCATCTTTACCACTGAGGTTTGATACCTGACACGTTTAATTTAATTTAATTAGGGAGGCAGAACCCCATCTTGGTGGTTCATTAAGGGGATTATTCATCAAAGTTATTGCATCCTTGATGGAGAATAACAATATCACTCGCACTAGCTGATGTTGCTCTCATAATTATATTACTTTCTACTATTTTTCTCTCCAGGGCTTTGTACTTAGTCTTGTTGTTTAAAATTTTAAATTGAGGAAAACATAAACATCTGGTACAGCAGATTTATGAGGGCCGCATTCATTTATTTCGTGAAAATATTTCATTTTTTTTCTTAAAAAATGCTTTTTATTGGTTCTCTGGACTGTCTTTAAATATTTGTATTTCTTTCAAGCTTAGTTACAATTCAGCTTGGGGCCCTGGGTTGCTGGCTCTCTGTTGGATGACGTAGCTGAACTCTGCAGTGGCAAAGATCGCTCTAGTAAGGAAAGCCTCTGTAGAGCAAGGAATCGTTGTGGGGCTTGCTGGGACAGAGTCAAAACCTAATGTGAAATTAAAAAGGAAGGAAAAAAAAAAACCAGGCGGTTTGCAAAAGTTATCTTTTGCAACACAGCCCTAATCCAATATTCAGAAAACGAGAGCTTTAAAAACAGAACAATCGTTCTTTTAAAATGCTACTAGTTTGGTTAATTTACCCCAAAGTATCCGGTGTCTGTGACTCAGAAAAACCCTTATCTACTGAGGGAGGGGGGGGGGAAATAGAGCATTACAGAAAAGGTGACAAGTTTTCACCTCTTCCCTCGGAGAACATTTTAATTCCATTTTAATCAGCCTGCCAATAAAAGAGTACTTGGCTTTCAAGGGGAAACAAATCAAAATATGCATTTATCAGTCATAAGGCAGAATTCAATCGCTTGCAACTGATGAACTCCAAAAGGAGCGAAACTAGCACTATCGCTCTGCCTTGGTTGTTTGCTTTGTACTATCAAAGAACCAGTACTATCTTTTCCTGCCACATCCACTGTTTGTCTATCATCCCTAATTATGGCCTTTCAAAGGAGATGCCTCATAATTGCTGCTAATGGTTAAAATTAAAAAAAAAAACTTGCATCTAGATAACTAATCCTGCGTTGTGCCTGTAGATTTGCGTGTGTGCTGCTGCCGCCTGAAGAACAGGAGACAAATTCTAGTCTAGAGATGAGGCAGAGAAAGGAGGCAGAGGTTGCTAAGTAACACTGTCATTGTTACAGTACTGATCTCCCGAAAGGGCATGTCGCGGGCCTACCTTATTAAAATAAACTTTATTTTCCACTAGAAAAGGAGACTTTAGGTTCAGGTTGCACAGTGCAGGTGGGGCTCTCATTTCAGGCTTCCTTCCACTGTTTCTGGTTCAGTCAGGAGATCTTTGGGTGGACAAAAGTTTTTTGTGCTTTGATCCAAGTTGCAAACTATGTTTCATATGAAGGTATTTCGAAATTCCAGGAATTTATGGGGCCAACTTTTTTTTAGACTTAGCGGGCCGGAGCCAGACACATTGCCCACTTAACTGAGAGTTATTCTTATAGTTACAGTAGTTCAACCACGTGGTTGTACACAAAGCTGAACCTTTCTGCTGATAGAAACTGCCTGCTTTTGGACTTCTCTTGCTCCCTGAACTGGGTTTGTATGTGTAACTGCCAGTGCATCAAGATAAGTTTGTGCTTTTTTATGCAGTTTGCATCCTAATGAGGGTACAAATTGAGACACTGTCTAGATTTCTTTCTCCCTACCCCAAACCTTGTCAGAATTCACCTGGCCTTAATCATGCGGTAATCCTGCCCCAGCGCCACTTGAAATGATGCTCGGAGGGGTACAGAAGGCAGTAGCCAGACCATTCTCTTGCTTTACCTTCCCATCCTTTCTCACCTTTGCTGGCATATCTGATTCCAGTTCAGAATTGGTCTCCATGTCTCCCTCTGTGTTTGACTGTATAGCCTCTTCGAGACTATATTTG
Organism: Alligator sinensis; assembly: GCF_000455745.1. Classification (NCBI taxonomy): domain Eukaryota; kingdom Metazoa; phylum Chordata; order Crocodylia; family Alligatoridae; genus Alligator; species Alligator sinensis. The sequence goes on along the minus strand of NW_005841853.1, from coordinate 2,815,516 downwards.
AAAGTAATGGGACATAGGGACTGAAATACCTTTTAAAATTCTGGCCTGAACTCCCATTCAGGGCTTAGAGTCTGATCTTGCATTTAATTGTGTGCACACTAACCTCTCTCCCTTCAGTGTCAGTTTTGCGTGCAGAAGGACTTCAAGATATGACCTCTGGCCTCTTCTCCTTCCCCTTCCTGTGATACTACAGCATCTCGCTCAGGCTGCCCCAGCCAAAGGGGACCGATCTGCCTTTCTCCACCCCACTGAGCCTCATCCTCTCTTGAAAACTCACCTTCTGACCTTTTTCCTCCTGAGCTCATGATTAGACAGTGGAGGTATTTTGTCATGCTCTGCATGAAGGAGTGTGTGTGTGTGTGTGTGAGAAATGTGTGTACGTGTATATAAAAATTGCATTGCATTTTTCCTTTTCTTTATGGTTGATTTTTTTTTTTTTATCCTGTGCTGCAAATGCGTCATCGTGTTGTTGCAGGTTTCAGTAAGAGAAAGAAAGGAGATTTTTTTTTTTTTTTTTTTTTTAAATGTGTGTACTTGATTAGTCAAAAGTTGTGCCAGGCAATATAACAAACACCTAGGTCCTGCTAAAGTGGTTAGAACAATTCCTGCTAATTTAACTTCATAAATTAAATACCACCCCACCCCCCTCCAGAAACAAAAAATCCTAGCCTGGTAGAGAGAGAGAAACTTTTGAATGAAGCTTTCACATTCATACTTCAGTAGGTATACGGGAGACTGAGAGTTAAGCTTTGCGATTCCAAGTCAACTTTTGTTTAACTAATGTTAAATGCTCTTACTTAAGAGGTTACGGTACAAAGGCTGGGAAAAGGCAGTTGGCTAGGAAAATACCAAGCAAAATTGTTAAAACAAAATTATAAAACAATTGTATTTTTTTAATTTTCTGGGTGGTTTAGAATTTTTCCTTTCCTTAAAGAACCAATTGCCTGAAGAAACAGTAAGTATTGCCAAATCAAGAAGCTGTCAAAATATGCATGTTTTAAAAATACAGTTTTCTTTTCATAAGAGGAACTTCTAGCTTTACAAAGCCTTCGTTTGGAGCTTATTTATATTTAATATGTCCATGGACATTGTTAGCACTTTCATCAGGAAGATCCTTTTGCATATAGTGCTTCCAAGGATACTTCTTGTGTATGTTGCTTTAACTCTTACCTACCCTGTCACCCAATTTCTACTAAAAAAAGTCCCCATTTTCTTTCCCAAGTCAATGTCCCAAGTAAAGAGAACTTCTTATAGCTTTGAGATTTTGCTCTAAAGGTAACCTATGGTGGGAATATGTGCAGACATTTTTACATGATTTAAGAATCTAGTTGATATGAAAATGAATTATTGATTTTTTTTTTTTTCCCCTCCCACCTGTATCAATAATAATATCTTTAGAGTTCTGTTCAAATATAGATGGGTCTCTGCTCCAAAGAGCTTACAGTTTAGATAAAAACTATACATGAGAAAGTGTAGGTAAAAGTAGGCAGGGAAAGTAAAAGATGGGAAGGCTCACAAAGGGCTTAAGTATAGATTTGAGACTATAAATGGTAGTCCCAAAATCCCGAGTAGTTCATTCTCCTATACTGAGCCACACCGCAGCTGTGGGAATTGAAGTTACAATCTGTCAGAGCTACAAAGATCATTTGCTTCTTTGAAGAATACAGAGGTAGCCATATCAGGTCTGTATCCCGATAAAGGATTTTGCCCATTCATTATGTCTAGCTGGGGTCAATTCCAGGTACATCAGAGGACGGTGCAAGGTACCTTCCAGGGTGCTTATAAAATAGTCCTCTCAGAAGTGAAGTTTATATGCCTCCTTGGAAAATCTTTTAATATAATTATGGACAGTTCTATTGCTCATAAACTTTCAAGCACCATCGTTTCTGCTGATATTTTCATGATTAGTATTATTTCTAAGCTCTTCACCTAAGTTGACTAAATGTTCTTGTGACATCTGTGTTCAATAAGTTCTGCTCCTACCAAACTTAGTTATTTCTCTGTTGCATCCAGCTACACTTTTTTTAATCACAAAAGTTGAATTTTTCTAAAACAGAAAACCCAAAAGATCATTTGAAAGCATCTGATGAGCCTTTTTATTGGACAGTTGACTTTTGGATGTATTATTTCAAGTGTTCTTAAATTGTTCCCAGTAGTTATTTTTATGGTCAAATCTTGGACTCAGTAAGCTTAATGACAGAGCTTCCACTGACTTCTTTGGGAGAAGATTGTGTCTCTCCCTGCATTTCTAATTTCAAAGACCACAAGTGGCTAGTCACTTGTGTAAAAACGCTGTGTCTTGGAGTTGTGGGGCGGGGAAGGAGGCAGGAGTTAGAATTGTTACATGTAGCTGAAGAATCAATTAAAAATTACTCCTTTTGTCAAAATATGATTGTAAAAGTGCATTTGAATTCTTGGAGCTGTTTAAAAAATATCCTCCCTTGGGCATATTTGGACTAAAAAGCTATTATTTTTTTAAAGCTCTTTTTCTAGAAGATGAGAAACTTGGACACTATACATTTATAACCATTTTTCTTCAATTCTTTAAAGTGCAGGTAGGCCCTGGGAGGGAGGGGGGGAGAAGGCAATTCAAGGCTTTGTCTCGATTAGTATTTGCTCTATTGTAGTTATTGCATATCCTCAACCTTGTAAGTAAATGACGTTGAAATGGAGGTATCTTGTTTTATCTTTCATGCATTGGATTTCAAAAAAAAGACATGACAGCCGTAGCCTGCAGCGTGGTGGTAACCTAAGGGTCAAATGAACTTGAACTATAGCATTAGGTCTGTCACTATGTCTGTCAAGCTTTTCCTGTGAACTGGCGCTTTCTATGCTGCTGTGATTCGCATGTTGCTGGTTCTAAGAGAAACTTTGTTCTAACTGGATCTCCCTGGTTTCAAAGCTGCACGCTTATACATTCAATTTGAAATCGAAGAAAAAGCTGTCCTGTAGTCAAGAAGCGGGTGTGTTCTCCTATCATTACAGTGTAAGAGCCTGGTCCGAGCTGTGGTCTTGGAAAGCTTTACTGTACATTGAAAACACTATGATTTGAAGGCAGATTTTTTAGGTGTGCCATATCTACCTCCTGATTCTAATTATTATATACATAATACATCATTTATGTTTATCATAGAGTTAAGTTCAGAGTTAACTACGAGAATCTGTAAGTTTTCTTACTGGTCTTGTTTAATTGACTAAGATAATGACAAAAGGTTATGGCCACCAATTTTTTCACAGAATTACATACAAGCCCTGTGTTTCCAAATGTGGCTACTTCCTGCCTTGAGACATCTTAAAGGACTCTAGTTTTGAGACTGGGATGTTTAGTACTTTTTCAATAAAAGATCCCATGAAATTATCTTTCATGTTGGGCACCCAGAATTACTAGCCTCATTTTTTTTCTCATGCTACAAAATCATATTTTTTTTATCAATGCGCTTAAATTGCTTGGAAACAATGTTCATCTAATCCAATACTGCTTAGCATCATCTTGTATATAGGTTGTTGGACATGAAGGAACAAATAAAAAGACTCCTTTATAGTCCACCCTCTTTTACTGTCTATGCTTTTTGAGATGGAAGCTTTTCATATAAAAGAAGCTGATGTAAGAAATTATTTACTACATAGATTTTTTTTGGAAACACTATGCTCCTATTATGTTAAGTGTCTATCCACTTAATGCGCACTCCATTCAAAAGGTAGTTTAAATACTTCTGCAATATCTGTACCATGTTCTTTACTGGTGAGGAAGGTAATAGATGCAGAATTCCAAACCCTGGGGATCTCCCAGCAGTTTTGGTGGCAGCCAGGCCCTGGGGTAGAGGATATCAATTATTGTATTGAATTAGGTATGCCTTTTCTGTAACATGAAAAGTTATATTGGAACAGAGAAGGAAGAGTAAACAACCTTCTATCACCAAAGTGGGGGTAGGAGTCCTGTAAGTCCTCCTTAAATGCAGTGGTTTACAAATGTAAATTTGTTCTACAGTAGATACTTTTCCTCTTTTTCTGGTAATCTGTAAAATGAAGCAATGGAAAGAAATAAAAGCTTCATAAAAAATGAAGCGCTCCCGTTTATGCACCTTAAGCATTCTCCACCAGTTAGCCATTTAAAATGTAATTATGTTCAAGATCATTGAAACTGGACCAGGCCTCAAAATATTTTAATATATTAATTATATTAATATATAAATCGTTTTTTAAAGCCAGCAGTCATCGTTAAATCAGCTGGGACAACCTGTTTATATACAGTAGAATACCATGCATGTACTCCTCAGTTGAGCCCAGTTCTCTTGTAACTGTAAGGAATATGCTCTCCTTTGACATTGTCTGTGCAGATCCCCACTGCCAAAGTCACTTGCTTTACTACTCGTGTAACAGGTCCAGTAGGCTGGGAGAATATTTAACAGCGAGTGAAAGTGGCAGTCTGCTTAACAACAGACAAAAATGCTTTGTCTGACGAGCTGGCAGATGATCATTAAAAGGAGCGGGTGAGATTGCTAGAAATAGGAGATATTAGTGAACACGTTTCTCTTCTCACTTTTCCTTTTTTGCATGAATATAGCTTTTCAGTTTTTCTAGATTGCGTAGATTTTTGTACAATCTCTTAAACCAGTGATTTTGACTGAAAGAATACACAAAATATTGCAAGACCCAATTACCAGTTGCCTTCTCAGCTTCTCATGTGGTAACAAGTTTGATTGAGAGTCTGGTACACTGCATCTCCATTGCTTTATACTTCCTGGAAATAAATAGGAAGCCCTTCCACATATGGCTCTGTGGAGTGGTAGGGTGGGCTAAGCTAGATAGATAGATGATGTTGCAGTAAGTGCTTTCTCCTCACCTTGCATTGCTCCTGCTTCTGCTGTCTTCCCACTCCTACTGGCTGAGGTTCAGGGGGGAGGTAAGGAGTGAGAAGAGAAGTAGGAAGGCTACCTGCCAGCTTGCAAAGAAAGCAGCATAGCAACTCCTGATGCTAGGAATCGGTCGAGCAGTGCTGTCGAGGAATCCCTGCAGGCCTGTTTGGATACCTGACGTTCCATCAGGCCTGTTAAACTCTTGTGTTTCAGCTAGGTAAGGGCTGTCCAATTTATGGGCAACCTGGAGCCGTATGTGGTGTGAGCTGCAGACGTGGAGACCACCCTCCTAAACTCTCACCACCATGCAGGCAGCCCATTACCACCTGGCCATGTGCATAGCACCCCTCTTGGCCACACATGCTGTATGAGCAGCCTACCCTACAGAACGGACAGCCCAGTCCCTCCCCCCCCGCTGTGGGTACAACATCCCTAAGACCCCACACACACACACACACGTACATCCAGACGTACCCCTTGCACAGGCAGCTTCCTTTCTCCTTTGTTGAGTGCTCGTTAGGAGCCAGAATCGGAGATGGGAGAGGGACCCCATAGACCCAGGCTGTCACCACCACAAGAGCAGTGGGCAGAGTGCCGGCCGGCTGGATGGGAGCCCATAGGCCTCACGCTAACCCCTCACAGGTGATGTACAGCCCACCTGGGCCACCAGCTGGACAGCCCTGAGCTGGGCCATCCCTGGTACTGTCCATTGCACTGCCTTCCCTGCTGTGGATATGGGCATATCACACAGGAGCATCAGGAGCAGGAAAACAGTTTAAAAAAAATAGGTTTGTAAAAGCAAAATTGGCAAACAGCTCTGGACCAGGAACTGCATTTTTTTAATTCATTTTTTTGGAAACTTGCTGCAGTTCAAGTTGACACTAAGATCTTAGTGAAGTGCCCAAAAGTGTGCACAGACACGTGTATATTCTTTTTCCCCCTGCCTTGTTGATAGATGCTTCTGTATCTGCAGGAGTGTTAGCTGCAGTAGATGGTTGAAAGAGGTCTATACAACATTCCTTCTAAAAATATCAGGAAGCTTCTTCCCCGGTTGTTTGTTGGAAACTTTTTTTTTTGTTTCACCCTCTTAAGATATTTGATTATGGCGTAATGCAGCTAATTTAAGCATCTGTTTATCACTGCCTGGCTAGACTGAATGTGAAATTTCAATTGAATTACCTCCCAAGAGAGCTTTGAGCTCTGAGGGTAAAACAAATCATTTTCTCTCCATTCCCCTGAGATTGTCAATAGAAAGAATTCATCTAAATAGTTTACATGCATTTTGAAATGTTGCATCTACTGGACTTGGCTTTGTTGTTAGTGGAAAATTGCCAGTATAAATGGAATATTAGCTTTAACTACAGCACTATTACATGGTATTTCAGTGTCTGTATAGGCCACAGCCACAAAAGCCTTTTCCAGCAAAGTAATTTATAGTTGATCAATAGATGTGCCTGTTTTATTTTAGAGCAGAACGTACAAACGCACAATAACGTACAGCGGTGAACTTACATGGACTCTCAGGACGTAAATTAAAGGCTGGTGGGTTTTTCCTGCTCTTCAGTTGACCCACTTTGAGCAATTTTTATAGCTGAGGAATTTTGGGTATGATGTCCTGGGCCCTTTTCAGGTACTTGCCCCACTTGCTGTCTGCCCTCACATGTCTCTATACGTCTATATATAAATCTCATCACTTCCACAGGAGATGGTTACAGTTTCCTCTCTCTGATTTCTGCCGCCTTGTCGATTGAGGTAAATCTGGGAAAAGGCAAAGACTGAGGATTTCTGTTGCTGGGCCCATGGCATGCATTGGGAAAAAGAAACAGGATTCTCAAATGAACATCCATCCTGGGCTAGCTTATTACCTCCTCCTTCCACCATTCCCCCAGCCCTGACTAGGTGCAAGGGCTGTCCAGGTTATGTCTTCACTGCAGGTAGCCCTCGTTCTTCCTTGGGCCTGGTCTACGCTTCATGGTTCTGCTGGCAGAGTTGAAATTCTCTTGGCAGAACTGAGCTCAGGCCCAGTCACAGCTCCTTGGGGGTTGCTGAGTCCCTGCTTTCTGCTAGGAGAGGGAAGCCATCAGAGAGCACATGTAAACATGCCCATGCTTCTGTTGACAACTCAGCCTCTTTAACAGCTGGTGCCTCTTGGGGAACATTGTGTGCCCTGCTGCTACCACTCTTGTACACCCACGAGAAACTGTGTAGGGATGCTCTCTAGCAATTTAGCCAGATTCATTGCTCTCTGTTGACATATGTTATGTCAGCAGAAGTTTTGTCATCTAGACAAGCCCCTTAATGTTGTCCCCAAGGCTGTTTTCCTTCACAGTATGGGTATGTCTTCACATTTGACCCTAGCCTTTAGGGAGTTTTAGCCCAACCCCCTTACAATCCACAGAAACTGCTCACCTGAGTTTAGAGGCGCTTTAAATCTAGGCTCATTTATTCAGGTGGGCTAGGGACAGAAGTTGCATACAAACCCGTTTAAGTGATACAGGTGTAAACCTGTAACAGAATAGAAGTTCAGTGCACATAAACCAGTTTCAAAATGTCTGAAACTGGTTTAAAATAAACCTGGTTGAATGTAGTATATCAGACTTAACTGATTTAGGTCAAACCAGTTTATGAAACTTCTGTCCCAGACCCTTTCCTGGTTCAAGTTAAATCAGAGTCCCCCAGCATCCCAGCATTTTGCAGCCCTGGGCTGGGCTGTGCTGTCTGCTCCAGAGAGCTGGAGCCGTGGGAGCTGGCACACTGGCCTCACTGGCTGGTTGAATGGCTGGGGTCTAGGGCCTACCCTGCTTGCTTAGTGCTGGCTGCAACTGTGGACTACAAATCCCAGAGGCACCTAGAAGCAGGAAGAGGAAGTGATGAACAACCCTGTAGAGTCCTGTTGCTGTGAGTCTAGACTGCAAATTGTAGAGACCTCGGGCAGCAGGAATAGGAAGTGAAAACGCAGCCCATGCTGGCTGTGTGCTAGAGAGTTATGTTCTAGCGCACCCCTACATCCCCAGCTTCTTGCTAAATCCACCTCAGGCATATGGCTGCACTTCCTGAATGAAAAGTGAATGTCTGTTCATTTGCTTATTGGTTCAATCTTTACAGCTTAGACTAACCTGCAAAGACTGAATCAACTCAGCCTCAGGCTTTTTGACTGTCTGTACTTAGTCCTGGAGACATAGGTTAGAGCTCAGGTGCTGTTTTCACTCGAGCTGAAATCTCCTTGCTTTTCAGTTAGGCCCTAGGCAAAATCACTCATATGTTTATAGTCCTCTTCTCCCAGTTTTCCGTGAAGGATAGACACATTTATCCATAATTCACTAGGGAAGACTCTTATAGGGTCTCCGCACAAAGAAATCCCTGGGGTGTGACACCAGACAAATATGGGCAAGTGCAAAGATGGTGAGAATGGAGGCATACAGGTACAGTTTTGCTGTGAGAATACTTGCATTCATGCAAGTGAACCGTGGTGCAGATTGCCCAGTTTAACCATGCAAAAAGACTTACCCCACGGAAACTTCTGACAGAAGTTTGGCTGTGCATTCAGCCTGGGTGAGTTGGCCTGCTGGGGTGAAGAGTGAGAAGAGTCCATTCAGGCTGGTAAACCACTGACTCTGCAGTGCATAGCCAGACTAAACCCCTTGTGCAGATAGCCTGCCAGTGCTTTTTCACAGTGCCCCTGTGGGTTCCTATACACACGCAGGGAGCCCGCTCCGGTGCACTGGAATTCCAGCGCGGGGGAGCGAACTTGATTAATCAAGTTCACTGGAGCATGGAAATTAACACGCTCCAGCAGCCTCCAGCATCACGCTGAAAAACGGTGGCGGGGCACTTTAAACTGAAGCTCGTTCCAGCTTTAGTTCTAAGTGCCCTGCTGCCATTTTTTAGCGTGGGGACGTTGATACATGTGATGGTCCGGATGCTTTTAATTAGTGCAGGTCTTGGAGCTGTGCTAATTAAAGTGTCCCCTTCCCCCACACACACCTCCCAGATCACATGTATAAACGCCCTTTGTTTCCAGAAGGACAAACAAAATCTCCCACAATGTACTGGGACAGAATTGGAGTCACTGCAGGAAAAAGATCTTTGTGATAGGAGGCAAAAAGTTGTGACACACGGGGGAGTACTGACAAGTGTGGGCTCAGGAACTCAAGTATATCTTTGGAGGGGGATGGGGGGAGCTAGATGATGCCCCAACAGGAACCAGAAAAGTCAGGGTAGGAGGAGGGGCAAGGGGGGAGGGCTAATACCCACAGCTAGTCTGCTCCCTCCCTTCCTCCCAGTACACTGGCAGCTGCAGTGGGCTGGGAAAGCCTCTTTGCTGCTGCCCACATCTTCACATGTGCTGTGCTATCTGGTGGGGCTTGCCACTGCCTTTTCCCCATCAAAGGCTCTGAAGAGCAGCTCCCAGCAGCAGCTATGTCCGAGAGGGTCTGCACGCAGCTCCCGGCTCCCCTTGCTGCTCCAGGCAGGTGGCTGCTGCCCACCTCCTGTGGTGGGGCAGGATAGGGCAGGTGCCCTGCACCCCGCAGCTGGGACTAAGTATGTGTTACCGTATTGTACCAATATAATTAGAGGAGGTTAAACAGATGGTTTTTAAAATCATATTTACATCCCTAGCATACCTACAGTAGCCTGTTTGTTATAGACTTAAAAGGCAATTTTTGCTTTAATATGGTTGAGGTTTATTTTACACAGCACTTGCGGTGCCTTTATAACAAGAAACAGGTTCTTTTGCCAACAGAGGTGGTTTCAAAATCAGAGAGTTGATAGTAGCTTAAAGTTTAGTGTGGTGATGGTTTTCTTATTGGATAATTTACCAGGTATGTGTTTTGTTTGGATGCCCCAGCAAATAGCACATTTTCCCTTTCCCTGTTGGACAATTGACTAAATTGAAGATTAAGGTACAGTAGCTGACTTCTGCTACATCAGTGAGCTTCATTTAATCTTGTGTAAGGGTATGAAACATGGTATGTGAAGCTGCACTATTTGGCCTGGTGGGCTACTGGTAGGCTACTGGAAGTTGTGGTGGGGCATGGCCTGTTGCAGAGTTCAGGACCCCTTGGCCCCTGCTGGCCATGGCCATCAGCAGCAAGCTTTTTTCATTGCTGCCACATCCCAGACTGCTTTCCTAAACTCATTGCTTTTGGTGGATCCAAACCCTGGTCCCATCACTGCTGCCCCCAGACCCTTTGCTGCTAGGGGTGCACCAATAAAGATTTTTTTGACTGATACTGATGGCCGATTATTAACCAGTCATATTGACTGATACTGATCCAATAGCCAATGTGCAGCCTGGCACCTTGGAGAGCAGTGTCTGGCTGGTAAGTCTGTGGGGGAGAATGGTTGGGGGTGCAGATCGAAGCCACTGTGGTAAGGGAGGGAGTGGGGCTGGGGCTGGGGCAGGGGCTGCCCAGCCGGGGCAGGGTGTGGGACAAAGCTGTGGGAGGCTCGTCTGGGGGGGCACAGAGGGGGTGGGTAGCTCCCCACCACTGCGCACATCCCCGGGGGAGGCATGTGCCCCTTGGATTTGTGAACAGGGCGAGGGCAGACTGCCCGCTGTGGGCTTGGGGTCACAGGTTGCGCTGGCCTATTTCCAGCAGGCGGGGGCTGGGCAGGGACTGCACTTGAGGTTGGCAGTGACAGCACTGGGAGGGGGGGTTATGGGGAATTTTGGGGTGGCTGTGTAGCCCACCCCATAGACCCTCTTCCCAGTGCCACCACCTCCAACCCCAAATGCAACCCTGACGACATCACCCACCCCCCTCTGGGAAGAGACCGGCACAGCCCCAAGGCTGCAGTGGGCAGCCTGCCGTTGCCCCGTGCACAAATCCGTGAGGGGGGACATGTGCCCCCCCCCCCCCATGCCTCTCCTGGTAGTGCATCCAGTGGGGGGAGCTGCCCATCCCTCCCTTCCTTCCCCCCTCTCCTTCCCTCCCCATTGTTCCTAGACAAGCCACCTGCAGCTCTATCCCACACCCCATCCTGGTTGGGCAGCTCCTGGCCCTGCCCCTGCCCCAGCCTCACTTTCTCCCTCACTGTGGGGGCCTCAATCTGCCCCTCCCCTCCCACCCCCCAATTTACTGGCCAGATGCTGCTCTCCATGCTGCCCGGCTGCATTCCTGGCCATGTGCATGCTGCAGATGTGCATGTGCATGTGACATTTATTGCTGACATTATTGGCTACACTGGCCAAAAAAAGCCAATTGCCAATAACTTCAATTTTCCTTTTATCAGTGCTGATCCAATATGGACCAATATATCAGTGCACCTCTACTTGCTACCACTTCTGCTACCACAGTAGCCACGGCAGCTGCCCCTGTGCCCCATGCTTGATCCAGCCTGCAAGGAGCTCCACAGTCTAGATCCAGCCCAGGGGCAAGGTTGGTACCCCTGGTATAGGGTTTCTGCCTGTGGTAGCTGTCAGTGGGTATCGAGTTGCCTTTGTGTTGCACTGTGCCCAGAAGTGTGATTGGGAAATGCATCTTAAATCAGTTTTGATTATGATTTAAGTGATCACAAAGCAGTCCTCTGCTCTGCAGGTAGTAGAACTTCTTTAGACTCCCTATGCCTGTGCCTGAAAACTTGCAAAGAACAATTATTCCAACTGTTCAGTTGGTCTAATAAAAGATATCACATTTACCCAAAGAACCTAGTCTGCCTTAGACATGTTCAGGTACTAGTACAGGGACCACAAGAACTGCCATTGGGCTAGTGCATTCAGAGAGAACCTTATGCGGTTCGTTGGGACTGAAGCTATGTTTAGGCTTGATGGAACCAGGCAAAATGCAGGATAGGTGATTATGGTAAAATTCTTGCCTTTACCTTTTATTTCCAAAGTCTATTAGTTACTAGATTTTAAAGTCAAATGCCTTATTTTAGGGTTCCGCTGTTCACATTTTCTATCTGGGAAAATGTTATGTTCTTTGTTTTTACAGCAAGTTTGGATGGTAGCTAAGTTTAAAATTATTTAAAACTTTAATCTCTTTTATTGAAGGGTTGAGTATTGCTGCTGGGGATCAATTTGATTGTTAGGGATGATTAACAGCTAAGATTCTGGAAGTTAATGCTGTGTACATAGCTAATATGTTTCTGTAGCTGTTAAAAGTATTTAAATTATTGTTATTTGTAAGATCATCCCAGGGAGAGCTGGCAGAGAGGTTTAGTACTGATGTTTTACTATAAATATTTTCTTTTGCACATGCTATAAATTGTTAAATTACATGAATCTGCAGATACTTGCTTAATAAAAAATTCTGGTTTTTTTCCTTACTACTGAATTCATTATTATCCAAAAGAAAAAAAAAACCATAGGGATGGTAGCTTGTTTAAGTTTTCTGTTCTGAAATAGCAGTATTGTAAACCAGAAGTCTACAGCTACTTAGTGCTTTGTTGTTCCAATACTGAATTTTTATCTCCTTCTGATGCAGAATATGGAACTGATAGTTTTGACAGTTTTAAGATACTTAAAACGCTTAATATTGTTGGGAATTGATAGCAATCTGAGAAAATATAAAATGTTTAAAAAAAAACCCTATTGTATTGTCATTTATTGTAATGAGTGGCTAATACTGTCAATAGCAAAGCTGCATTATTTTCAGGAATTGGGTTAGAAGAATCACAGTGGGAGAGACCTTGGTTTTTAGAGCAGAAAACCAGAAGTAAGGAGACGCATCTTCTCAGCCTGCTGTAGATTTCGTGTGCTTTTGGTTCTCAACCTTTTTAGACTCCCAGCACCCCTTGGAAAGCATCGGGTCTTAGCTGCCACTTGTCTTTTGTTTGTCTTTTATTTTTCTATAGTAAAAAGAAAAAAAAAAAATAGAGCAGTTTTTCAAACAACTTAAAAAGGCCCCAACAGATCAGAATACTTTTGATACTGGATTCCTATTTGAAATCCCAGGTTCATCTTGTGAATTGTATTATAGGTGTTTGTACACTTAATATTGTGTGACACCCTTAAAAGCATCTTGTGGCACCCCAGGGTGCCACTGTCCTATGCTAACCTGTCCTGGGCCCTTCATCTTTGCCCACAGTGTTCCTGTGTGTGAAGCAGGAATAAAATTTAACAGCAGGAAAGGGATTTGGGACAGATTCACTGTCGAGCATTGTGAGATTCTTGGGTTAAAGTAGTTATACTTTTGTAGGAAGAATAATGTATTTCTTATTTAGGTATTGGCCGTTTGACTTAAAATAGGTATAGCAGTAAATGAACATAAAAACTAGTGCCTGTGTGAGTGTTCTTGGAGTGTTTCCAAATACAAGCAGGTCCTGTGTCACACAAAGTCAGAAGTCTCCCTTGAATGAAGATAATTACCCTCAGGGTGCATGTTGGTCACTCTTTAAAATTCTTATAAAAACAAAGAAATTAATTATCCAGTATAAAAATGGGTCATACGTCTCCTGGCAAACATTCAATTAACTTTTTAGTGCTTGCTGCTTAATGTTGTGTTTGACCAGTCAACCATTGAGAACGACTTTCCTTTGAAACAGGGCTGGAGTGGAACACAGTATTGCATTGCAACTATGTTTAGACGGTCAGTTATGGCTGGTCATCAACATTTTTCCCATGATCTTTAAGTGTGGAGCTAGTTATATTTTACTTGTGCATGTGAGATGTAGTTTGCTTTGGGACAGGTCTTTTGCAGGCTGAATGACGTCTTGTTGAGAATATAATTTAGCTGTTTTTGCAGCCTCAGACTGAATTGATTGTAACTGGTAGTTCATGCTGATACTGCTAGGATATGAAGTTTCTGATTCCCATGGCATGGGCTGAAAATACGGAGTACTTTGACTAGATTTGAATCCAATCTGAAGATAAGCTTATGTCTTCACTTTTGAATTTGCTGTTTTAAATATATATATATATATATATGTGCAGAGCACACTTTCCCCAGTCTCTGTTGTTATTATGTTATTTTGGGGATAGAGGGCCATACTCCAAATACTGCTTTTTGAAATACTGATGTCAATCTTCCAAATTAATTTGATAGTAATGGTCATTTTATATAAGAGAGTGACCTGACAAAGACTATTAACTATGCTCTCTGGGGAATTTTGTCAGTATGATTTATAGAAATGTGCTTTAGTTCCATACCATTTACAATCTCTTCAGACACAAATCTGTTCTTATTTTATTTCCAAGTGATCAACCCCTGGAAGAAAATTGGAGAAGGGGAAAGAGAAATCTAGATTGTCTTGATTTTATTTTTTTTTTTTTTTAAATCAACTGGTGCATGTTTCAGGATGGCACTAAATATTTTTACTGCCGCAAAATATCCTGGTTCTTCACTGTCTGTAAGATAGTGATTTTTAGATTGACACCCCTTCCCCGCCAATGCTTCCCACAGGATGATTTTGTTCCTGTGTCTGGTATTTTTCCCCAAAGAAACACTGGCTAAAAGTAGTTGTTTTAGTTTAAACCAGTAGCTAATCGTCTGAGTTTTGTTACTGTTTCTGTAACGTGCCAGTAGTGCACATAAATTGTGTGTTCGGGCTCTACTGCAAGAGTGGCAGGACTTGGTTATAAAAAAAAAATCATTATAAATATGCAAGTGATCCGAGCTTATGCGAAGTAAAGTGCTCTTTTTCCTTAAATGAGGAGGTGATTACGTTGCAAGGCAGTAGGAGTTCTCTTGGAAACAGGGGAAATTATCAGAGTAACAGTACAGAATGCAAAGGTTGATCTGCTGAATACAAATAAAGTATTGAGTATGAGGTTCTGCCTCATGGAGCTGGCGCTTTTGGAAATGCTGTGATAAATGCACTGATAAATTCAAGGAAATGAGTGCTATTGCAAAAGCTTGATGAAGGCTAGAAAGTGTCCAGCTAGTAGGAATTGCATTGCTTGGTCAGGCACAATGAAATTAAATAGAATTTGCTTTAGTGAAATTGCGTCGAGGATGATTAAAGGTGCTTCTGGGGAAGGGTGGTGATCATTTTCCTCTGAAGCCCCTTCAGTCAACCTGCTCAGGATGTCTGGTTTTTGTTTTTTCTCCTCCCCTCCTTTCCCCTAATTTCATGCTTCTCTCCCTCCCCCCTTCCCTTTTATTATTGTGTAGTGCCCCTAATCTCAGTCTTTTGGGATAACTTCCTCTGGAATTAATACCAGTGCTGCTTCAAATATCAGGAAGCTCAGCAGAGGCTTGTTGTCAACTCCCTGCACTGAGAACCAAAGCCGCTCAGTCTAAGCACAGGACTTGCTGTTTTTCCACTTACCAGATACAGTGCTGTTTCTTTTGCAACTCTTTAATAATACCGTCTCTAGTTTCACTCTTGAAGGTGCACTGCAATCATAAACCTGCTAGCCTTGCTTATGTTTCACAGACATTAGGGCTGGAAGGGACCTCGGAAGATCGAGTCCAGCCCCCTGCCCCAGGGGCAGGAAGTCAGTAGGGATAATAGGATCCCAGCAAGATAAGCATCCAGGTGTCTCTTGAAGGCATTCAAAGTGCGTGCTTGAACCACCTCCGGCGGCAGGCTGTTCCAGACCTTGGGGGCTCGGACAGTAAAGAAGTTCTTCCTTATGTCCAGCCTGAAACGGTCATGGAGGAGTTTGTGACTGTTTGACTGTGTCATCCCTTGGGGTGCTCTGGTGAACAGACCTTCTCCCAGATCCTGGTGAGCACCCCTTATAAACTTATCGGTGGCCACCAAATCACCCCTGAGCCTGTGCTTTTCCAGGCTGAAGAGTCCCATGCCTCTCAGCCTCTCATCATAAGGTCTGTTTTCCTCGCCTCTGATCATGTGTGTGGCTCTCTTCTGCACTTTCAAGCTTAGATAGAAAACAGTCCGCAAAGCTGACTTTTGTAACCCAACTGTCTTTCCTCTTACATAGGTAGGGTCTGAGCTACCAAGTATGGAACCAGATCTGAGCTCTCCTCAGAGTTTAAGGCTAGGGACAGAAATTACACACAAACCAGTATAATTGATTGGAAACTGGTTCAAATCTGTAACACGACAGAAGTTCATTGCTTATAAACTTCTTTCAAAATGGCCGAAACTGGTTTAAAATCAACCTGGATGGATGTAGTAGCAGACTAAACTGATTTAGGTTAAATCGGTTTATTGAACTTCTATCCCAGATCCCCTTCAGATTCAAGCTGTCTGCTCCAGCAGGACAGAGAAGTATGTTCTAGCACCCTCTGACTTGGGCTCCTGCAGGCATGTGGCTGCATTTCTGGAACCAAAAGTGAATATCTGCTTATCAGTTCAGTGTACGCAGCTTAAACTAACCTGTGAAGGCTAAATCGATTCAGCCTTGGGTTTTTTGACTGTCTGTACTTAGCCGGTCTGTACTTAGCCTAAGTGTTCAAATTTGAACCCATCTCACATTTTAAAATTAAGCTACTGACAAATCTCTGATCCCTAACTGCTAAAGCAGGGGTGGGCAAAATGCAGCCCATGGGCCAGATGCGCCTTGCCAGGCCATTCTGTCCGGCCCGTAGAGCCCCTAAACAAATTTAGAAAATTAATATTTATCTGCCCCTGGCTGCCTGTCATGAGGCCCTCGATGGCTTGTCAAAACTCAGTAAGCGGCCCTCTGCCCGAAATAATTGCCCACCCCTGTGCTAAAGGGTCTTGAAAGGAATAGAGAGAATTGACTCACTAGCAGGACAGCCAAAAGTGTTGGTTAAACTGTTTTCCTTGAACAGAAATTCCCTCGAAAAGGTTAGCTGAAGTCTTCTCAGAAATGTGTTTGCTCAGTTGGGGACCCATGGACACACAAGCCGTGCTTTTGGGGGCTTCCTGAAAGACCTTTTTTTGCACTTCTGTTAATTAACAAAAACTGTCAGGAATAGATGATTTTCTCTTTTTCTGAATGAGACCGTAGTCTGAATGAGATCAGCCGTGATAAACAGTAGCCAGAGAGAGCCAGCTGTGTTCATCCAAATCAAAGTGTTGCATTGCTTTTCCTATATCATGTGTTATTTTAAGAGCCTTTGGCCTCTTGATCAGTGAACAATAAACTAAGACAGTTGAAATCTTTACAGTTATTTTGCTTCATTTCTGCAAAATGATGACAATGCTGTAATGCCTAAAGGCCACAGACAGGTTCAGGCCTCACTTTGCTACTTGTGTTAAAATGGAGCTCCAACTCCATTATGTTTATGGTTGAAATGCCAAGGGGAGGTCGGGCGGTAGACATGAAACCTGTTGCAAAAGAGCTTACCAGCTAAGCTTATCAGGATATATCAATAACTTACGACTTTCCAGGCCTACTTATTTTGCTTCTGCTTGCTATTGTCAGATATTTAAAGGATCCTATAATAATAAGACTAAGGTTTTTACTCTAATAAATGACTGAAACTCATTTGAGAACCACCTAACAGTGTAAGGACGTATTCAGGTATAGGTATTCCTAACAACCGTGCAACTTTGGCTTGCCTGCCATTGAAATGATGCAAAATTAAGAACCGTCAATAGTGAAGCTTATTTGAACTCCGTAGTGTGTGGAGCTATATTTGGCTTGTTATTCTCTCAATTCTTTGTAACAGTTGTAGCACAAACTAATTATTTTCTCAGCTTGAAATATATTAGAGTTGTGTTTGCTAATGGTTTGTTTTATGGATGTTCTTTGAAGTGGTGACCTACCCTTGGGTTTGGGTTCTTCTGCTCCCCTGCACTCAGACGCAGGGGTACAAAAGTGAAAATGCAGAAGAAGATGGAAAGAGCAGAGCGCACAACAGCAAACTGCACCTTCCTCAGGTCCCCATAACCCTTTCATAACATCACCACACTGCGAAGGGGCTCATTTTGTTCTGAAGGTCAGGAAAGGTTGGTCCAGGGAGGAGGCCCTCTCTGTGGTATACAGCTTTCTTACAAGTCTGAACATCCAGGTAGAAGTTAATGCTGCTTCTAACAGGATTATTTTCTGGTCTGTGCCTGCATATTCCTTGAATTGCCTAGACACAGTGGGAACAGCCAAATAGATTCAGGCAGCCAGAAAAAAAAAGATTGGGAGAGGAGAAGAGCAGGCAGTATAGCAGCCAGGACACTCTTGAATTGGAGCTGTTTTTCTTTGCAAATCTCTATTATCGATGGGGCATGGAGGCTTCCACTGAAATGCTGCCTATGTGACAGTTCAGCTCCCTCCCACATGGAGGAACATACACAGGAAAGTATAGTCTGGTGCTAACTATGCTTTGTTAGCACCAGATTTTGAATCTGGTGATTTATTTTATTTTTTTTTTCAGCAAGACAATGAAAATAAAATACTTAGTATTTCAAGACCAATAAACTTTGCTGCAAAGAGTTCAGTTTCTGTGATACGGGTGCATTAGCAGATAAATTATGTTTCTGGGCTTATTTTGCATGGTGTGAAGGTATATATTAAATATTTTTGGTTGGAGATTGTGAAAGAGAAGTTATTTCTTTATACAATTTTAAACACCCCATGAAATGTAAGTTGACGTTACTTAATGTTACCAGGACATAAGTTTCTGACTCGTACAAACTGGTATACCAAACAACTTGTCACTTTGATTTAAAATTGTATATTACATGTGAGTTTTTTGAAAGGTAAGAAAACTCAAATGACCGTTCCAGAGAGTACCAAGGAGTAAAGAGTCCTGAGTTGTTTTTTTTCTTGGCCTTCATTAATATTTATATTATAGTAATGCCTGGAGGCCCCAACTGAAATCTGAGCCCCCTTGTGTTAGTGATGATCATACAAACACAAAGTAGGGTGATCAAATAGTGAACAGAGGTGCATGGCTATATAGCATTAGGGTTGGTGGAAAAAATTCCATGGAAACTTTTTTATTGGAAAACTAGATTTTTCAGTTAAATAAATGTTTTTTTCATAGGAATCTGCTTTCTGAAGAAAACCTTGATTTCTTTTTGTACATAGTAAATACCTCCCATTTTTTTTGAAGAAAAATTTACTTTTTTTAGAAAGAGAACCATGTTCTGACTAGTTCTAAAATCTATACATAAAATAATTAGGGGCCTACGACCTACCTAGATGGCAGTGAGACTACGGGTTTTTTGCTGCCCGCTCACGGCGCGCACAGCCAATTTTGCAGGCATCTTGTGGGAGCCCCACCCCTCGGCACTGATTGGCAGAGAAGACCCAGCAAGGGAAGAAGGGACGAGGGGGCAACGGCCATCTTGATAACTGGCTGCTAGGGGTGTGCGAAGCGGGCTGTATTCAGTTCGCATTTGGCCCAGTTCGGAGGATACTGATTTGATTCGGATCACTGGCTCGATTCAATTCAGCCAGATCTGAAGATTTGATTCTGATTCAGAGATACAGACACAGCTTTAAATGTTTTTTCTACATACCTCGAGGCACCAGGTGTGGTGGGGCAAATGGAGCGTCGCACAGGAGTACAGGGGCCCCACCGAGCAGGGGGCTCCCCCATGTGCTCTGCAGTGGACCAGAAGTGCTTCTGCTCCACTTCGGGGGCCGCCACTGAGCGCACTGGAGACACCCTCTCCCCCCCTCCACGTTCCCATGGGACGCTAGAGCCGCCCCACCATCTCTGCGTTCACAAGCTGCCTGGTACTTTGAGGTATGTAGAAGAAACATATAAAGCTGTGTCTATGTCCGAATTGTCGAATCTCTCTGAATCGATTCAGAAGGTTCCGATTCGATTCGGAGAGATTAAAGGGTCTCCTGATTAGATTCAGATTAAGAGATTCAGCTGCCGAATTGAGCCGAATCTCTGCTGAATTGAATCAGCACCCGAAGCTTCTCACAGCCCTACTGGCTGCCCTTAGTGCAGCCCTGATCTTTGGCGCTGATTGGCAGAGGCGCCCCGGGGGAGAGGAGGAGGGATGAGGTGTGGAGCGGCACGAAGGGCATCCAGCTATCAAGATGGCAGCTGCCCCCTTGTCTCTCCTCCCCCTGCTGGGTCCTCTGCCAATTAGTCCTGAGGGGTGGGGTTGCCTCAAAATGCCTGCAAAATTATCTCTGCACTGATCAGCAGAGAGGCCCCAGGAGGATGAGGGACAAGGGGTGGCTGCCATCTTTATTGCTGGCTGTTCTTCCTGTCGTTTCGCCCCTCAGTGCTGATTGGCGGAGAGGCCTCAGCAGGGGCAGCCGCCATCTTGTCTACTGCTCTTCATGCCACCCTGCCAGCCAGCACCTTCCCCTCCCAGCAGCGAGGACTTTTTATTTAATTAAAAAAAAATTTTTTTTTTGTAGTTGATTTTAGGGATTTCACAGACAATCCCGGATTTCACGCTTTCCGCAAAACTGCAATTGACAATAGCCTTTCTAGTTGTCTGCAAGGAAAGGTAATCCTAAATGTCCAGCCTTGCATGAGATTTCCTTTAATCTTTTTGTCTCTGTACCATCTCTCTATTTTCTTATGTGGGGAAGAGGAGCAACTCACTGTCGGAAGAAGGTAAAATTTTGAAGAAGCAATTATCCCATTGCTGCTCAGAGTGAGAACAGGCGTTCTCTGCTGTCCGTATCTGCGTTCTTACGCCAAGTGAGGAACGTAAGGAGGGTAGAGTTGGCCAGAAAATGTTATCCGTGGGAAATATGAAATTTATAGCCAAAAAATCAAAAGTGTTTTTTTTTTCACTAAAAACCAGAAGCTCCATTTGGAAATGCTCCTGCAGCACCTTGAAGGAGAAATTTGGGTGCAGTAGGGTTTCTTTTCTCTGGGTTGGGCCACATGCTTCAAGTATACCATGGTTCCCCCTCCACCTTCCCCCCCGCCCCCAAAAGCTTTCTCCGAGCTGCCATGGTGAAAAATAGGGCATATAGTTTTACTTGGGAGCCCAGCTCCCAAAGAATGGTGGGGCCTGGAGGCACCCAGGCAATAATCTCCATGGGATAATAGAGGTGGTTGTTTGAAATCAAAATGCATTGCTTTTTCAGGTGTTCTGCTTTTACCTGAAAAGTCAAGAGTTTTCATTAAAAGCAGACACTTTTTGGGGGTGGGGAAATAAAACGTTTAGCTCATTGTCTGGTTTTCTAATGAAATAATTTTAATGGAGACTGACTGACCAATCTTAGAAATTAAATTAAACCTTGATTTTCATGACATGGCCAGAATAACCATATTATTTATCTTTTTTGGTGAACAGTAACAAAATTCCTCTTAATATTTAAACTATTTCAAATAGCATAGGCCTCTGATCACCAGCACCGTGCAACATTTGAAGTTTGCCCTACAACACACTTGTCTTTCCGAACTCCCCAGCGTTCCCTGCCGTGTCAAAATTGACTTGGAGTAATGCAGAGAGTTGTCACTTCACTTGTATAGTGCTTGATGTCTTCGGACTGCTTGACAAATATTCACGGTCTAAAGAGACCTCTCTGCTAGCGAAGTACCATGGCCAATTTTCAGGTGGTGAAACAAAAAGAGCTGCAGAGCAAATCAGTAACAGAGCTAGCATTGGAAGTCGAGATTCCATGGCTCCTAGCCGCCTAACTAATCTTTTAAACCGCGATGCCTCTTAGATAATTAGATTATGTTGAGTCAGGGTATCTTAAATTGAGTAAGTATTCATGTACGTTTAATTTTGACAGCCATCTGTGAGAGCAGATTCAACCAAAACCAGGGAAGTCATACCTATAAGGGTAGATGGCAAAGCAGTTTTGGTGAAGAGTGTATTTAGTTATTGTCCAATTACTATACTGATGAGCATAGTAAAAATATGTGGACAGACATGTCACAACATTGCAATGATGTCATCCTTGTGCTTTGGAGCTTTTCATGGTATCTGGACAACAGAAAAGCTATGCTGATTTAAGTTTATTTTCCTGTCATGATATCAGATATGACAAGTTAAACCCAAGAACTTTTGCAATCAGATTATTTTATTAATGTGAAGGAATTAGTGTTGCCACAGCAGCCTTCTTCTCAATCCATTGTGTCTAAGCACACATCATAAGAGCAGTGGAGGAAACCCTCTGACTTTAAGATTTTAGAAGCTTTTAATTTTCCTTAAAACAAAAATATACTGCTGGGAGGGTATTCAATTCCAAAGAGACTCCCTCTTGGAAAGCCTGATAAAATTGGTCTTTCCTGCCTATGAAAATTGCCAATTTCAGACTTCAAGAGAATTGTCAAGAAGTCTAAAAGATGCATTTACCACTCCGCATACTGCACGTGCTTCCCTCTTTGCCGAACATGTACCAAGGTGTAAAACTCCACATCCTTGCCCACAGGCATGATGGCGTGTCTGTCTAGAGAGCTCAACACATTGAAATGAAATCCAGCTGTGTTTATTTCAGTGTGTGATCTCGTACACATGTGAGAACATTCAGACCCATTCAGTGCCTTTATTTGAATCTCACGTTGCATGTTCAAATAAACTATGTATGTTTAAATTGGGTGATCATTTGCAGTTTGGTCCCTGTCTTAGACCCTAGGAAATCCAATGCAAAAATCAATATTAATATAATGTTGTGGTTGAAAATTTAAACACACAAAAGACAGGAAATTAAGCTTGTTTTTGTAGCTATTGTAACTTGGCTAAGTAGCACATAAAATTCCTCCAAGGAAAATTCTGTGCTGTAATGACAGGGTGGATCCAGATTCTTATACTCTGGTTTCTCTGCACATGCAGGTCTTTTGACTACTATAAGCATAGTTCTGGCATTGATAAGGAGCATGTTAGAATAAATCAGGCAGACGTTGCCCATATAGAGTACAATGGATGGCAATAGTCTCCTTTTTATTGTTATATATTTATATCGTTATCTATATCTATATATCTACATATATAAATACGTGTGTGTGTGTGTATATAGTCTCTTTCAACATACATATATTTATATTTATATATGAGGCATAGATAATTGTGGCTCAGAAAGCTATTTCTTGACACTGTTACTGCTTGACTCTGTTGTTTCGCTAGTTATGTCTTTTAGATTGACTATGGAGATGGGCTCTGGCCCTTAAATGTAGGTCTAGATTCCAGATGCCACAAAGTTCAAGGCTGTTTTCATCTAAGGAATTTGGTTCAGGCTCATGTTTAAACACGCACCTGTAAACACGCACACAATATCTGTTATTAGATAGTATGTGCGCTTGTGCACACATGCACACGCCTTTCTTCTCCCCAGTCTTCCAACATTGGTTTATGCTAATATGCTACTACAAATCATCAGTTTATGGCTTTGGGTATTAAATAATTTTATTTTCTAGATATCGTAATGTTTTCTGTTTAATGTTACTATCTTTAAAAGAAAAGTCTGGGACTAAAGAAAGCCATACTCAGTTAAATTGGGATAGTAGACAGTGAATGTTTGCATTACAGCAATAGCATTGCAGGTTCATTTCCTTTGTATATCTTACTTGAGTTGTGCAAACGTGTATAGGGTTCTTCAGGTTTTTCTGTATACTTTTCCAGAGGCTTTTGTTTTTAAAGATGTAAATCGAAAAAGATGACGTTTCCACGCAAGGAGAAGAAATGTTTATTTTAAGAACACACAAGTACTCTGTTAGTTGTATACCTTCAATATATCTTGTTGATTCCAGTTTGCCAGAACTTCTTCACTTGGAAGATGAATGTGAATTTTAAAAAGATCCTGTCAAAATAATCACGTCTTAAAAGTGACTTGTATTATCTGGATCTTTGCGTTAGGTTCCTACCAGGTTTTGTCTTTAAACTTGCAGTAGCATGACTCCTTAAACATGTAAGTTCCCTGAGCCTGTCTGCATATTGTGCATGATAAAGTACATGTAGAGGGGAGGAAAATAAGCCGAACTGTGAATGTGTGTTGATATGTAGGCATGGGATTGTGTTTCCCCCTTTATTTCTTGGATAAGGTCTGTGGGCAACAATGGTCCCAACCTTGTGTTGAATGAACCAGTGTGTAGAGGTCCATGCCAGACTCCGGATCCAGCAATGTTGGCCTCAAAGGTTCCCGACTATGCTGACATTAAGACGTTGTGCTCTGTCGCCAGCGGCACAGGGCAGCATTGCCTTCTATACAGTTTTAGGACAGGAAAAAGCTGTTTTAAAGAGCCGCGTTTTGGTTTCCCCCACTCCCATCGCACCTCCTTTTCTCCGTATAACTAGAAAAATATATGCATGACCAGTGAGAGAGCATGCTCTGTTTGCCTCTTTGTGGGTGTGTTGTTTTTTTTTTTTTTGCACTTGCATTTTATTGCTGTTGCAGCCCTGGCTCACTGAAACATTTTTAAGGTTCCTTATTTAGTAATGTTCTCATCAGTTTTGAGACACAAATTGACAAACACTCTGGAACTTGGTTCCTGCTCTGGCTTACATTATCCTTCTTTGTCTATTGCAAAAATGTCTGGTGTGTGCCGACATGTGCTGCAGCCTAGAATTAGAAAAATTAAAGACAGATATCAACCAGAAATTAATATTGTTTTTGTTTCAGTAGCTCAAGCATTACTGGTGTTTCAGTGGAACTTCACTTTCCCCAGGCCTTCGGCGTAGCAAAGTAAAATTAGCAGTCCTGCTGGTAAACTGATCTTTATTCGAGGATAGATTTCCTCCATTTTTTTGTTTGTTTCCTTTCAGATTTTCTTCATTTAGAAATTAAAACAAAACAATTCTCTTCCATAGTTTAAGTTTGGCCACTGTTGCATTGCATTCCTCCTTATTTATCAGTGGCTCCATTAGTATAGACAGAAACCAAACTTTTTCAACTAAAACCAGCTTGGATATAATCGATCAAGATGCATTTTAGCCTCAGAGAGTGTTTTGCAGATAGTAATTGAAACTGAAATCCATGTTAAATGACATTTTGTTGGCTGCTAGTTTTAGGATCTTTTCTAGGCTGTTAGCCTTGGCGGGGGGACTCACAAATAGGAATTTCTCAAAGATAAAAATGAAGAAAATATTAGGCAGCTTAAACAAGGGATATAGAGAGAAAATGTTTGTTTATTCTTTTGGAAAGTATTTCATAAAGTGCCTGAGGTTTCAGTAAAAAAAAAAAAAAAAAAATCTGGCTTTTAGAGGAATTTTTCAAATCAGTGGTATCTTTTGCTTTTGTGTTATACTCAACACTGCTTGTTTCAAAACAAAAAATTGAATCAGACTTCATAGTTTAAAAAAAAAAATCATTGCCTTCCCAGGACACTGGATTTACATTTTAAAAAGAAAACACATTACAAAGACCCTGCCGTTAACTCTATAGAAATGAGTATTTGATGATGAGTTTCAAAGGAAACAGATTAAGCAGTTAGCAAGTACTGTGGCATTTGGCACGTGCAGATTCAAGCAATAAGTCAAAAAAGACCCAGATAAAATATTGTCAGAGAATTGGCTTTGTTGTACCTGTTTTGATGACTAAGATCTAATTTTGAATGATTCCGTCAAGTTAAATATGCTGTGTACCTCCAAATAACTTACTCCCTGTGTTTTAAAGTGCCAGGCAAAATGGCTTGCCTGGTATTTTGTTTTTATCATGTGCTGTGTGTACATCAGTTGTCCTCCGCTATGGTCTGTGCACAGGTAGCTATTTTGCCTTCTGCTGTAACATGCACTTAAAATAGCAAAAAACCGAATGAAACGTTTACATGTTATCTTTTGCTGTAATTGCCACAAGAGTGGCACTTGATTGTTTAGAGGAAGGGAGATGTCTGTACAGTCAGAAATGAGACCGTAGGTGGTCCAGAAGACAATCTCCATCTGACAGTACTGTTGCTGTAAAAGTGTTTTGAGACCCCCTACTGTCTATAATTCTGCTGAAAAATTATACTAGGGGAATTCTCCCCCCTTGATCCCCAGCAAATAAATGTATTAGACCTTTCAGTTGTTGATCCTTCCAGCACAACCCTTTCTCAGGAGTCTGGGTTGTCAGTCTTGGATATTCCCAAAGGTCAGCCCAGATCTGGCTCTGAAAGTCCTCCGGCTTTTTACATTCAGGTCTGAACTGTTTCCACTCTGTCTTCTACCCTAAATTCTTCTCCGGGTATGACTGTTGTCACTGTAGTAATCAATTTGAGAGATTAACATCTAAACAATACTATTTAGAACAATAGGTAGTAAATGTGGTGCATATCCATGTCCATATATTCCATGTCATGGTATATCCCAATAATAGATTGTGTATTTCATATACCTTCGGCCACTTAACCCCGCTTGCTGATCCTTCCCTTCCAGGACTTTTCCTAATATTCAAAGCACCTGAACAACTTAAAATATTACATTTATTTATATTTCTGTTTAAATCAATCTTCCAGATAAAGGTTTGCTCCTTTCCCTGTGCTTTACTTAA
>NW_005841853.1:2788293-2789472 GCF_000455745.1 Alligator sinensis | reverse complement strand
GCACTTTCCCTTCCCCCATCCCTTTTCTATGCTAGAAGTCAGATTATTTTTATCAATATTTAAGGGACCTTTCCAGTGGGGATGCAGCATAACAGTGTTTTCCTGCTCCTGTGCTTTGTGAAGAAATATCAGCTGTAAAATCCTGATGATGTGTAGAAAAACTCCTGTGGTCAACTTGTTTAAAAATATATACATTAAAATTGCTGTCTGTATCAGAAGCTTTTAAATGGGAATTTGGCTTTCCAGGTTTAAAGAATTTTTTAAAAAGTAATTTTTAATGAAGTGATATGTTTTTAAAAAATATTATTAAATATGTGTCACATGCATTTTGATTCCTAATTTCACCACTCAATGTAGTCACTAAAATTCATGCTAGGAAAACCTTTAATTCCCTGTCCTTATGTCTGTTCTCTTTCATGGATAAAACACATATGCAGTTTCTTTTGCTTTTGCTCCTGAAAGAAGTGCAAATTACTTTACAGATTATACATGCGTGATACCACTCAGTTGAACAGCGCAGTCACTTCTGGGTGGAAAGGCAACAGGTACCTGCTGCATGGTACTTTCTTTAACTTTCCTTAGGACTGCAGCACAAAACCCCTTAACTGCCTGATTAACATTTCAGTTGGATCTGTAATATCCAGGCAGAACAGCTAAGACCTCATTTTTTTTAATGTCTTATCCTAAAGCCGGCCCCCCATCCTTACAGTAACTCTCTATGAAGCTTAGTAGGTGTATTTAAGAAGGACAGCGAGCAGGTTCAGCTCCCACTAGGGCTGACCTAGTCATACCGAGCTGACTCTGTATCGCAGACCTGAAACTTAGACCAGCCAAGCCATCCCCTGTGGTGCTGGAATCGGTATCAGTCCTCGCAGAACAAAGGTGCTTGTCCAGTTGGTCCCAGTCACTCCCTCCTACCCTGGGTTTGAAGGAGTAGGGTTTTGGGCCACCAGAGCCACTGGGCCAGATAACGTGTATTTTTAAGTATCGCCTGGATCACGTGAAATTGTATTCTGTTCCCTTGTGCAGCAGAGTGGTTTATTTAAACAAATTCTTGACTTTGGCTGTTAGAGCAAACACACAAAAAGTGTAATAACTTCTTGTTTTTATAGGGAAATGAAGCTCTCATGGAAAATAATAGTTTGGTTACGGGTATATTTTGTGCAGTAAACATTTTTG
>NW_005841853.1:2734185-2788283 GCF_000455745.1 Alligator sinensis | reverse complement strand
GGAGTAAAATTTTTTGTCCCCCCCCCCCCCCCCCCTTTTTTTTTGACCATGTTATATTATTTGCTTGGTTTAATGCAGCATAACCTCCTCTAAATTTAGAGGGAAATGTAAATGTATGTAATGCTTTTTCTGTGGTTAGAAAATACATGTAGCATTAAGTCATTAAATATAGACTTTAAACTATATCTTGAGCTAATGATTTTACAGTATAATTGCTTTAGCTAATTTGAAGGCAGGTATACATACAGCTCATTCCATTTTGGCACTATAAAGTTTGCCATTGGTATTAAACCTCATTTTTCTATGATTTACATAATTTGTGAAACAGATTTAATATTTTGTATGTGAGCTAATTAGTTTCTGGTTTAGAGCCTTCATTGTATGTTCATTGGTTTTTGAACACCTTTTAAAGTTAACACAGAGGGTCATTGTTGGATCTATATTCTTGGGAGAGCAGTCAATTCTGCTTTAATAAAATAAGTTACATAATTTTTAATGCAATTATATTGGGTTACATGGAATTGTTTCCAGCAGTAAATTTGTTGAAATGGGAAAATGTTGTAGTGATGTGTTAATTATCGTGCTGTATTCTTCCATGCTTATTAAGGGCATGGTATAGATTGTAGAATTTTAGCTTCCTGCAAGTTGATATACATCTACAATGGGTACTTTTAAAAGGTGTCTTGTTTTTCCTGTTAACATGGGGGGAAAAAATGATTTTGAATCAAATTAAAGCATTTCTAACACAACTTGAAAATTTAAAAAATCTTCCTGTAGAACTTTCAGAGGAGCAGATATTAATGTGTGGCTGCGGTATCGCGTGCCAGCGAATACCAAGTGATTCAGACACTTTCAGATGCCAAGTAAAGATTTTTTTTTTTTCTTTTTTAAATGTGGGCATTAAACGGCAGGTGGCAGTCAGTTTGGGCTGCTGAAATAAATACCCATCTTCTACTTACAAATGGATCACGGCAGCATGAGATAAACTCAACTCTTTAATGCACAATAAGCATCTTACAGTCACTTCGTGCACAACCAAAAAAAAGTTCTTTTCCTCTGGTATGTGATTCCTACATGAGGGCACATGCTGGTTATTTTCCTCTCAAAGGAATTGTTTTCTTGACTGCCGCCATCCACAGTTTAATAGTATTGCATGGCTTTAAAGGCTCCTGTCTTATTAGGAGTCTAAACAGTCTCCTGTGTCCTTTGTGTCAAAATGAGTGAAAGCTTTGGAAATCATTTCAGTGCAGTGCATTCACTTAGCAGGAAAACGGGTTTCTTAAAAGATTTAGACCTTTCAAAATGGTGCTTTTCAAGTTCAGATTTGCATGTCTCCAACATTAAAAGTCCCTTATGCCATTCATTTAGTGGAAACTGAGAGATTAACTACTTCAAACTATTTTGTTACACAATTCTATTTTTACCTTTCTGTAGTTTATTCCTGATTTAAGCATGGAGTTTACACTTATATATAGGTACAACCAGGCACACTTTTCCCCCTCTGATAAAATACAACCACGTCTATTAAGAGTGTAAATTAAAAATAAATGAAACAAACACAGCTACCAAATACATCCCTGAATTAAAAATAATGAATTTTACAAGAATCAGAATGATGAAGATGCCACTTTCTCCTGTGATGTTGGTATTAACCATCTTTTACAGTAATGTAAAAAATGTATCAGCTTTAAAAATCAGTTGGCCAGCATTAAGGTTATTCATTGTCATAACAATTTTTACATCCTGGGCTGTATTCGTAAGCTATCCCTTAGTTGTTAATGTATTTTATTAAAAAGGAATATTTCAGATATTGTATTTGATGTTAGCTAACAGTTGCATTTACTTGATCCTCTGCAGCAGTGTACATTTTGGCTTTATTTAAAAGTGTAAATGTGAATTCTTCTCCCCTTTGGACCCACAACAGACTGCAAAGACATGAGGCTATTTTAAATTATTTCGAAAGAATGGAGCAATAGTGTACTGCTTTAAATAAGGTGTCCCGCCACCCCCTTTTTAACAAGAAATGTAAACGTTCAAATTATCTATTGTATTTGTCTCTGGCTGAATATTCGGGTATAATACAGTTATCCGAAAGAAACAGCTTGATTTTGTTTGTTGTGCCCTTCTTTGCTGAATTTACTATTGTGATGTCTTTGCAACACTGTTATATAAGAGTAATCCCTTAAAATATTTCATTCAGAATGGAAAATATGGTTTCTTTTCCAGATGACTTTAGTTAGTTTAAACAATTAGATGAACTGTAATCTCACTTTCTTCCTGTGGAATACCACACTTTTATTGCTATCATTTATCAGTTGCAAGATGTAAATAAGATGTAGTCGGAGGAGTCTGACCCAAATAAAACCAGATTGTATTGATTCTTGTGTGGTACATAATGAAATGGAAAATAATCTGCCATCTACTTGGTGCTCAACAAAGCAATTTTTAAAGAATAAAGTCTGAATATGTACAATATAAATTCCTTATCTTGTTTGCTTGTTATGTGTATGCAGTTTCAAAGTCAGAAACCTGATAAAAATCGCAGCTAATTGTGAGAGACAGCACCTATTCTTTTCATTATGGTTTTAAAGCGTGGGATGTTGCGGCTGAACCTAAAAGGGGCTTTGAAGCAGAGATGAAACTTTTTTGGGATGTGAAGCTGCTACTTTTAGTGAAGGCATTAACTAAAAAACCCCCCAAAAACCACCCCCCTCTCTCTCCATCCCCCTTCCCCTGTAGTAACTGAAACAGTGAAATACGTTTGTTTTCATTGATGTAGAAACTTAATGATTTTTGTCTTTTTTTTTTTTTTTTCAAAAAAAATCCCCATCCCCCATCCTTTTGGGGAGACGAGACTGCTGCTGATTTCTAAAGCCTTAAAGTTAGCTGACCTTCTAGCTGAACCCAACTTTAATGTAAACATTTTCTTGAGATGGTTCGAAGCCAGGCCAACAAATCTGGAGAATATTAGTGGCGCTGTGTTTGAGGGAAGTTGGAATCCCTGGATAATTCTCAGGAGCTCTTTTCCAGGCCGGAGCAGCCTTAGACGTAGCTTTGTTTTCAGTTCTGTAGGGTTCGTCGGTAATACCTTGTGTATCTTTAAAAAATGTAATTAGTAAAATACATAATTAGCTTTACTTTGAAGTAGAGGGTTTTTTTGCTTGGTTTAGGTCCACTATAAACTCTTATCTCCCCCACCAAGTAAACAATTTGACCATATGATATTCATGCTGCTTTACTTGAAGTTGTCTCGGCCTTGGTATAAGCGTCTAAATTAAAGCATGTTGAGCCTTACTTTACAACACCATGTTTCGAAAATATAGACACTACACTGATGGCTCCTACCTGAAACGAAAGCTTCAAGTCACCAATTTAGGACTACGTTTCAAATATTTGTTAGTTTTTTTAGCTATTTAAGAATAAATAGCATTGATTTGGGATGCTGTTATGGGAATATTCTATAAAGCACAAATGGTATTTAACAGCTAAAATTTATCAAGCAGTTAATTTATATTGCATAAGTATTTTTGGGGTTTTGGGGTTAGCCTCTACTCAGTACTGTTTTTTTAAACTATTGTTTAGCCTGTTCAATATATGTTCCTTTTTTTTAATTTTTTTTAAGGCAAGTTTCCTAACTGTTTATCACAGATTCAATACACATGAGCAGCTATTGAAATGACATGATTAAACAGGGCATAATACTTAGCACTTACTTAGCACATTTCAGCCTCAGAGCACTTTTCAAACATTAATTGATCCTCGCATCACCCCCGTGTGCACAGTATTTGTTACAGTACAATGACATGCCTATAGTCCATACAGTGTTAGCCAGGAGGTCCTGAAGTCAGACAGACATCAATCACTAAGGCGTGTGTTTATTACACAGTAACACATGCTCTGGGTTGTATTACAGGGACTGTAAAATCTTAATTTTGTTCTCACAAAAAATATGTTTATATGTGAAAAGCCTTTACAAGCTCTGTTGTAACGATTTTGCGATGTATTTTCTATCAATACATTTTCTATATGAATATGTATACCAAAACTGTGTTCCTGTTAAGACCTGGATAATTCCACTGCATGCATTTAATTCATGTTCCTAGCCATGTATGTAACTAAGTAAATTTTAAAAAATGAACTTAGAAAATCCAGTTATCCAAACTATTTGTCTGGTCCACAAAACAACTTTAAAGTAATCCATTAAAGACTTTCTAGTCTCCAGTGTTTACGTCCCAACGCAGGATCTGATGAGTGGTAACTCCATTTAGATTTCCATTTAATTCATTAAACAAACCCACAAAAACAAAAGACATTTCAGTTGAAGACTGACGCACTCTCTCCTTGAACTATTAATAATTTATATTTCATTACCAACTCTAGTACCTGCCCTGGAGAGAAATCACATTACTGTGAACAGAAATAAAAGGCCAGTTATGCATGCTTAGAACATCAGAAAAAAAACTATGACTTTCTTTGCTTTTTTTTTTTCTTTCCCTGAGACTCCAGGCTTGTATAATTTATCATCTTTACTGTGACTTGCCCACCGACCCCTAGTTCTCTTTTTATCCGTCTGTTGGATTGAGAGATCTCTGAAGCAGGGGACTGTCTGTCTTAAGGTCTGTAGACTTCATAGGGCAACAGGACCCTAGTTGGAGTATCAAAGGTATTGGGATATAAATAATAAAGTTGTGGGTTTGTGTCACTACACAGTAATTTACCTGCAGTTTCTCAGTGTACTTACTTTCCCATGGCAAGTATTTTTTTTACTGGGTGTTAAAATTGGCTGATACATACTTTCTTTGTCATGGCTCATTGAATGCCTTATGTTGACAATTGCCCAGTTTTGCCAGCTTGAAAGATGGTTACTATTTTAGTTTCCTTAGTGTTTTCCACAGTTTGTTTTAAAACCCACAAATTTGGTTTGAAGTGTTTGTTTTCTTACTTAAGAATGTTAACTTTAGCAATAAAATATTTCCTGTTTATCAGCAAAGTATTCCCTCCCCCTACCCCTTCTTGATGGCACGACTTTAAGGATGGTTCCTCCCCTCCCCTTCTCTTATGCCTGGATTTCTTTCTTGTGCTAAACATAATAGACTATGAATGATGATAAAACTTATTTAACTCATATCTACCTGACTTCACCTCAAATACACATGAAATAAATTAGGCAAAAGAAAAAGATAATATTTTTGAATCGGTATACAAACATTGCTGTCTGTAAGATATTCATTGTGTTGGAATAAATGGTGAAAATATATTGAATTTATGCACACATGATTGACTTTTCATACAGTGAACCGAGGTTAAACATCTTGAATATGGAATATGAATAGAGCTAACATTTTCATATGAAGCAATAATGAAAATGAACAGAGTTCCATTTCGACTGATAGAGAAGAACATTTGATACTCCAAGGCATAAAATGTGTTTAGTACTTGGTTTTTGTTAGGCTTGACAGAAGCCAGGAAGTGGGACAGTACAACTGCTGTATAAAGGCTGCTTCTATAGCTGATGACAGACTTGAGGATGTAACTTGGTAAAAAAAAAAAAAAAAAAAAAAAACAATAATGCCACCCGACCACTCTTCATTCCATACACTAAAAGGAGAAGGCATTCATAGCTGTGTGCCATCAATGGGGACGTGTCTGAAAATATCAACTGTTAGGACACGTGTTTTGTTCACTGTTTGGAGCCTGGCGCCAGGCTGCAGGGAACAGGAGGAGAGAAACAAGATAAAACCATTGGGAGGCAGGGGGAGGGCGGGGGCGGTCGGCCTTAATAGGGTAGGCAAGTCATGCGATCTTTGCGATAGCCCTCTTTAAATAACTTTTAGATAGGATGGTGGTTCCCCCTTTTTGGTATATATGGTTTGCAAACAAGGGGAAGCAAAGCATAGACATCATGTGCTCCTTGGTTTCTGGACCACCACAGCCTTTTCTTCTTCTGTATAGCAATGGCCACATCTACACAAGATGCTGATTGTGCAGTGGCGTTGCATGGCTAAAACTCCGACACAACACTACAGCACAGTAGTATTAGGTGATTGCACAATAGCGTCACAAAAACGGCATTCACCGGTGCTACTGCTCAGTTACTCACATTACTGCACATTTATTTCATATTTTCTTATACAGGTACTAAATAAACGTGCAGTGACCACTGCGCAGTAGCATCTCACGTAGACATGGCTGGTATTTTCCAAAGAGTTACTGTGGTGCAGCTGGGCATGCATTTCACGTGTTTTTCTTCAGTGCCTTGAATCCCTATGAGCTTTGCTTGTTGAGTCTGATTTTCTGCCTATCAAACAATAACAAACACAGAAGTCAAGTATGCAGGTCATTTAGAAGCTTGATATGAAAACTGCCTGCAACTTTCTCAACCGTCTCCCCCACACGCACCACCTCCTTTCACTTTTTAATGCTGGAAATGCAAGTTGCCATCTCCATGGTGACCCCTTTAAATAGCCAAGTGCTCTTGTCTAACATGGCGTCTATTTGAGGAATTGACCCCTTAATTGTTTTTCATGCTTTTAAATAAAAAGTTAAAAGGTACATAAAAACCACCTTAAGGAAAAACTTGGCCCATCAATTAAGATGTGACACATGAACCTATCCAGATCCTGTGTATACACAGTGAAACTTCCCTGAATAAACATGCAAGGGAGAAATCCATCTGATCAGTGACTATGCATCCCATATAGCACTGGAGGAAAGTTGGGCTTCAATTCAATTAACATGTATTCTTAGTAGCATGTTAGTCCAAACTGAGAGCACTGACCTTCCCATCCTGTAGATGGAGACAAGAAGGGAAAATCATTAGGCATTGTTTTGGGGGGGTTCCTTTCCAAACTCCATCTTTAGAATGACACAGGAATAATCCAAAATATTATTAAGTGGTGAGCAGTAACTCTAGCACAGTGGTTCTCAACCTGGGGTCTGTGGCATACAATGTTGGCACTATTATGTGTGCAAGCATGATTCACAAGACAAACCTAGAGTTTTCCAATACGAATCCATAATGTTAAAAACATTCTGCCTCATTGTAGTTTTTCTGAGTTCTTTGCAACAGAAGAATTTCTCCATTATTTTTCCATAATCAAAAAAAGTGAAAATGAAGAGCTGACATTTTCCAAGTAGTGCCTCAAGTTTACTGAAGGGTGTCTTGAATCTGCTGAACAGTGCCCCAAGTCTAAAAAGGTTGAGAATCATTGCCCTAGCAGCTTCAGCAGTGTGGAAGATGCTGGTTTTAACCATGGCAGCTGGCTCTCCATTAGACCCCTTGACCTAGTGAGAAATACCTTGTCCAGAGTGGATGATTTATCAACATCAGATTTCAGAAAGTCAGTTCTTCCCCAGTGGTCCAAGAGTAGTCCATTTGGTTGAATGTTCAGTGTTTAACTTGGAGGTAGATGGTCATCCCTTTGACCCTTGCCAACTCAAGCCCATGCAACCACAAAATGAAGTCTGTGTCTGTTTACTTTGTGGTGAATGTGAATGCTATATGAATATTGTGTAAGTTTTTGGGGGGCATTTCCTGTGTCTATTGGTGTGGCTGTGTGATTGGAGAAGGAGGTTTGCCAAGACTTGCTGAGGTGTGTTGGCAGATCTGCAGCTAATCCGCTGGGTAACCTTAGCAAGTAATTTAATCTGTTTACCTCAATTTGCTTATCTGTAAAATGAGTGTAATATCTAGCACGTAGTGTTATTGAAGCTTAACTAATGCAAGAGGGTAAAACACTTAGAGATCCTTCAGTAAAACAGGTTAAGGACAAAGAATTTGCATTTCTCTGCAGTAGGAAGAATTGTGTCTACTGGAATTTGGTTTCCAGCCACTTAGAAGTAGAATAGATTCAATACAAGCATAATTTTGTGCACTGTGTATAATTTTTTTAGATGTTGTGTAGGGACACAATTCTCAGCACATCACAGAAGTACCCATACAACTTTGTTGAATCCTTTTGACAGTCACTCAATTGACATGCAGAATCATAAGATTTAGGGTTACTACCAGCAAACTAGAAGTAGGCAATATGGTATGGCAGTGGATGGGGGAGTATAAAGATAGTATCTTAGTGAAAGCGAAAGAAGGATGGTATCTTAGTGCTAGCCTCTTTCCTTTGCAGTAATAATTACTGTCTGCAGTTCTAAAGACAGTTTATTTTGACTGACCTTGGCCCTGAATTTTTAACAGATCTATTAATGATCCAGTATTAATAGTATTAATTAATAGGAGTAATTGCTTTGTCAATTTGCGCTTTATATGAAACATGAAGAGTGGTTTGGTGTGTAAAGTAGCAGATTGGGATTTAAAAGATCTGAGTCGGGTTTCCTTCATAACCTTAGGCAAGTCACTTAATTCTGACTCAATTGTCTGTCTGTATCATGAGAATAACATGTCCTTTCTCCTACCCTCTATGTATGTCTTGATGACTTGGCTTGTAAACTCTTCTAGGCAGGGATTATCTCATGGTGCTTCTTAGCCAATATTAGTTTGGGCATCTAGATGCTTCTGTATGCCTTCAAAGCAACTATTTAATTGCAACATTAAAACATGTTAAGAGACTGGGCAATAACACTTGATAGGAATCCAAAAGTCAGGAAATGCCAGAGTTAAGGCTGGATGTGTAATCTTAAAATGTTCCTTTGTATTATGATTATATTTAATTACATGATTACATTTATGTCTCAAGAAAAACATATTAATAATATTTGGTTTTATTAGTCCCCTGAAAACAGGAAGGTGCATTAAGGCACTACGTAAAGTGGTCAAGGTAGTGATTTGCTGCATCTTGATACTGTAGTGCTTTATTTTGGCTGGATATCTAAACTACTCATGGCATTATTAGTCATGTACTTAGATAGTTTTGTAGGTGTTGCAGTAGAAGTTGTTTAGGATGGATTTGAAATGGGCAGGAGATTATAACATAGTGGTATACCAAACGTTTTTCTTTTAACATGGACTGACTTGTAAGATCCTGTACTTACAGTATATAAGCCAAACGGAATCTATGAAATATCTAGATACAAAATGCACAGTAAATTAGGCATGAGCTCCCTTTCTTAATTCACTGCACATTTAACCAAGTTGCAGACAAAAACCGTATTGTGCATGACACTGTGAAATCGTGTACTATACTGTAACACACACACCCACTAGGGGAAAGCATATACCACCTTCACTCTGGCATTTCCTATCTCTCTAGTGTATAGTCATGCATCCATAAGATTTTCTTAATGCATTGATGGAATTTCGTAGGTTACTTGAAAGGAAAAAGATATTCCATAATCTGGCTCCGTGCCCACAGAATGCTCTGTCCTGTGTGCCTTGCATCACTGAAAGCTTTATGTACTGGGCCGAAGGTTTCAGTTTTGTGGCAAACTTTATCCAGATGGAAAAGAAAAAGATATTCCATAATCCGGCTATACCCCCTGTACGTTACTCAATGTGTACATTTCATCACTGAGAGCTTTGTGTGCTGGGCAGGTCTCGGTGTTACGGGAAACTTTGTCCAGATGGAAAGTTTAGCCACATGAGCTTAGGTGTCCTGAATGGCTGCTTCAGTAGAGTCCTGCTTCATTCATTGTTTGCTTGTACTGGACAATGAATGAGGCATGGACCTATGAGACGCTATCTTGTCTAACTACCAAACTTTGTATGCGCTTCTGAGTACACAGCTATGTTAGCCATATATGTATGTTCAATACAAGGCAGTGTCCTGTGGTTGGTATCTCCCTATCCCAGCCTTCCTTTGGCTGTCACCAAGATACCACTTTCACTTCTTTATAGATATTTAGTACTGTAACATGCAAATTCAGCCAACCGATACCCTGTTTTCTCCCACAAAGTCCTTGAGGCACTTCTTAGTCAGTACTATTGCTTGCCCAGATTGCATCTTTCTATCTCTACTCATCCTGGCAATAGAATTGTAAAGGTTTTCAAAACGTGTTGGGGTATTACATAGCTCACTCCTGCTCAAATAAGGATATCTAAAAAAAAAAAATGCCCTCTGACAGCTCTGACCTGATATATGTCAGTATGAGAGAGGAAGGCTACAAGCTTCTGAATACAGGGGTTGTAATTAAAATACTTAGGCATCCTAAATTATAGCTGCCGCATGCGTTCCAGCTGGAGTAATAATTGAAGACCTTTTAATAATTGCATATGTTCTTTTCTAGCTTGGCCTTGAGTTTGGGGAGGACTTCAGTTTCAAAATAATGTTCTTGTCCTCAAAACTTAAATTGCTGTCCTTAATATAAAATATACAATAAGGAGTGCAGTTGAAAAGCTACATACCTACTGAGCCTGCTCTTTCAGCATGAAACCCCACTTGTTAGGAGCAGCTTCTGAGGAACAAACACCCTGTTATTATTAGATGTCTGTCACTGCACCAGGGGCTTGAATTTTTCATTTTGTAAACTATACCATGTGTCATGTTGTTAATAGCATATATCATACTATGCAACCAGATTCTGGCTTATATTTTGAGTAAAACCAATTGAAATATTGTTGGATTTGACCACTTTATAAGACTATCACAGTTGAAACTTCCAGCAGTTGTATTTAAGACATCAATGAAGTTAGGGTGGGGTTCTCAAACATACCCAAATGATTTCAGAAAATCATTTCTATTGAAAGTTAATGAAACTTGTGCTTTTAAATTACTTAAGTAGGTTTGAAAATCCCACCTGTACATTGACAACACAGGCCTACAGAAAAATAGTTCTTTTAAAAGCAAATGTTATTTCAAAAATAATCTGAAATTGAAAATAATGAATTCATTCAAATAGTGAAAATGTCTCTAAAGTAGGGATATTCAGTCTAATCCAAAGACTGCATACAAATGCCTGTTTTCCAGATGTTAGTGTCACTCTGCCCCTGTTACATGAGTAGGTTGTTTTTCAGTTTTAGAGATGGAGAAACTGAGGCAGAGCTTTAAAGTAATCAAAAAGTGTGTGTGGCAGACTGGGAAATAAAATAGAGCAATACTAGCTGCCAGGCCTGTGTCATGAGTACTAGACCACCTCCTAAAACATTTGTTCTGAGGCCCTAGGGTTGAAACTCCTACCTCAGGAGCTGTGTTTTGACATTTTAGCAGGTTTTTCATATGGCTTTCCTGGCTGCTGTGCTAACAAATCGTTTTACAACGCTTAGTGCTTAGACCTGGGGGCATGGGGCAAGTGTTTTTGTAAAATGGTTTGTGACATCCCAACCACGTTATCAACTAGCTCGAAAGAGCACTGTTTAGACAGGTGCTTTCTAATTTGGGTTTAGCACAAATATACGCATGGCCTGATAGTCTGCAACATCCAAAAGAAAAAGTAATTAAAAGCCCTATAAGTTATCAGCTTGTAAGTAGTGTTTTCTGCAAGAGAGTATCAAATTGGTCGCCTACCGTAATTTGGTTTTTAAGTTTGTCTGTTGAATGAGTACCAATTTGTATAGATAATATACCGTGTGTTAAACTGAATGCTCTGCTTTTGTACATTCCATTCCATTAAGAAGATGAGACTTCGGATAACTACCTAGTTTCAGATAATGTGGAATCAAATACTTTAGCAAGTCGTACTGTAACAAATCAGCACAATGACTATTTTATGTTTTAAGTGGAGATCATGTGTTGAGTGCCTGTAAATGCCTCGTTAGAAAAATCAATTCTGAGCATTCTCTTTCTCCCCCTTTTTATTCATTTTACTTTAAATGTATTTTGACACTTAGAATCTAAATCTGCTCTTCCACAGATTTTAGCTGCACTCATTTCAGTGAAGCTACTTAAGACTTACACCACTGTAACTGGGCTTTTCATAAAAGAGCATGGCAACAACCAATGTTCACGTGTCACTTTTTAACCTGCAAAGTGCTATAATCAAAACAAATATTCAAGATCTGGAAGAAGAACTTAAGTTGAAATTGTAGTCCCTTTTAATATTTTATCTACTATGTCCTCCTAGGTCCGGAACGTCCAGGGTGTTTAGGGGGGAGTTGATTCTTGCCTTTTCTTACCTTTTTTTATGGCACTGTTTCCTTTGATAATTTTTTGGCTTATGGAGCAAAGAGCTTGTGGAATGTTCTAATATTCTAAAACAAGAGTTTTAGTTAATTCCTACTTCATTTTGTATGGTTTCTTTGGGGTAGACAGTTAAGTGTCATAATAATAATAACAGCTGATAGATTTTACCCATAGTTCTCAAAGCACTTTAAAAAGGAAGAAAAGAATCATAGTCCCATTTGACAAATAGTGAGACTGAGGTATACAGGATGTGACTTGTCAACGATCCCAGAGGTGTTTAGTGGCAGAGCCAGGCCAATCTATCTTGAGTTCAGAAAAACATTGATGAGAGGAAGATGCAAGTTCTATTCCAAATAGCAAACTCTATGGAAGAGAAGGCTTTAATACAGGTGTAACATGCTCATAGTTTTGTTTTTCCCCAGCTAAGGAGGTAGTCTCCTCTATCCAACGTTAGATATTATTTTTATAAAGCAAAAGGTCCATAAGCCTGTGCCTGCCCAGGAAGTAGCATATCGGTGATGTGAAAATATTACTGTGTTCTATTTAAAGCTGGTGAGAGTGAGGGTACAAATCTATGCTGTAGGAAAAAAGTATCATTTTCTAGCTGGTTAGAAAATCACATTTCTTCTGTAACAGAACACAAGAGCTCATTGAACACCAAAGTGGACTGGCTAAGCTGTTAGTCAATCCACCAGGGGGAATGAAGTCTCGGTTTAAGTATTCCATCAGATAGCAGAAGTCCTGGAAGCCCGAAGAATAGAATTATTTGCCTCGGCAGATGACCAAAAAGTTCTTCTTGTACTCAAGAGAGACAGCCCGGCAGCAGCAATGGATTCTTTATTGAGGAACTGCAAGACACTTTCTGTATGTGTTCCCTCTGTTGCCAAGGTAATCCTGAAAATAGAGACGAAGGTGTTATTCATACACATAACCCCACACTGGCAAGAAGATGGTTTTCAGAGGTCGATACACGTTTCAATGAGTCTGTCATACAAGCAGGACCTTTTAAACTAGGGGCTTCTCTTGCTTGGAGAATGGGCTGTTTGAGCTTGGCACTCAGCTGTTCAAAAGATCTTTTCTGAATACGTAGTAGTAATACAGTCCTCTTTCTTCACAAAATCATTCAATATGCTGGATTTTTATTTCAGGATTTGGATATATTTCAGAAACTCATGTTTTAACAAAAACATTAACAGCTAAGATCTTGTGTACTTTGGATGTCTTGTAAGATGGCATTTCATAGGGTTCGATTCAGTGCTTTGAAGTGTAAGTTGCATTGATTAAATTTCATCGCACTGCATGGGAAAAATTTATCTCAGCCTCATGATAGTTTCTCACAGCAGCAAAACTGTTGAGTCCACCTAAGCTATGGAAATAGGCAGTGTGGAACCTAAACTCTGTATTACAAGCTTCGACACAACTCCATTTGAACCAATGAGGAACTTATATTATTTTCCATCCCTCAAAGCTACTTTTCTGATCAAGATAACATTGGTGGGGAGAGTTTCAAAGATAGGCATTTGCTCAGTGCCATCCACAAAGATAAGGGAGTATTAAGAAGTTCCACAGAGTTCTTACCAAAAATCAATTCTATCTTTTATAGTTCTCCAGAGATAATTCTTCCCTCTTTGTCCTAATCCTCAGTAGGGGGGGAAAAAAGGAAAGATATGGCACAAAATAGGAGTGTTACAAGTTTTAAAATTTATAGCAAAAGATTTGCAAAATTCAGGAAAACCTCTTCCCTACTACTCGTGCTTCAGCCAAGCTGCTCCAGCGAAGTGGTGCTCATTTTCAACTCATTCATAGCCCAAGGACTAAGTCATTGTTCAAAAAGGAACAATTTCAAGGAATGAAAGCACACTGCACAAAAAAAGCTACTTACAGCCTCCTCATGGGCAGAAAAAGCATGTGCTTCTTCTAGAGAGATGTAAAGTGACAGTCTGAGTGAGCATTCAGCCACCAGAAGCTGGCTTTTTGAGGCATCTCCTGAAATTATAGAAGTGGGATATGGAGCTTTTTTCTCTGCCCACAGCAGTCCCTACATAAAGAACATCTGATTATAACCTTATAAGCACCCCAGATCTGAGGCAGAAGATGAATTTGTAATGCAGTTGATAGTGCTGGGGGCTGAGAGTCGGGGAGTCAGAATTGATTTCCAGCTCTGCCACTGATTCTTTTTGTGACCAGATGCAGTTCATGCACCCTCCCTGAACCTCACATTTTCCTTCTGCAAAACAGAAACAATGATTTGACTTTTTAAAAATTAAAATACATTTTATATTTTTTATATGTATGTAATATAAAATATAAAATGTGAGTTCACTGTAGAACTGTGTGTGATAGTGGTGAGAGTTTTGCAGGAGACTTATCCAGGCTGTGCTATTTATACCTTTGTCTTGTACTGCTTGGCAATAGATAGAATATACCCTGAAAAATGTCTTGGAGAGTGTGTTATTTCAAGATGTACAGGTGGTGGTCTAAGGATATAAGCAGACAAGGTTCTTTGGGCAAATCGGATATCTTTTATTAGACCAACTCAAATAGTTGGAAAAAATTCTTCTTTGCAAGCTTTTGGGTATAAAGGACAAAGGGTATTTATACCCAAAAGCTCGCAAAGAAGAATTTTTTTCAACTATATTAGTTGATCTAACAAAAGATATCAGATTTACCCAAAGAACCTTGTCTGTTTATTTCAAGATTTTTTTTTTTTTTTTTTTAGCCTAATGAAGTTATTGTGAACTGTTGCATTGGAAAAATGTGTGCAATTGTTCGACCTCCATACAGATTTTTAATGATCATCTTTTGTTTAATAATTCAGGAAATTTGATCAGGTAGTGATAGATGTTTCCTAACCATGAACTAAAATATATACCAAGAGTGACATTCTGTGGCTAGTATGGAATTTTAAGGCTGCAGATTTGAAAATATCAACAGGACAATAGCATAGTAGGGCTGGAAGGGACCTCCATGAAGTCATCTAGTCCAGCCCCGCTGCTCAAGACAGGACCATTCCTGACTAAACCGTTCCAGACAAGTGTTTGTCTAACCTGCTTTTGAAAATTTCCCAGGACAGAGATTTCACATTTTCTCTAGGTAATTTGTTCCAGTGTTTGACCATTCTCATAGTCAGAAAGTTCCTCCTTATCTCCAATATAAATTTCCTCTGCTGCAGCTTGAGGCCATTGCTCCTGGTCTTATCCCCTACACCGTGGAGCAAAGGCCTATTTCCATCCTCTGTAATCACCCTAGATTATAGATTGCTCAGTTTTTCAAGAACACCAAATATTTTTTTCCTCCAGTCTTCTCCCCTCCCAATTCTTCTTGCTTCTTTCCATAACTAAAACTTGAAAAAATTCTCGGTGGCCACAGATGACATGCCCCAACAGCACCTTTCCTATGTACAGGATTTAAAGAAGTGTCCTTGTTCTGGCTCACAAATTTTATGGTTTGATATTATTTGCCCTTTGAGGCAGATGGATTGTAAAAGCAGCCTTCTGTGTAGATGGTAATTGAGGAAATCCGAGACTTTCGTCGGAAAGTATAAGTAGCCAGTTTTTAAGGCATTTGTCCTGTGATCGTAAGGGTATGATGGAAATTTTTAAAGACTGTAGTAGAAGAGAAAAGGAAACAGTCAGTTATTCTGTTAAAATGCCTCATTCTGCTTTTGGTACCTTTGCTTTTATTACTAGTTTTGGGGAAATCATAATGAATCCTAAAGATCTCAAGTCTCTAGTTTAGGATATTCTGGGTGTATACCTACTATGCCTAAGTAGTTTAATTCCTACAGCTCAAAAACTAAGAGGAGAATCTGTAGCTTCCTGTACCCTTGTTAAGCACTTAAACCAGATCCAATTTAAATGTTTGTGCACCCAAGCTTCTTGTTAATGGGTCTTTATCAATTCCTTGGGGAGAGGTGGTGGCTTGTCTTCCACCACACAATTTAGGAGAGAGAAAAGTTTGGCCATTGCACTCAGTTCTTTCCCCTGCTAAATCTCCTTTTCCTTAAGCCTCCAACTCAGACCTGAAAATCGTCAGCCATGAGACTGTTAGGTGGGACTTACCCCTTCCCTTCATTAGAGAACATTATGGCAGAAGGGGAAAGAAAGCCAAGAAGTTGGATAATAAATTTAAGGTGGATTGTGATAAATTATGCTCAGTGTACAAATTGCATGCAGTGATGCCACTGAA
The DNA here is from genome assembly GCF_000455745.1 of Alligator sinensis. NCBI lineage: Eukaryota > Metazoa > Chordata > Crocodylia > Alligatoridae > Alligator > Alligator sinensis. The sequence goes on along the minus strand of NW_005841853.1, from coordinate 2,772,087 downwards.
GGGAAAGACGACTCATCGGAGCTATAGCCAGAAGAGAAGAGATCCCGAAGTAGGTGTCCCCTATGGAAGTTGATGCCTCACTGAACCAGTTAGTATCTAAGGTGCCACCCTGCCCTGTGTTTTGCCTTTCTCTACAGTGAAGCACAGTTACTTTCTTCAGCAGAAAGAAGGCTGCTTCAGTACCTAGATATGTTCCAGCCCCTTTATAACCGTGCCTTTTACCATAACCAGTCCTATTGGCTCCAGTCTACTGTTGCATTAAGGCGCTTTTTGATGTCAACTCCAAACTCCGGCATTGTGTTAGAAGGCAAGTGAATACAAGAGCTGGCTCAGTTTAAATACTTAGGCAGTAATTTGAAAGTTGCTGGAGATATCCAGAAGGAAATTATATCATTAATTGGCAAGGCAGCATTCACAGATTTAAAGAAGATTTGATCATTGATATCTTAGAGGCTAAACAATGAATCTTCCATCCAAATGTGATTTCCAGCTCAAGATATGGGTGTGAAAACTGGAAGTCCACCAGGAGTACAGGTCAAGATCTGAATGCCTTCTGAGTCAAATGACCCTAGAACATGCAAAGTATTAAATGGAATGAACTTGTAGCAGATGCTGAGATGCATTGGAGGTCAGCCACTACTGATCTCCAAAAATGATCCACAGCAGATGGAAACACCTAGGGTGCGAATGAGATCCATGGCGTCTTTCATGGCTGGTGTGCCATTTGGCAGCTGTCAGAATTGATGAAAGAGGACAGTGGCAAGAGTGCTTACCCCTTTAAGAAGGAAATAATACCCAGGTGGGGAAATATTATGGAGTATAGCAATGAAAAGCAACTGTGGGTTGGTGGAGATTTTAGAGTGTTTGACAGCATGAGGAGGATTTGATTTACTTTAAGCTAAACAACTGCCTCGCTCAGGATGTTGGTTCATTGAGGTAAGGCCACCTGCCTCGTTGAGTTTGCTCTTTGTGCATTGAATATATCAGGGCTCCAATCTTGGGCTTTTGGGCTCCATCTCTTCCCTTTCTTCCTCGTTTGCTGCCTCTCCCTGTTTCTATTCACCTTATTTAACAGCACTTCTCTTTGTTTTTTCTTCCTTCCTGTATTCTTGTTACCATCCAGCGCATCATGACTTTCCTGTTTGATTTATACCCCATGCTTAGTTATCATCTTTGCCTGTGCTCCCATTTTTTAATTCAGTGGCTTATGAAATATTGCCCAGAAGCACCATGACATGGAAAATTTGTTCTTTTTTTTGTTGCTTTTTTTCCTTCTTACTAATTGCTAGTGGTGGAGAAACCTGAGAATGAAGGACAAGAAAAAGACAGGACCCCGACACTAGCTTATAAATCTTTTCAAAAAGAGAAAGAGAGAGGAAACTAAACAAAAGAAATAAGTAAATATATAGTGAGAAAAAATGGAGACAGCAAATGAGGCAAAAACAAAAAATGGGAAAGAAAATCTAATATTTGAGTTTATAGGTTACTCGTGTGGGCCATTGGTGCATATAGGACTTTACAAACATAAGGTACCAGGCTGCCCCCAAAATTTGCAGCCTGAGTCGTGGAAGTGAGTTTTAATACAAGTTCCCTTCTCTGCTTTATTTCCCTGTGAAACATCCCAGAACACAATTCATTTTGGGGGAGAGGAGGTAATGACAGATTGTTGTTGCTAATAGGATTTGGGTCAAACCGCTGCTTACTGTTTGGCATGTAACTAGATTAATAGGGTGGGTGTTCTTAAAAATTACATGCCACAGCAGGAGGATAATCCCCTCCCCACCGAATTTTGAGTCCTGTTCATCACAAATTGTAAGGCAGCAAAAGAGTTTGGCGGAGCATACTCTGCAGCAATTTATCCATTAAAACATGAGCTTCCCTACCAATGGCTTTAATCCTAACTTGGAAGGAGCTCCCTTGCTACGGCTGAGTACTCTTCATAACCAAATCTCGAGAATACCAGTAGTTCCTGCTCACTCCCACAGATAAGTCCCCGCGCCCCCCGAACATTCACGAAGTATACAAACAAAGCAGCAAAAGTCTGAATTTATGGAATCCAATAGGAAAGCTTTATCTGCATTAGCAAAAAGTTCAGCTTATTTAGAAAACGGTTTAACATGGTTCAAACAGCAACACTGATAACTGGTTCTCAGAACTGTGTGAAAACATTCAAGCTCCTCATCTGGATACCAGAAAAGTCTTTTGGCTATTTCCTTCTGCACTGCAGTGATCATCATGCAAAAATAATACTGCAAAAGCTGCTGATCCAGGGCATCACCTGAGATCTGATGGAGCATTAACAGATTTTTCTTTTATTTATAAGGCCGTTACTTTTGCATGGAGACAGCAAATGGAATTTAGAGGGTAGGAAGAGAAGAAATAATGGAGAAAGACCAAATGAATTGTGATGGGTTAAATTCCTACCTGGGTGCAAGAGCATTTCTGGTTTAACTCTCATTAACATACTAAGAAAATTCTTATGGATCAAATGGGGGCAGAAATTCTGGTTAGTGGGAAGACCCAGTTCTGTACCTGTTAATGGACTTTCCCCAAAGTGTCACCAACTTCAATCAAAGTGGGAGCTCTCTCCCACGTACAGTGCACAGATGTACACACCTAATGCTGTGCATCACCAGGACTGCAGGGTGGGGAAGGTCATCTAGAGATCTGAAACCCCTTCACATGGAGGGGGGTTGAAAAAAAGAGTCATTTTTTTGTGAAGTGATTTAGTGAAGGTAAATAATTTACTACATTTGTTTACATATTTTTCCTTGGCTTGCTTTTCTCTGTTTAAGAAAAGAAGATGATGTTAATACTGCTTTAAGTTGGGCCACCCAACAGGCTAAGTTTGTGTTCACAAATGCATGCAGGTTTCTTGTTACCAACAAACCTACCAATTGTTGGGATTTGCTGGATTTTTTCTCCCTCTCCTTGTCTTCCTGCTTTTTGCACACCAGGTATTCTGTATCCTAACACTCTGCCAAGTATCTTGGCAGCTGAGTACCAGTGTTGTATAATTTAGATGGGGAGGCCACATTTTGCCAATTTTCTATATAAATTATATACCCAGTGTGGTCAAAATTTGGTCAGAATAGGCCCCAGCCTTCTGGTTAGGTCAGATATTCATTGGCCTAATTAGTTAGTTAGTTTGTTTAGAAAAAAACAATTCAATGTAAGCTTTTTTCTTATTTTTCCTTTGTAACCTACCATAATGTGCTATTAAGATACATGCAACTTTACTTAGATACACAGCTGGAGCAAGCCTCTGAAAACAATTAGTGCATCTTTCAAATGGACTAAACTTGATTGAATAATTACTCAAGTAATGGTCAGTAATGGAATACATAGGGTTATCTCTTGGCTAATCCTCAAGTAATGGAATTGGTGTATCTCTGATTTTTCTCTGAGCAGTTCTCAGTGTACAGAAGAACGAGACAAAAGTGATTATGGGAAGTAGGGGGAGCCACTGGAGGCCAGCAAGGAAAAGGAGACCTTATCTGAAGCAATTAATCAAGAAACTCATATTGTGGGACAATTATTCAAAGCTAATTCTAAAATAGCTTTAGAGCCCCAGGTCCTGAGACTTTTTTTTTTCAGAATTTTGTCAAGGTCATTGAGAGCACTGGGGGCAGGCACTGCATCGAAATGAAGAGGGCTGGCTAAGTGAATATTTACTGCTACATGCTTAAGAATGAGTTGAGCGTAAAGTGCAACCCCACACCACATTGCCTACAAGAAGTTTTGTATAAGCTCGGTGACACCTGCCTTATTACTTTGTTACCCCACTTCTATTCAGCAGTCTTCTGCGTTCTCAACCCTGTTAACTTCACACAGCTGTTACCGCCCTTTGAATCTATTTTCCATCATCTCTATTTTTCTGATTTCTGTGCTGTTCAAAGGTTGGCTCGATTGTTACACCTGAAAACATTTCATGGCAACTGCAGGAGTATAAGAATTGTATCCGCATATAGGATGTGGGGTTTGCAAAGGCCCTTTTGTCTGTTCAGTTGTCCCCAAAACAGCACAACATTTCCAAGTGCATCTAACAGATGGCAGCAATTGCCTGGAGCTGTTGGCAGTGAGATTTATTTGAAGATGTTGCTGTGATCCATGAGGTCCTGGAAAGAGAAGCAGTAGATTTTTAGTAGCTGTCCCTGAAAAATTATAAGGTCAGCGTAAAACGCATAGGTTTTAAATTGGATGTGGTTTAAATTTTCCCAGGCCCTCCTGAATGCTGCTACTCACTCAAGTGAGAAACTGCCCACAGAATTATTACTCAGCATGATCACCCATGCTCTTGCAGCACTTTTCTAGTGGTGCTGACAGCAGCATTTTGCAACTGCCTTAGAGTACGGGTAGCCTATCTAGTTTCAAATGGCTGTTGAGTGCCGCCTGAGAAGTGCTGCTTTGTAGATATATAGGTGATCATGCTGCCTGATTAGTTTCCTCTCTTCCTACAGGCACTTTGTGGGGAAGGGTTATACCGGGGAGGGGAGAGAAGGTGTTCATAATGGAATAAGACGTAGGGACAAGTTAAAGACAAAGAAAGTGTTCATTGGATTTGTAGCTTTAAGAAAAACCTTCAAAATAAGCCCTTTTTTTTCCCCCCTCTAACCCTTCCTGCTGCATATTCTCTCGCATTCTGTTTCAAATGGTCTATTTGTGGGTGGATGAGCCCCTCTCAGCAAATTTAATTTTAAGGCCTGTCAGGCCTATTAAAGCCCTCTCATGAGTTATTTCTTTCTGTGCTAGATCAAGATTACTTTTGTTCCAAGGTTTATATTGTATCTCAGCATTCATCCCAGTTGAATGAGGGTTTTTCCTATTCATCACAGGGGCACGTAACTTCTACTTGAGAGGGTCTCTTATGGTTCGGAGCTTCTGTACATAGTCACAAAGAGTGTGGATACTGTTGAATCATAGTCACAAACTGGAATTGTACATATGTCAGCATTTGGCCTGTTTAAGGACACTAAGCTGGATGATGCAAAAAATCCCAAGTGTTTTTGATCAACGGTTGATATCTTTAGAAAAAAGTGGGGGTGGGGACCCAATTTACCAACAACAGGAACGTGGGTAATATGAAAGGGAAAGGTACCATGTTTTCTTTAGAAGAGAGAATGAAATGAAAGTTTTACAAAGGCAGCAATTTTTGAAAATTCCCATGACTTTCCTCCATCTAAGGTCATTTAAAAAGGCATTGGTCCTACAGAGTCAAAGTCTTCTGTTTTCTTATTAAAAGTAACCTCACTGCCTGGATTTTTAATTTTTATAACATGCTTGTGTGAGCTGTTTGGACAACACCGTGTTATGTACATAATAGGCAATGATACATGATAGTTGCATGACACATCCCACAAGATTCCCACAAGCAAGCTAAGGAAGTGTGGGTTGGAGGAATGGACTGTAAGGTGGATTGAAAACCAGCTGGGTTGTTACGATCAAACGGTAATGTCTCAATGTCTAGTTGGCAGCTGGTATCAAGTGGACTGCCACAAGGGTTGGTCCTGGGGCCAGTTTTGTTCGGTGTCTTCATCAGCAATCTGAAAGATGAGATGGAGTGCGCCCTCAACAAGTTTGCAGATGATATCAAACTGGGAGGAGTGATAGATAAGCTGGAGGGTAGGGCTAGGATTCAAAGACACCTCGACAAATTGGAGGATTGGACCAAAAGAAATCTCATCAAGTTCAGTAAGGAGAAGTGCAAAGTCCTGCACTTAGGACAGAACAATCCCATGCACCGGTGCAGGCTGGGGCTGACTGGCTGGGTAGCAGCTCTGCAGAAAAGGACCTGGGGGTTACAGTGGACAATGAGCTGAATATAAGCTAACAGTGTACCTTTGCAAAAAAGACTAATGGTATACTGGGCTGCATTAGTAGGAGCGTTGCCAGCAGATCGAGGGAAATGATTCTTGCCCTCTGTTCGGCACTGGTGAGGCCACATCTGGAGTACTGCCTCCAGTTTTGTGCCCTACACTACAGAAAGGACGTGAACTAATTGGAGAGAGTCCAGTGGAGGGCAATGAAAATGGTTAGGGAGCTGGGACACATGACTTGTGAGGAGAAGCTGAGGGAACTGGCCTCATTGAGTTTGGAGAAGAGAAGACTGAGAGGGGAATTAATAGCAGCTTTCAACTACCTGAAGCGGGGTTTGAAAGAGGATGGAGCTGGACTGTTCTCTGTGGTGGCAGACAGAACAAGGAGCAATGGGCTCAAGTTGCAGCAAGGGAAGTTTAGGTTAGATATTAGGAAAAACTTTCTTACTAGGAACTGGAACAGGCTACCCAAAGAGATTATGAAATCTTCATCAATGATCTAGTTGGGGATGGTCCTGCTTTGAGCAGGGGTTGGACTAGATGACCTTCGGAGGTCTCTTCCAACCCTCATTTTCTATGATTCTGTTTGATTTCTACATGTGTTATGGAAATGGCAAGTTAATGGGAGTATCTCTGGGTACATGGGCTTTACTGTTTTTTTCCATTGTCCCCCTCAAAATGGGAAAAGGTTTTTTAAAAAAAAAAAGCAAAGATTCCCGTATCTTTATCCAGTGATTCTCAGCCAGGGTGCATGAGATGCTTTCAAGAGTGTCGTGCAATATTAACAGTTTTAGGTGTGAATTGTATGTAGTTGTTTGCATAAGATCAACCCAGAGATTTCAAATCGGAAAGAGGTTGAGAACCCTAAACAGTTTTTAGTTCTAAGTATGCCATAGCAAGTGAAAGTAGCAGTCAGTAGAAACAGAGTTAACCTGATGATTAACTATAGCGAGAGGAGTTAAACTTGGATAAAACTTCTTTGAAGATCCTAGGGATCCTCCCAAACCTTAGGGAAGCGTTGACATGTTCTACTTTTTTTGATACCTTAAGGTCTAGGTCAGAACAAAACCAACTGTTGCACAGCAGCAGTGTATTTATCATCCCTCAAGGTAAGAGAAGCATCGGTGGTGTATATGTTGCATTGAGCCCATGTTCTCTAATTAAAGGGTGAATACGTTCTGCTGATGCAATGTTCCTGAAGCTGTGTTATGTAATTGTAAGCCACACGTATCAATTGATTAATATTAAAGTACCCTCAGTTTACTTCAGTGGGCGTAGAGTAACTCTCTTATGCAGGTCAAATAACTTTTCCTTCATACCAGTTTGTAGAAACATCTGGTAGAAGTGTGCTTCCCAGTTTCCTTTCTGTAGATCTTCATTCTCAAACCACGCCTATTGCAGTGGCCTGTAAGCCTGTTTTCTGAACTTTTAAGTTATCTCCTAATAATGGAGGAAAGCAAGGCAAAAGATTTCAAGCTCCTTCTCATATGTTGAGCACCTTTCCTGAACTGATCATCAATAATTTCACTGCACTCACTCACTTCAGATCTGTCCTCATGACCTGCACTTATTACAACACTTGTTAGAAATTGGTTAAAGCTAGCTGGGTTGAAGGACAGATGGGGTTTAGCTGACTGTTACTTAGCTGTTTATCATGCTAAAAATCAATAAAAGAAATGGAATTAATACTATTAATTACTGAGCATTAGGTTGTTCCCATCTCTTCTAGCTTCTGTCTTCTTAGATTGTCAGGGCAGGGATTGTGCTGTGCATTTATGTTCATTATTGTGGTACAGAGGGGAGTCTCCCTTCTAAACCAGGACCCTATTATGCCTGGCACTTCACAAGCACAGGGTGGGGGGGAAGATGACACTGCCCAAAGACACTTACAACCTAACCATAAGAAAAGATATAATTGCTGAAGACAGATGAGGGATATATCCAGGCAAGGCAATTGTGCCTTCTCATTGCAGCTTATTGGCTCTATCACAATATAAAATATTAAATAACAATAATCATTCGTCTCTCCTACGTTCTGAACACCTGAATGCTTACAAGTAGGTTCAGAACTCATTTGTGACTGAAATTCAACAATGCCAGGGATGAATCATTTAGCCAAGACTTGGGCAGGCTGTGGTGGTACGGTTAGCCACTTTGATGCTGCACTGGCAGGTAAAAATAGTTGATATATGAAATATTATATATCTAAGTGTATCCTGAGTCAGGCTAAACCTCCCAGTATTGCATTTTCCTCTGTAATGCAGCAGATCTGCATATGGGAATTTAGGTATACAATTCCTTTAAGATATTTACATAGATTCAGTGTGTGTGTTTGTAATAAGATTTGTGATACTTGCTGCTCATTTGAAAAGCTTGGCCAATAAGATTAGAACAAGGTAAAAAGTCGAAAGGCTGACCATCTGCTTTCCCTTTGTCAAAAAAAAATGCATACAAAGCCTTGATACTACATTTGCAAATTGTAAGATACAGATAATACTATGTGGATTTCAAGTCTTTAGATCACAATTTTGATCTTCGCAAGAGGAACAAAACAGAATCTGAGATGGCATAGAATTCTCTTCCAGAAATACTTAAAGGCAGATTATTAAAATACTCCAGATATTGACATTGTCTGCAGAGATCTACTCTTGCATATTTCTCTAAAGGGGGAGAAAAAACCCACCTTAATACACAGTATTACCATAGCTAGGCCCTATTATACTATTGTAATCATAGCTGAACCAAGAACGGTGATTAACGATGGCAATTTATTGTATCTGACAAGAGGAGAAAATAGGAGATGTTGTCGTTATCATAAATCATATCATAAATAACCAAAGAGAAGCACTCAGAAAGCTTGTGTGGTGTCAGCAGCAAGGCCTTTCAGGCACGTTAGCCCAGGATGTAGCCATAGAAACCCCAAAGTCATATTGTTATCTTAGTCTTGCTGCAGTTATGTGATACAACAGTATTAACATATAGATTAGGCCATTTATAATACTAGGTGTCATTTCAGGTTGGCTTGCTTATATAGCATTTGAGTTTTTTTTATTGTGCACAATGTTAGGGAAACACTGCATTTTTACAGGTCAGTATATAGCCATTTATAACACATCAGCTTCACACTTCTGTCAGTCCTGCTAATATACTCTGTTATTGATTGGTTGTACTGTATGAATTGTCATTGCCTAATTACCTTGTATTTGCTAATAATTTCATTTTTAAAAGTCAAGTGTGCTCTTTTAAAGAATAAATGTATACCATCTGTGCCGAGTTTTTTCCGGTGTCTGATTTCTGTTAAAGTATAGGTAAGACAATATTGTAAAGAATAGAAGTTATCCTAAAAAAGCGAGCAAAAACTGTTCCTATTTGTAATTTGTCACTGAGACTTTTGGCTCCTACCCTGTATATTTTAGTAATTTCCTCTGCATAAGATGACTTTCACATTACATCGTACCTTGGATATCTCAGGCCAGAGACTCTCTATCAGAAATAATCTGGAGTGACGCCAAGCAGACAAAAAGAAAAAAAAATGCAGAGCCTAGTACAGTCTGATGTTTCCTATGCAGAGCTGGTTTTCAAGCTTTTTGACGCTGTGGATTGCTTCTTAAGATAGGTTTTCCTTCACGACTCCTTTTCCTCCCAGTCCAATACCTTTTTCATAACGGATGTGGGCCTGTTAATCTAAAATTATTTGCATTTCTAATTATATATAATTATTAAGCCAATATTAAGAAGGCAAGGTGAGAACAGATTCTTTTTGGGACTTTTCTACTGGTTTGCATGGAATCCTATGTTTGTCTACCATGTATTGCACAAATACAAGATTTATAGTTTACAAGGTCAGAGATTGTGAACTTTGCTGATAACAATCTACCATACCTTGTTTTTCAGTCTTTTACAGGAAATTGGGTGTGTCATTGAAAAATTCTAGGTAGTATACTTTGACCAACAGTTCCTACCCTAAAAAACATTATAAATAGGCCCACCACTAGTGGTCATGAACAAAACAAAACACAGTATAATTACCCTTAGAGCTGGGAGCTCCCATTGCCCACAGCTCTTGGATGTTGTTCTTTGTTTCTGGCTTACTGCGTGGTTGTTTCTTCTGCATTGGTGTCCATAAATTTAACAGTGGTTGACTTTATACCAGAGTAGCACCTGATGCACAACATGAAGCGATTATGCCGGGTTGTAGAGGTGTGCCTTTTTTTTTTAAAGCTGACTCGGTCTAGAAATTTGTAAACCCTGGATTGGGCTACAGCTAGCACCAGCGTTTCCAGACTGATAAACGTTTCTCTGCTGTGACACAAGCTCCTTAGACCACCTAGAAGTGCTTTGACAGTTTGAAAACTACTAGTAGAAGAGACTGATAAAGAAATATGGACTCTTGTCATCTCTTCTGAGCAGCTTCACAATCAGCCCAGATTAGTCGTAGCTGCTGAAAAGTAGAGCCTGCTAAATGTGGGCTGAGATTTCCAGACTTAACCAGGGATTTTGGATGCCTCAGCTCTGGATGCTTAACTTCAAACACCTTTAAACTTGGGCCTGATTTTCAGGGTGCTGAGCACCTCATCCCTGAAAAGCATGCCCTTTTTTAAATGCTTAATTGCCATACCCAGAATCACCAGTCACCCTTGCGAGTCTGGACTTCTGTTTCAGTCCAGTGGACAAAGGATCTCTCAGAGTTGGAATGGACTTACTGGCAGTTTGAGCAGCAAGCTTGGGGAGTCATGGATAGCAAATGTAAGAGAAGCCTGCCAAGTCTGTACCTGCTTTGGGCTCCAGCTCTAGTCTCTTGGCATTTGTGAGACAAACTCAACTGGGCAAAAATCCTAGGAGTAAACCTGACATTTTAAATGCATCTTGCCCTGTCAGAAAACTGGGGGTGTGTCTGTGTTAAATTAATCTGCCTTTAGGACTGAATTTTGCTCTTCTTTTCTCAGTTTTATATATTGAGTACAGGCATGTTTTCTGGTTGTTTTGGAAAGTGCCACTGTTGTTAGAAGTTAAAAGGATAAAAGCTGCCATGCCACAAGAAAGCAACTGTCCACTTTCAACAGCAGTCCAAGGCTTCAACTTGTAATATTATGGGAGGAATATATATGGGTCTTTCTAAATCCTTTTTTAATAGCTTAAAACTTCCCCAGTATTATCCTTTGTATTAATCTCGTTCCTTATCTCAGGTGGTAGGTATGGGAGAGTGGATAGAGGAGTTAATTTTGAAGGAAAACATTTCAGCTGTTCTTGTTTCATAGCATAAAAAAGTGTTTCATCTTTTATTTTTAAAGTGTATGCATGTGTGTGTACACATGTGGACATGTGTGCTTGGACAACTCACAAATGGGTTTGGATGTAAAATGCTGAACTTGCCTTGGACATTGTCCTGAGGAATGTGTATCCTCTCTGGTGAAAGGGAAATGATTAGGAAATAGATGCAGCAAGTTCTGGTGTCTGCACTGCCTCCTTTCCTTTCAATTTACTTAGTGATTAGCAATAGCACCCTCTTCCTTACTGACTAATGTGTAACCCTGGGCAGAGCTGCACATGCCTTCCACCTTGATCTCTCTCTGCACACAGCCATCTGGTCCCTTAAAGGCAGTGACAAAAAAGAGCCCAGCAAGCCTTATTGCCAAACCATGACATTTTCAGCCTCAGCACTTAGAAGCTCCCCAGCCTGCAGTACAAAGGGGCAGAGAGCCCCAGAGTGAGCTGAACTGCATATAAAAGAAATGTGATATCTACTGATAGGCCTTTATTTGGCACCTTTATATTCCTTTAGAACAGTGGTTTTCAACCTGTGGTCCGCAGACCCTCAAGGGGGCCGCAGACTGCCTAAGGGGTCTGTGAAAGATGGCCATGATCAATCAAAAGTACATGAATACCCACACTTACAATTCAAAGAGATCTGCACCTCTATTCTAAATTTCCAAAGGGGTCCATACCTCCATGCAAAAAAATTTAGGTGTCTGCAAATGAAAAAAGGTTGAAAACCCCTGCCTTAAAAAATGAAGAGGGTAAACTGTGTTAATACAGTGTCGCAGGTAAGAGTTGATGTATTTACAAAGAAAGCGGAGGGGGGGAAGCAGTTACAGAGCCTGTAGAAATTACCTGCTCCCTTTTGCACATTTAATATTTTCTCTTAATGGATGAGATCTTAGCTGATATGGTGCATCTGACATATTGAAGGTAGTGCCAAACAGGAAGACAAAATATTACATTCAAACACAGGAACAATGTTAGTCTGTGAGACCTGTAACTGCCTGGACTTCATGCAATCCGTGTGTCAGCAGTAGTATTGGATCATTGCTCCCTGCTATGCCCCCACTTGGTCTTAAAAGTTGTAAACATTCACACCAAAACCATGTATCCATTCTGTTCTGTGTGCATTATGTGTCCACCTTTGCATCCAGTTCAGAGGTGTGACTGCTGTACTTGCAGCTAAGGGACTTCAGCCTATTCCCATGATATGGCTGTTATCACCTCAATATTTCATGTTCATTAATGGATTTTTCTCCTCACTGTTCTCCTGTGATGTAATGAGCTATTGGCCTCTTTTTTCAGCTGGTAACTGAGAAAAGGGGTAGATGAAATGACTTGCCCAAGGTCACACAGTTAGTTTGTGGCTGAGCCAGGAGCTGAACAGAAGTCCCTGTGTTCCTGTCCAGTGCCATGTTCACCAGACTATCCTTCAAGCTGCAGAGGCTCATGCTCTGTCCCAGCCGGCCTGTTTGGTGGTGACCAAGATTATAGTTACTTACACATGTGGCATCCAGTTTCCTGCCTAATGGAACAATATAACTCATGCCATTTTCTTCAGTTTGGAGCGCAAGGCATTCTCCTTTCTACGTTTTCTACAGCTACCTGTAGTCCTTTCATCTTGCCTTCTGCTTGAAGAATAAATTTTGCAGCCTTCTGTGCCAGGCAGCCAAGAAAGCTGATGGGGCAGGCAGCCACCCATACAACGCCTTTGTGAAAGGGCCACGGTTTCTTTGCATCATTTTTCAGGACATATAGTCCCAAGATCACCATGAACTTGGAAATTCATCATAGAAGTGTTGAGTGCTTCTGTCCTGCTGTTGAGCCGCGGCCAAATTAAAAAGCCATGTATTCAATGGCCTCAAGAGTCCGTATTTCTGTACAAGAACTCAGTGCACAAAGGAAGTTGCTTTGCGTCTCCTGAACTGTTTCAGTTAAATCGGACGCATCAGCTGTAATCTTTTGTCAACTGAAATTGTTCAGCTTAACATCATCCCCATGTTTAAAAAAAACATTGACATAGTCTTACTGCTTATCCACAGAATTTCAGTGCCTTCTCCCTGGGCTCTCAAAGCCTTTTACATGTATTAAACTAAGCCTTATAATGCCCTTGTGAAAGAAGTAAAATCATACTTATCATAAAGATGGGGTATTGGGACTGTGTATAGGGGCTTGCCCGCAATCCCATGATGGGGGTCTGCAGCAGAGCTGGGATAGACCTGGATCCCTGCTCTCCCATGCCTGTGCCTTAGACAAGAGGATCATCCTTTCATGAAAGTGAAAAACTTGCCTCGTTAGGTAGGGTCAGGCTGTGTGCAGCCGGTTCCCATATCTCTTCTAATACACTGCAGTCAGACCTGTCATCCCCTAAGAGTGGACTTCTCATGAGAAGCGAGCTAACAGCTGTCAGATTGTGTGTTTGATTTGGATATTGGACACATTCGCATTCAGGGCTAAGCTGACAAAGCTGAACTCATCTCCCCTATAACCTAAGCCTCATTTCAACCCAGGTTCTCCAGAGGTGAACTGCTGTTGTAATAAACAATTACTGAGTATAACCTTAATGATGTGAGCATTAATATTGATCCAGCACTGGCTTCTCTTACAAAAATATCCGTTATCTTGAAAAACCTCCCAAACAGCCTGAGTCTCCTTTCATTACAGGAGAGAGTTATTAGGCCAGATGGCTGAGGTGATATCCATTTGACCTGTAGATGCTAACTCAGGAGTGGTGCCTTTCATAAGGTGGCTGGAAATAGGAGAGATCACAGTGAAGACAGTTAAAAGCAATCCACTGTAGCAAGCATTGCATGTAGGGTAGCGTAGGGAGGCCAACTGATGGAGCGAATGCTGAAAAACAATTCCACTGCAGCCTTTGTCCCCGTGTTTTCAAATGGTCATAACGTAGGCAAATTATCTTTTGGAAGGAAACATTTTCCTGCGCATGGTCTCTGTCCCCTCTTCCCCCATGGGGAAGAAAATGATCTGCTAGTTCTTGAATGAGATGTTTGGGGCATTCATCTTCTTTTATTAGAGTATCTTGCCATGCATTTATCTTGCCAAATATTTATTACCAGGGCCACCACTATAATAACTTTGCTTTGAGATTTCCTGTGTGGTAGGACTCGAGTCATTTAGGACCACTCAGCAGCCCAGTCAAATGAAATTTGGATTTCACTTAACCATATGATGCTAGACTGCCATGCGAGCGTGCATGAAGAGCACTCCGCGTGTGCCAGTTGTAACGTGCTCAAGATCTTCCTTAATAGCCTTTGAATTGTTCGGACCTGGCCCAGACAGTTTTTCCTCACATTTCAGATCATCCAGATTCTTCCAAAAGGAAAGCTGATGCTTTTGCATTCGGACTAAATTGTCTTTATAGGAATATGCACGAATTTGTGGCCCCCAGGGAGACCTAGGGATTTAGTCTTTATCTCTGCAAACTGGACTTAAATAACCTCTGTCCTTCCTAAGCTTTTTCAAGCAAGACCTTTGAAACCTCTTTGGCTGTGTGGACCCTCCCGTGTCTTAGAAGAACAGGCATCCGCTATATCACTGAAGAAAAATTCTTCTGGCTTCCCCAAACATTTTTATTCAGAGCCCTTACCATGGATTGGTTGTCAGTGCCACAGCCTATGACCCACAATGTTGTATAGATAGAAGCACCTTGGATTGAAAAGTTATGAAAGTGTATTACTTACCTGGCAGGGGAAATACCCTGACCAAGGTAATGCAATTAAAATGTCACTGTGTAGTGGAAGGTACACCCTTGTCTGTTTGCAGACCAGATTCCCTATGGGAGCCTCATAGTTAGCTTCCCACTGGCCAGCTTTCAGTGAGAGGATTTCGGCTACACGCTGACTTTATAGAAATGGGAGATTCCTCCCTACCTTGCTTGTGCTGCCATTCAGATGAGGGCAAGTGAAACTTGGGGGCATCCAAACCCCAAGTCTCTGGGCTTGGGCCTGTGCATAGGATGCCCACCAAAGGATTTGGAAGTATCTGAAGCCCCAGGCTGGGGCGGAGGATACTTGCTGGTAGCAGGGCCACATATGGTTCTTGGATGATTCGGATGGATTCGGACCTGATCTGGCTAATATGACCTGGGACACTAAAAATTTTCCTTAAAAAAACCCAAAACATTACATTGTAATTCATGCTAGTGGGGAACATTGTATTAGCCTAGCTCTCTAACTGAGACACTAAGCAAAACACTGGCTAGTGAATGTTTAGTTTTTAAAGTATATATACTTTTTTTTTAGTTTTTTTTTTTTAATTTTGAGTAATATGGCTACAGTAGTTTTTCATCTTGTTTAATGCTACGTGTACCTCTACAACTCCGTAAATCCGTATATAACATTGTTTTTTATTGACACTCCTAAAATGAAAACAACAATATTCCCTGTCTTACCCTGAGGCTTTGGATTTGGCCACGTTTTCAGTTTTGTAACCTGACGAAGTATGTAGTTCTGACTTTAAAGTCCAGGTTTTCTGTTGAATTATATATATTTTTTCTCCCTGTCTGTCTGTCTGTCTGTCTTTTGTTAAACGAACATAAACTCCTCAGGGGTAAATGTGTTTAGTGGGGTTGGGAGAAAATAGAGATAGCATCATATGCTGAAGCGGCATCAGTGCTGTATAACTCTGATATTTATTCCTTCTCAGGCTTGTGCTAGTTTGGCACCTAAGGATAAACCTATTCATATAACAGATCAGACAGAGCTTAAAGCTGACTTCAGGATCCTGAAGGATAAACATTGGGTAGATCTTATTTCTAGCAGGCACAGCCTTGGCCAACAGTGATTTCTCAGTTTTACGCTTAACTTTGGTATTTAAAATATAAAATGTGACTGCCCATCCAGGCCAAATCCAACTCCTTGACACTTTCTGTTTTTCATGGAAGGCAAAGGCTTTATCCTCGGGCAAAGTCTATACTCTGGGCTGGCTGCTGTAAATCCTCTGGGCCCTGGCAAAAGCAGGAGTTGGTAGCTCATTTTACTTAATTTGTGATGCTGGCAAGATTTGAGTGACAGCCTAGGGCTCTCGATTGAACTCTCCTAAATCAGGGCATTGACACATTACAGTTGAGAAACATCAGCACAGAAAACCTGAAAATAAACTCTACCAAAAGCGCTAGTTAGTAAAATTGCTAATTTTAAAAGACTTGAAAGAGATTCAGCATTTTGTTTTAGTTTTTTTACGTTTTCTTAAAAATCACCTGCTTATTAAAAAAGTGTTTTTTTTTAATACTTCACTGTAATAAGCAATTGGTAGCGTCTTCTATGCAAGAGCCTTAAAAGCCTTCACAGATATATGCAACCCAAACAACCCTGGTGAAGAAGTTACCATGCCCCTTGTTTTTGAAAGGCAGAATGAAGAAAAAAAGATCTTTCTTTGTGGTAACTAAGTAGAAGCACGTGAGGAGCTGGGACTGCTCCTTATTTTGTTCCCTGTGGATTGCGTGCAGATTTTACTTTCACTTTCACCCAGCCAAAGCTTAAGTGACAGAAATTGTTACCCTGTTTCAGGGGTGGGCAAAATGCGGCCCGTGGGCCGGATCTGGCCCACCAGGCAGTTCTGTTCAGCCTGCGGTGCCCACCAGCAAATTGTGCCTGACCCAGCCCTTCGGCATATGCGCACCCCCCAACATACCCTGTTGCACCCGCTCCCACCCTCATAGGCAGAAGGGCCCCCCTCCACCCCCACAGCGTGCAGCTTTTGGGCGGGCGGGGGCATGCAGCCGCCCATTCCCTCCCTCACATGGGAACCTGCCTGGCTTCCCGGGCGTCCAGCTTTCTCCAGGCAGCAGGTAGGGAAGCACGGGGGGAGGCCCTGGGGTAGAGGTGGTGGAGGTGGAGCTGTAGCAGCATGGAAGTGCGGAGAACAGCACAGAGCCCACACCCAAAGGGGTGGCAGGAGCAAAGAGTGTGGCTGCACCCCCTCCGTGTGCAGCACTGGCCAGAGTCCTACCCCACCAGGTGCCAGTGCCTGTGTGGCTTTAACCATTTGACTGTGCCACCTTCAGAAAAGCAGACTTGGTATGTTACGATGGACAATAGATTTCTCAAAATTAGGGTTGTATTGGCAGTGAACAAAAATGCAGATCGTTTATTTAAAGGCACCAAAGAAATCTATGCATTACTCCTGTTGGTCAACCTACAGTGAAAGTAGGGTCATGCAACTAAGATGTGTGCGTAACTTAAATCCAGTATTTTCAATTGCTGTGCACTTTGAAGTTTATTTTATTCTAATAGCAAACCTTATCAATATTGTATTTTTTTAAGTCAATCTCACAGATGTATTGATATCTAAATTGCAGTCGGTAACAGTAATGGTTGAAGGGATTTACAATTGCAAGTTCTGATGGTACAGAAAGCATCTGGGTATTATTTCACTTGTGAGTGAAGTGATATTTTTATATTTAAGAGATCTGGTAGAACAGATGAAGCAAAGGCAGAAACTCTTCTTTGTCTTGCCAGTGAGACTCAAACATATTCTGGGAGGTCTGCCTTTAGGAATGAGAGGTGCTTGCTTCAAGCCCGTTTGATTGCTGGTTTGAGGCTGCCAGCAAGGGTTCCAGTTAGTGTCAGTTGTGATGATGTCTTTTGCATTGCAGACAGCTGTCTACTTGAATGTAGACTCTTCACTCACTTCATGTAGGGCTGTAAGAAGCCATCTAGTGATAAGTAACTTTATCAGGCCAGAATGGGTCTGAAGACAGCTGCCTTCATAATTATTAATTTACTGTAGTTTATTTGTTCTTGTATAAACACATTTTTAAAGCCCCCCCCCCTAACTTTTTTTTTTTTTTAATTTTCTTGTTGCAGAGGAGGAAGAGGAACAGGTCCCCACTGATGGAGGTACATCAGCAGAAGCCATGCAGGTTCCCCTGGAAGAAGAAGGAGATATGGAAGAAGATGAGGCTGTTAATGATGAAAATTTCATGGGCAAGAGACCATTGGAAAGTCCTGATACTGAGGAAATGCCTGCTGTGAAACGACCAAAACTAGCTCTCACTAAAGCAGACGCTCTGGATGGAGTTTTGGAACCACGTGAACCTCTTAGTTCAATAAACACTCAAAAAGTGCCACCAATGCTGTCTCCAGTTCATGTTCAGGACAGTACAGACTTAGCCCCCCCATCACCAGAACCACCAATGTTGGCTCCCATTGCAAAATCACAAATGCTTACCCCCAAAACATTAGAAACAAAACCATTTGTGCCCAAGGCAAAAGTCAAAACTGGTTCTCCAGGACAGAAAACAAAATCGCCTAAAGCTACTCCATCACCAGTCATTACTGGAAGTCCCCTACGTTCACCAAAACCTGGATCCAAAGAGAAAAAGTCACCAGGTCGTGCCAAGAGCCCCAAAAGTCCTAAAAGTCCAAAGGTTCCTACTCACATTTCTCCAGCAGCAGTCAAACCTGAAACACCAAGCAGAACCCCGCTTGCTGCATTAAGTGAAAAGATGGGAAAAGAGAACATCCAAGTAAAACAAGGGCAAACACCACCTGAGCCTGGGAAACCAAACAGTGAAAATCAGATGAAGAAAGTACCAGTGATGGACAAGACCATTGATGATTCAATTGATGCAGTTATTGCCCGTGCGTGTGCAGAACGTGAACCTGATCCATTTGAGTTTTCCTCTGGTTCAGAATCTGAGGGAGAAATGTTTACCAGTCCTAAAAGACTTTCTATTTCAGAGACCACAGCCCCTAAAGCTTCTGTTTCTGCCAACAATTTAAATAAAATAGGAGCAACTCCACTGCCTCTCTCAGGAGGCACTTCAAGTTCAGACATTTCATGGACAATGGATGACTCAATCGATGAGGTCATTCGAAAGGCAAACATGGGGACACCGTCTAACCCGCCTACCAGCTTCCCTTATTTCTCCTCTCCTTCTGCTTCACCACCAACACCAGAACCTCTTCTCAAAGTCTATGAGGAGAAAACCAAACTGGCATCATCAGTAGAAGTGAAAAAGAAGCTGAAAAAAGAGCTGAGGACAAAACTAAAGAAAAAAGAAAAGCAGAAAGACAAAGAGAAAAATAAAGAGAAAAGCAAAGATAAGGATAAAAACAAGGAGAAGGATAAAGACAAAGAAGGGAACAAGGAAGCAAAGTTTCCGTGGAAGGAGCTGCTCAGAGATGATGATCTTGATCCCTATAAGTTCAAATTAAAGGACTTTGAAGAAGCTGACATGAAAATGAAGTTGAAAGATGGCAACACCAAAAAAGAGAGAGAGAAGCATAAAGATAAGAAGAAAGATAAAGAAAAAGGCAAAAAAGACAAAGATAAGAAAGACAAAGAGAAGCTTAAAGATAAAGGTAAGGAAGATAAGATAAAGGCTCCCTCAGCACCTCTTGCGTTACCTCCCAAAGAAGTGGCTTTGCCCTTGTTCAGCACCCCTGCTGCCATGAGACTTCCAACCATGTTGCCCTCCTTGTCCCCAATGCTCCCTGAAAAACTGTTCGAGGAAAAAGAGAAACCTAAAGAGAAGAAGAAAGACAAAAAAGAGAAGAAGAAAAAGAAAGAGAGGGAGAAGGACAAAGAAAAGGAAAAGAAAGAGAAGGAAAAAGAGAGGAAGGAGAGAGAAAAGAAAGAAAAAGAGAAAGAAAAACACAAACATGAAAAAGTAAGCTTTTTTAGATGTCATCTTCTGCTACATGTATGTCCACAGTTCCCACACATTCCTACACTTTGTCATCAGTTTTGTGTAAAAATCTAGGTATCTGTACGGTTCTGTGGAGAAATGCAGCTGGCTATCAGGCCCCCAAAGCTAAGGATGTATGTTGGAAGTGTCTGGATGTGTCCCACTTCTATCATGGTCAGAGCAAGGTAGTCTTAAAAATACTATTTGTTTAGATTTGCAAAACCAAAATGTGAGGACTATCTGTGCTCTGTTTCCATTTTACTTGGAGTAGGATTCTAGTTTTTATCCACTCACTTCACTAGAAAGGTGGGTCTTCTAGGTCAAGAGGCAGGCACACTGATATCGCTTTTGAAAGATGCTGGCATCTTGCACACAGGTTCTGTAGAGATCCATCCATTTGTAAGGCTAGTTCCAGTATCTTTCGTGTGCACTCTCAATTGAGTTTCTAAATGTTTACTCTGTTGGAGTTGGTGGAATTGTACTGCCTACTGGAAAAGAGGTAAATGCAAGAGAGCAGACTTAGCTTGAATGATGGCTTTGCCCATTACTTGCCCTTCCAAGCTCTGCCTATTCCCTTTAATGCAAAAAAAACCAAATTTCTAAAGAAGCCTCAGGGTCCATCCTACTGATCCTCTTAATTGTGCAGTAGGAGCTTTAAGTTCCTTTATTAGCGAGACCCCAAGTTTGGTTTCCCGTGGATCAAAGTAACATTTTTTCGGAACACGAATGTTCAAAACTGGCCCCTCATTTTGACTTGAGACACTAGGAGCCTATACATACAAAAGGCCTGATCATCCACATTGACTTCGGCTATTCAGAACCACTTGCTATTGATCTTGCCAGCTGATGTAAATCACCTCATCTTGGGAATATATCAGATATTTAACGTATGAAACAATGCTGCTTAGTTCCATTTGACCAGCCTTTAAATCACATTAGAAACTGTTTCTCCTGCTGCAGATCCTATACAAAGAGCACTGTTCTTGGGTTACTCTTTCATCCCTTCTTACAATATACAGCATCTTGATGGAAAACAGAAGAGATGGAAAACCACGTGACCTTCACGGTGTCTCCTATTATAGTTTTAATATTAGAAGCACCAGTTCCAATCAACTTACCCAGGCCCTCTGTGTGCTCAGCATTGAGTCACATACACAATCAGTATGAATGCCTCAGCTTGGAACTCTTCTCCGTACCACTGCAGAGGATTAGACCCTACTGTCTGCTTTCTAGTATTTGAGTAACAAGTATTGTTGGTTTCAAAGACTGGTATAATCTTTCTTACATTGACAAACCTAGCTAGCCATTTGCAGTCCAGACGCTCTGAAAATTAACATCTCACATGTGCTATGGATAATGTGAAGGTTGTCAGGGGTACTGTTCCATCTGTCTCTATTAATTTAACTCTTCCTGTCTAAGTATTGGAACACTGCAAAGAACGTACTATTCAGCGGGTCCTTATTTTGTTTGCACGGTTCCTCATCAGTACTGACATTTCAGAGAAATCACATACATGGATACAAGATGCTAATTATTTTTCACATATCACAGGATCTCTATTGCACAAGTATTGCTGTTGTATATAAACTGCTTATCTCTGCTCTAATTTCATTTATAGCAATATAATATATACACAACATAATATACACAAAGAAATGTAAACTATTATAGATACTATATACAGGCTATTAGATGTATATATATTAGGAAAAGGAGTTCAACGGTAATAAAAATTTGGACAGATTAAATTGACAAAGCTGCCCATTACCTTGGCAAAAAGTCCCTGTCAAAAGATAAACTTTAAAGCTAGAATGCATGAAAGAGTCCCCAGATAGAATTAAAATTTAAACTGATTCTTGATAGATAAGCTTTTTTTAAATCCACCTCTTTGCTGCAAGTCAGGATTTTAAAAATAAATTTCCCCTTTAAATCTCTTGAGCGATTTTCATTTTTTGCAAGGCCGCACTGCTGGTGTCCTGGAAAAATGGAGAGTTAGAGCTTTATCAGTTGGTGCCCTGAGGTATGTGGCAAAGAAGCTAAATCCTTGAAGATTAGCAAAAAAAATGCAGCACATGGCAATAAGGGGCTTATATGACTACTAGTATTAGTTCAGGTGAAAGAAGTATTGCTTATACATAAAACTGGACAAATCCACTGACAATGTATTTTTAGTTAGCTACAAAGGAGTCTTATATTGCTGGACTTTACCTCTTTGGTGATTTGGGAAGCTTAGTAATCCACTGTAAATGCTCTTCTGCTGGCCCCAATTCCCAGTATTACTCCAGAATGCTGCTTTTTCATTTTAACCCCTCAAAGTACATGTTTCCTTAATTTAGCTTTTAGATCACACAATGACTGACTTAGGCAGCAGTTGTGCTGTAAGTGCAAATGATCAAGTTACTGCTTGGACACTTAACATACCATGACACGTCCCTTTCAGAGGAATGAGGACGCCAGAAAAGATGGGTTGTGGTTCACAGTCTCTCCACATTTGAAACTTGATTGCATTTAAAGTATCCAGTTTGTTAAATAACATAGTAATGGTGAGTTGTACATTTAAAAATGGTGTTGCCTCTAAGGAAGGTGGAACAGGAACATTGCTAATTTAGAGCACGCTGTTTTGTTAGAACTGCTGCTTGTAAAATCAGCCTCGGGTTCATACCTCAGCGTAGCTTGCTCTAAACGCTTGCATTGTAGCTGTATGCTGCATTCCTTGACAGATAAATGCAGGGTAGTAGACAGTGGACTGCACAAAAGACAGAAAACAATAGTGTAAAGACTGCATGGTTAATGAATTAAACCAGTGGGGTCAAAGATGCAGCTCATGGAGCCCCATCATCCGATCCCCAGTGTTCTCCCTGGGGCTTGAGTTGACCCACACATGCATGCACAGAGCATGGACCTGTGCCACATGCAATGCCCACCCCAGCCTGTCTGGGAACCGCACTGCACGTGGTACCTGCTATGACCAGTCTAGGACCTGCACTGCACATGATGTCTGCCCTGGCCAGCGCCAATGTGGGTGCCACATCTGACATGCAGAGAGCAGTCTGTGGGCCTGATCCAGCCTGCATAGCCAGCCCCACACCATTCATCCAGCCTGTGGACTAGTCCCAGGCCACTCTTCTGACCCCTGGCACAACCCCAGAGGGAGATTGTAGGAGTTTCCCCACTGCTCAGTGAGAAGTAAGCTGCTCAGGGTATAAAACCTACATGATGACACAGACGTGTGTTGTAGAGAGGGAGCCCTCCACCCCACTGGCTCAGGAAAGGGATGAGGAAGTCTGTGAAGCCTGCTTGTCTTCTCACTCAGCTTCCTGTGGTGCTAGGGGGACACTTCATGCATCCTTATGCTGCCACATGAACCAAGCCATAATTTGGCATGTAGTGGGTTACAGTACTGCAGAGACATCCCAATTGAGATTGCGATTCCCACTGGTCTGATGCTGTCCCAACCTTAAGAGCTCACAGTGCAAACACACAAGACAATTGATAGGAGAGAAAATGTGCATTAAAAGGTAAAGTGACTTTTGCAAGGTCACAGCAGATCCGTGCCTGGCCTGGGAGCAGAACCCAGGTGTCCTCAATCTAGTCTGGTTCCCTGTCTAGTGGGGACCATATTGCTTTTAACAAAGTGACTAGAGAGCAGGTTTAAGAGGCATGCGTGAGGCAGAGAAATAGCAAAATTATTCCAGACAGCAGGAGCCGGAGGGAAGAAAACTGCTGCACAGCATGAGGAATGACAGAAAGGAAGGTTGTGCTGTATAAACAAAGGTGCAGAAAGTCTGAGAGAGAGAGGCTGAAACTAATCCACAGATGATTTTGTTGCACAGCACAATGAACTGTGTAAAAATGCGATGGATAGTCAGATTTCAGTTCCTTTGTGTGGAAAATGCGACATTTATACAGCCCACCTTTCACCAGCCTGGAGCTCTGCATAAGAATATATAATTGGTACACCAAGTAGCCCAACCTAGTTGCCCAGCTGAGTCCTGCGCTCTGGCCTTGCCGTCTTCCTGTGCATGTAACACCAACTTCTTTCTCATGTGGATTATTTGTGTCCCCTGTTCTTTTCAGCAGGCATCCTTAAAAAGCTGCCTCTTCCATCAAGCAAAGCGCGGGCACACATTGCAAAACCCAGCAGTCAAGATAATTTTGTGTAAAAACAAGCCTTTGTGTCATTTAGTTTGAAGGCGTTCGTTCAGCAAGTGCTTAAGCTTGTCCTCAAGTGCTTTGTTGAGTAGGGAGAGACTTAAGTAAGTGCTTAACATGAAAACTTTTTTCAAGGAAAGATCTCAAGGTATTTTTCTATCTTGGGGAGTGCTGAGCAAGCTAATGCAGGCCTTGTTCCATCTTCACCCAGAAAAATGGAATCAACCAAGAGCCAGCAGCACTTATTGACTGAAATAAGAATGAGGACACAGAACAGATGTCATTTCAGGCCCTTTGTAGCCTCTGTCCTGTTTGTAATACAGTAATACAGAACTTGCTTGTTGTGGTCCCAAGATCACAAGTGCCTAGGCATGCACTAGACTTTGCAGACATCAGTATCCTGTTCAGCACTTGCATAGGTGGTTTTAGGAGAACTGCTTAGGTTTTTCATTCTCCATGTCCAAGTTGATTCTTTAGGGGGCTTACAATTTGCTTTCTGAATCTGAGAAATAACTGCTTGATTTCATAGACATTAGGGCTGGAATGGACCTCGTAAGACCATTGGGTCCAAACCCCTGCCCAAGGGGAAGGAAGTCAGCTAGGGTCAAAGGATCCCAGCAAGATAAGCGTCCAAATGTTTCTTTAAAGTGTCCAGAGCAGGTGCTTGCACCACCTCGGGGGTGTCTGTTCTAGGCCTTGGGGGCTTAGGTAGTAAATAAGTTTTTCCTTATGTCCAGCCTAAAACGGTATTGCAGAAGTTTGTGATGGTTGGACCTTGTCATCCCCTGGGGTGCTCTGGTGAACAGGTGTTCCTTCAGATTTTGATGCACACCCCTTATGTACTTATAGGCTGCCACCAAGTCACCCTGAGCCTGTGCTTCTCCAGGTTGAAGAGTCCCATAGGTTGTACCCTTTCTTCATAAGGCCTGCTCTCCCCTCTGATCATACGCGTGACTCTCCTCTCCTCTGGACTCTTTCAAGCTTCTCTACATCTTTTTTGAATTGTGGAGCCCAGAATTGGATGCAGTACTCCAGCTGCAGCCTCACCAAAGCTGAGTACAGCGGGAGGATGACATCCTGGGTTTTGCTCCAGATGCATTGGCAGATGCAAGCCAGAGTTTTGTTCGCTTTGTCAGCTGCGGTATCACATTGGTGGCTCATGTTCGTCTTGTGGTCAATCATGACCCCCAAGTCTCTTTCAGTCATGGTGCTAGCGAGTGTAGCGTTGCTGAGCCTATATGTGTGATGCGGGTTTTTTTCCCGAAGGTGGAACACCTTGCATTTCTCCATATTGAATGCCATCAGGCTTTCATCCGCCCACCTTGCAGGCCTATCGAGGTCGGCCTGGATCACCAGCCTGTCTTTAAGTGTGGATACTCTTCCCCAAAGTTTGGTGTCATCAACAAACTTGGCCAGTCCGCTTCTGACCAGATTGTTTATGAAGACATTAAAGAGTACAGGTCCAAAAATGGAGCCTTGGGGGACACCACTAGTCACCAAGTGCCATGTTGATTCAGTTCCCTCAACTACCAGTCTCTGGGTCCGATCTCGGAGCCAGTTCCTTGCCATCGAACTGTGGAGTAGTTTAAACCAAGCTAAGAACACAAAAAAACAACCAGAGATGGGCTTCTAATAAAAGGCTGTGAGAATATTTCTCTTGAAGATGTATTGAGCTTAATAGGAATATATATATATATATGTATATTTACAACTGATGTGTTAGTCTTGTGTTGAGGCTGACAATCTTTCATATCTCTACAAAAATATCAAATTCATAAGATTTATATTAGCACAGTGTATGAACATTAACTAGTGCAGTAAAAGTATAAGTTGACTTTCCAATCATAGTGGTGCCTAGGAGTTGCAGAGATCTCTCAGCAAACCATGTGTCCTTTCATGCTACAGTTAGTAGCACTGGAAGAGGGTAAGAATCTAAAATTTGATTAAATGAATAGTCTTTTTGGCTATCTAATTCCTCACAGCTAATAAAGAAATGTTGAACATCTGTTTAGAGAAGCAGTGCCTCTAATTGTTCAATGTGTTCCCTTGAACAGATAAAGGTGGAACCAGTTGTTCCAGCTTCATCACCAGTTATTCCCAGACTGACACTGAGAGTGGGTGCTGGCCAAGACAAAATGTAAGTACAAAAAAATCCATCTGAAGAAGGTACAAGTTTATCAGGGATTCATCCCTTGCCACTTCTGGCAAATCTCATTTTCATTGAGGAACTGCTGTTAATAAATTCTGAGATCTGTAAAATCTCCTCACAGGGCTAACAAAGTGTTGATCCAAATGCTTGCCAAAAGAGAGCTCTCGCAGCTTATGTTTTTGAACTTTGGAGTGGGACTTCCCCCCTCCTCTTCTACAGGCAAAACTTTCTATATTTCTCCATTAACCCCACCAAAATTCTTTCCAGAATATAGTCTTGAAACACTGGACTAGCCGGATCACAATGTGGTTTCCAGCAGTAGCTAGTGAAAACCTCTTTAAGTGGCAAACCTTACTCCAAGAAGCTTCTCAATTCTGCAGTTAGCAGTTACTTTATGCCCTGATCCCCTGTATACATTTTTATTTTAGTGTAACTATTGGTGATTCATTATCTGCATGAATCTTTTTAAATCTTGGTTTGCTCACGAATTATTGTATGTATAATAACACCCAGTTAGTTATATTGCTGCGGGTGCTAGATACATATATGACAGTCCCTGTCACAAAGAGCATACAGTCTAAATAGGAACAAAATGATAGGTGCAGCACAGAGGAGAGGAAGAAGAGAAAGACGTGGCATTGAGTTCCACAGCCTGGTTATGCATCGCAGGTAAAAGTGTTTTCCTTTAGTCAGGTTCTCAAGATGTGCTGCTTTAATTGCAAAGAGTGAGTACTCATGCCTTTCACTAAGAGACGGTAAGATTAACTACGTCTCTATGGTAAATGTTAGCTCTCAGCCAGCCTTTCCTCTAGCATTCATTGTATTATGTACTTCTGACATGTTGCTTCCTTATGTCCTTTCTAAACTAAATAGTCTAATCTTTTTAATCTCTCCTGTTGTACTATTAACAATTGTTATTAATGTCATATGCAGTCTTTCTTCCTCTCTTTTTATCTATTTTTTAAACTTTTCAGAGACATCCTATTTGAGATAAAATATCTGTCGCAGTATTCAAGGTTTCATCTTACCTGCCATCAGTTTATGTAATGGTATTTTGACGCCATGAGAGTGTTCTGAGAGTAGTCACTGATGGGCTGGATATCAGCTTCTGGGACAAAAGAGTTGTAGAGTTTTGCCTGGGTTTTTGAAGAGTAAGTGTAGTGTGGAAGCTTAGGTTAGACAGAGGTTTTGAAAAATACAGGCAACCTGGAACTGTTTGTCTGGATGCCTGGTATAGACAAAGGTTGGTCCATCTTGGAAGATTTGTACAACTCTTGTAACACTCATTGTGTTTGGGAGTGTAGCTTAGGCTAAGGCACGTTCCAAATTGGAAGACTAAGTTAAATCTGGCAAAGACCTGGACCAGTCTGGAAATACTTTTGTTTAGCCTAAAAAAAGAATTAGTCTAACTTCCATTGTGGAGAGTTATGGCAGGTGGGAGCTACATTATTATGAAATTGCTATGGAAAATGTTGTCTGTTGTCTTTTCAGTTCCCACAGGACCCAAAAATAATAGTCATTTCTTCCCTCCCCTGCCCCACAGTGCTTTCAGTACTTCTTCTCTGCATTTTCCCCTTTTCAATGTTTGAGTATGATCTACAGTTCACCTGCATCAGATTGTTCTCCGCTAGGCTTTATATTTTCTAAAATATATTCTATTCCTTTCTCATGTCTGACTTGGCCAAAGGCAGCTGGGTAGAATGTCCTTTTAAAGCTCAGTAGCACACTTTCCTTGCAGACGACTGGAGAATGCTTTTAAACAGCTCTGTTAACAGATTTTGTAAGTGTTGTGTATAGTGAGCATGTAGGTCAAGTGAGAGCCTAAAACTAAGCTCCTAAATCCATCTTCAGGTACCAACAGTGCCCACCATGCTTGTCTTCTTTCTGACCTACCCTAGCCCACATGCATTTTGAATAGAGGCGTCAGGCATTTGTTAACCATTGCCCACCACATTTTCCAGTTCACATACCCATAAGGGTCAGACACATCAACATGTTTCTACTTGATCTCCATATTTATCTCAGACTCAAATTTCTTCCATCCCAACACCACAGTATAACCCACATAGATCCCCAGACGCAGTGCAATTCTATTAGTCCATGTTTAGGCAGCCCCAGTGTCTCCATCACTGTCACCATACCTGGTCTACTCTTCCTGTAGCTGGGGAAGAGCATGAGATTGCACAGGACCCATGCCCCAATGCAGCATTCCTAATGCCCCATTATTCCATCCTATTCCCCACCATACCAAGCCTTTAAGTGTTGCATTATGTAAGTATTTTGAAGCTGAACATGGTAAAGAGTGAGGATGTAGGGAATACCTGTTGTGGAAGGGAGAATGGAAAAATCAGAGAATGTGGGCACAGGGCTCAGCATAGGGATCTGTGGTGGGCTTGTGGGAAGGGTACCATGGGGGAGTATCATAAGACCTTGGGCTCTGTAAGGATCAGCAGTTATAGCTATATTAGTTAGTATCTTTCTCCACTGATGCACATTTATTTAAAAACCTGGGAAATCCCTATGCTTGGAGGTAGTAATCGGGGAGGTCAGTCCCAAGGCCACTGCAACCATCAGGGCACCTTAGGTGCTGTAACAATCCTTCTCCACTCTGAGGTCAGCTGAGTTGCTTTGCATCATTGGTGATTCTTCAGGCAGAATAACCTGGTGGCACCCATCACCTCCCCAGGTATGGATGGCTGTTGGTTTGCAGGGAGGTCATCCACCCTTTGACAGGTTTTTGGTCCTGCTGGGTGTCCACACATCCTCCTCACCCAGGCAAGCCCAGGTGGGGGTACCAGTTTAGTTGTCGACAATCCAGTTATAGAACAGGCTGTACTGGTTTACATGGTGCCAGATAGCAGACCAAGAGGGGCCTGGCCTGACAGACAGTTATCAGGGAATGCTGGTGCAGACCGCATGTTCCACCACAGCCAACCAAACAAGCGTCCAAATATTGTTTTAAAGCTGCATCTGTATTCCCCTTCTCTTTTCTGCCTCTGCTCTCACTCTTCCGCAGAGCCATATAATTCTGTGAGGCAGAGATCTCTCTTGGTAGGTGTTCATCCAGAACTCAACGCAGTAAAGCCTTTGATTGAAGCCTCCGGGACAGGGATTCTCATCTGATGTGCTGCAAGAACCTGCCACAACACTGGCCTACCGCCACTGTGGGGTGAAATTGCCCCTCACGCCCCTTTTTCTTGAAGCACGTTGGAGGCAAACTGGAAAGAACTTCAGCAGAAACGGAGTGCTTGCTGTAATGCAGGCAGGTATGCTTTTCCGCTGCAGCCACTTCTCAGTTCAACTCTGACATGCCTCCTGAAAACAGGTGCGTGGGACAGGTCTGTGTGCCCTGCACACCTGTGTATCCAGGAGATACCATGCAAGGCCAGACCAGGAAAGGCTGGGCAAGAGTACACACTCCTACCACATCTGTTTCTCAGTCTGGCTCTGCAGGAGACATGTGGCTGAGACCCACCTGGCTGCAGCAGTGCTGGCATTGGGGTGAATATAATATAATTAGAATGGTTGAATTGATTGCTAGCATATTTCATTAATGATAGGATTAGAAGGTTTCTATTATGATATGCATCGTATATTTTTTTTGAATGGAATGCTGCTTAATTTTGAGAAGTCCTGGAGGGGCATCTTGAGTCTAAAAAAAGATTGAGAAAAAACCACTACTCTAGGAGCTTCTCCAATATAAATCTGCTTTCAACCTGGGAAGCTAACACTCAGTCCTAGCTCAGACTGCTAATTGCACATTCTTGTGCTGTGCTAATTCTTAGGAGGTCGGTGCAACTCTCATTGCCTGCCTGAGTATAGGTCTGTGTGTGGTTTGGTAGAAGTATGTGCAACTGAGGAGGAGCCAGATTGCAAATGGCAGCGGCGAACTAAATTTTTTCTCTGAAGTGTTTATGGAACAAAATGTCCATGGCAGATCACCAGAAGTGGGCATTGAACTCGCCACATCTGGAACAAACACTGCAAGCATCTACTGCCTGAGCTAAAACACTCGGCTGTGTTAGCACCAATGCTAGAGCAGGATCTTCAGTCTCTTTGTAGTCCAGCCTCGAAGGCAGGCACAAAGAGCAACATTGTGCTAGGGTGGGTTACAGTTAGGAGAAGTTTGGTGAATGCTTTGTCTGTGTTGATAGTTCCGCTTCTTAATTGGGTAGTCATTTTAATATGGAAATTACAGTGTTAAGATCTGCACTGATGCATTTGTGGCTGAAGTCAAAGTTGCTTCTGGGGTTGCTTGAGGCTGCAGATAAGTAGGCTGTGTGTGGTGGAAGTGAGTTATTTGAAGTTGAGAAAGGGAACTGAGGAGTGAACTGTAGACGGGGTATTGAATTATTTAGCTGCTGAGTCCCTTGATTGCTGCAGTTTACCTAGGTAGGACATACTTTCAGGTTAGCACTGTGCTTTTGGAGGAGTTTAACTTAAAACACCGTGTTCCGGGGTTAGTTTCAGAGAGAGGCAGAGCCATAAAGAGCTGCTTCATATTCTTCTTAGAGATGCCAAGATAGGTGGCACTTGAAATGGAAACTCTATCCACACAGTAAGTACAGCAAGCCGACGACAGCACAGGCATCCTCTCATGTGCTTCAGCCCTGACTTCAGACAGACCACCTGAGCAGCGAGGGGGCAGCTCATTCTCTCTACCTATTCAGCTCTCAGCCTTTCTGCTGAGACTGACGGCCAAGGTGGAAGCCCGTGTCAATTGTGATGGAGATTTTTAATTCTTCATAATTCCTAAAAATGCTAATATCTCCTGGTCCAAGTCAGAAAGCAATGCCTCCATTTAGGTTGGCGCTACATAAGCGTACTATCAGTCCTAAGAATGTGGCTCTTCATAATTCCTTACAAATGTATGGGGTATAATGTCAGGAAAATCGACATGAAAGCATAGCTTGTTACTGAAGGATAAGTAGAACAATGTAGAAAAAAACAGTTACACTTTAGGTTTTTGCAAGTGCTTTAACTGCACAGTAAAACAAGTGGAAAGTAGATTATAATCAGAGCATTTCCATCTTAGTTGTAAACAATTACAGCAATACTTGCATGGATGCCACATTAGAAGAAATTTACTGGATTCCATTCTAATGCAATTAGAGCTAATTTTGTTCTTTAAATGAATAAAAGGTCAGCTAGTAAATCTAGTTTATCTCAAGTCCAGGCTTCAATAAATTGTTTTATTTAATTTGTTGTAAAAGATCTTATCCTTAATGGGCCCAGCTCTTATTAGTTTGCTTGGGTTTTAAAATATTTATGACCACCTTTTTAGATATGATTTGAATGATACGTTGGAAAGGGTTTTTTGGGGGGTTTTTTCCCCTGCAGTCTTATCGAGGCACAAGATTACTAATTGAGTCAGAATAGGAAGGCCCTTAAGATCTGTTATCTAGGGGAAAAAGGCTGGTGTGGACTCTCAGAATGTAAATCTCCTGCGAGTGATGAACAAATAATTTAGCTATTTTGTTAAATTATCTTGAGGTGGCCTTTTGTTTACTATCCAACTGGATAATTTTTTTTTTCCCCAGGCAAGCCTGTATGTCATCCATAATGATTTTTCAAAATGCTTAGCTGCTGAAAACTGGCGTTCTGGTCCCTAATACAAATGGCATACACTTCACTGTTTGCTTTTATTTCTTTTATTTGTGATATATTTGTGTTACATCTTTAAAGCCAGATTTTTTTTTAAAGCCCCATAACTTCTGTCTTTAATGCAAGGCTACAGAAGCAACATATAATTGATATTTTTTTTCAGAGCTTGCATGACTTGGAAGCAGGGCACATTCTTTTTTGGTAAAATTGTCTTTAATCTATATCTTAAAATGCCAGGCATCTAACTTTTGGCTTCCTGCATTGTATCCTCACTCTGCTTTCAGTAGGGGACCTTGGAGTTGAGTGGAGGAGGATAGTTTTAGCAGCAAGTTGGCCTGTAATCTGATGTACCCCATCCACATTTATCTTGGAATTTTAAGTGGACAGAAGTATAGCTATCTTCACTCAGGATATAGATATATATTTACTATCTGAGTTTATTATTGAAATAAAGCCCTAAAGGAATAATGAATAGACTAGATTTTTGTTCCTAATGTTCATTAACTTAACTTCATTCCAAAGTGCTGCTCTGTGACCTGGCTGAAATGTATTCAGTGTAGTGAAGAAAGTCCATATTACAAAATTTGCCCGTACAGGAAGTCCTCAACTTACACCGTTTCGAGTTACAATGTTTCACACTTACGTTTATAAATTGATACCGTTTCAACTTTATGACGTCAGTTTTGACTTTACAACGCTTGATCCGATGCGACACCACGCCAGCAAACACGTTTGCTGTGTCGCTCGTCTCCCTGGAGAACATATGTTCAAACTTCCTTGGACGCTTTCTTTAAGAAAGCAGACAAGACTCCAGAAAAACCTGCAGCCAAGACTCCTGAGAAGACTCCAACCAAGAGCCTTTCAAAAAGTCCAGCAAAGTCACCTCAAAGAAGTCCTTCCAAGCAATATCATTGCTGTTTACAATATAAATACATTAATGTAGCTATGTTACTCATCTATAATTGATTGAGTACAAAATTCTGGGGTATTTTTAGTGAAAATAGGGTATCGGGCCTTGGTTCAGGAACCAATCCTCCATTTATAACATTGTTTCTTATGAGAAAATTAGTTTCGAGTTACAACGTTTCGACTTAAGACGCGGTTTTCAGGAACCAGTAGTGTCGTAAGTCCGAGGGCTGCCTGTGTTACAAAATTTGTCCATATTACAAAAAAATGCCAAAGCAACTAACAATGAATGGCACCCCATGCAGGGAATCTCAGTAGAAGCCAAGGAAGGAATGACAAGAGGAACTGAGCTGTCTTCTCACTACTAGATGCTATTGCTGTGTGTAACACTGGGGACTCAGAAGCACACTGATGGACCTGAAAGTGGGAAGCCCGCCCTGCCATTTTGCATTTTCTTCCCATGGTTAGCTTGTTAGCTTTCACCATAATAAGCTTACTCACCTATGTTTCTGTAAGCGGGCACAAATGGTAGCTGCCTAGAAATCTCCAGCAGTCAGATAACCTGGCGGGGAAATGCAAGAGAAAGCCTGTGGAAATTAGGCCTGGCTACCTGAAACATGTCTGAACAGTGGGGAAATGTCATGTTTTGCACAAGAAGGTGTTTTATTTTCTTCTTCGTTTTTGGTTTTTTCCTAACAACTATTAATACTTTTTGCGAGCACACAGATAATGGTGATCAGTATGTCACCAGAATTACTTTTCGTCATATCTTGCAGGTTTTGTATTTCTGTAAGGCTTCATCATTTGTCATAGATTCATAGATGTTGGGGTCAGAAGGGACCTCAGTAGGTCATCGAGTCCGACCCCCTGCCCTGGGGTCAGACAACCCCAACCAGATGCTTGTCCAGTCTCCTCTTGAAGACTCCCAGGGTAGGGGAGAGCACCACCTCCCCTGGAAGCCCATTCCAGATTCTGGTAGCCCTTACGATAAAGAATTTTTTTCCTGATGTCTAATCTAAATCTGCTGTCCACCAGTTTGTGGCCATTGCTCCTAGTTACTCCAGGGGGTGCCCTAGTAATGCTCTATACAGGCTGGTGCCAAGGTTAATAAAGACCAAGATTTCTAAGTGGGTGCCAAAAAAAGACTCCTAAGTGTAAGTAGGCTGATTTTATAGAAGAGATTGGCCTACCAGGAACTCTATCAAAGCCTGAATCTCTAGGGAAAGCTACACAAAAAGAGAGAGAAGAGAACCTGAAGGAGAAGTAGAAATAAGGCTCTGAAAACGTTTTTGCTCATTTTAATTGGGATACAGTCTTTCTTTGTATAATGCTTAGCTCTTTGGGGTCTCTAGATGCTGCAGTAGCACAAGTCATTTTAAAATAGTACATTACTTCTATGAGAGGTTCAAACCACATGGTGATGGGAGTTGAAAAAGTCTGTGAAGAACTAGAATAGGCAATTAAAATAAAACAACTGGAAT
The DNA here is from genome assembly GCF_000455745.1 of Alligator sinensis. Lineage (NCBI taxonomy): Eukaryota > Metazoa > Chordata > Crocodylia > Alligatoridae > Alligator > Alligator sinensis. The sequence goes on along the minus strand of NW_005841853.1, from coordinate 2,738,067 downwards.
TTCCAGTTTTATATAAAATCCTTACCATTTTTATATGATACCTTCCTTGCTGGAAATGTGTAGGCTTTTCACAGGAGGAGTGCTGCTCTCTCCAGGATAAATGAGAAAACCCATTGTGAAGAAACTTTTGAACTTTGAGTTATTTGGTGACAAGTTATTCAAACTTCAATAATTTAGATTACTGGCTTCATAGTGCTTGCCCATAGAAGCTGAATAATGGGGATCATTAAGCTCCTCATGTAGGCATATCCATATTGTTTGCCCCTAACCTTGGCTCTCTTGTATGGTTTGAGGAGAGAAGGATTGGCTCTTTATTGACTTGTCAAGCCGTAGGTTTGCATTACAGGCCAGGCAGCTCATGACCCATTCCATTTATTTCACTGTTTTGTGGTGGGGAAACAGGTAAAGGAATCCTGCTGGAAGCCCCTCCTTCTGCACGTTTTTATGAATAAGACCAGTGTTTGTAGCAGTTAAGGCACCGTGACCAAATCCTCCAAAAGATGTAATGCAAGCAGCATGGGGCTATTGTGGGACACAGCTGTGGGCGGTGTTGGTTACCCTGCGAGACATTGCTTATTCAACAGAAAGCTCTGGAGGAGAACTTATTGTGGAATTAAATAGGAGGGAAAAAGTGATACTTCAGGGAGAAAAATGTAGAAGGGTAAACCACTGTTTGGAAAAATTAAACAATGGAGTCTTGGCAGTGAATGTCTATGTTTATTACAGTACTAATGGGTATCCCAATTATTTTACAATGTAGCACTTAGCAGTGAAAGGCTAAGTGTTAACAGTGTAATAATAGAGCTCACACTTCGTCAATCCATCAACTTTTTCTACAGAACAGAAAACTTAATACTGGTTGAATCAATTTTTGATATAGTTGGTAGACCACCAAAGCAAAGAGAGAAGTGAAAAATGATCTTGTTTCTTCTATCCAAGCACACAGAGGGATACTGTCGGATTTAAGAATTCCAGTGAAACTTTAGGGCTTTGCTAGCTCATCATATATATATTTTTTGTCTTTTCTTAAATGCCTAAATTAAATTATAAAAAAAGAGCTGAAGGATGTCTCTGTAAGTACAACAACATATGATCTTTACTGAAGACATTGTCTTGGGCATGATTCATAGGCTAAAGGGAACAGCCAGGAGAAAGATCATATATGTGGCCTCAGCTTTTAAATTGCACTTGGGGCTTCAGAAGGGTATGCATGTACCGTTGTGTGCCATTGTCTTTGTTCAAGAAGGCAGTAGGATTTCCATGACCAAAATGAGTTTAGAAAAAAAATTACAGGTCCACTGTGCTTCTACATCTAATCTAGAACACACCCTCGTGCCTGAGAGTTATTTCAAACCTCAGGCTTGGTATTAGCCTCTTCTCTAATTATAGAAGCCACCCCATTTAATTATTCACTTGGCTCTTGGCAGGTAGAAGGCTGAGGCAAAATTATTTTCATTTGCTCCCACACTTGGTGGATTGCTCCAAAAACAAATCCACAAAGAGGTCTGAGTCAGAGGACAAAACAGCTGATTGAGAGATGATTTGATTTTCCTGTTTGTTGTACAAGAGTAAAAAATTATGTATCTAGTACATCTCAGTTAACAGGAGAAGCACACTCCAGGCAGGTTTAGACACATACCAGCTTCAGCAGGTTGCATATGGAAATGGGGATGAGCAATCACCCTTTGTAGAACAACTGAAACAAGTGTATGCAACAGGTTTGAGAGCAGATGCTTACTCATTAAAAATAGTCTCTTCAAACCTATAGAAGGGAACTGACTTCTTTCTGGCTTCTTTAAATGCATCTCTTGATCAAAACTTGTCACTTAAAAAAAAACAAAAAACAAAAAATAGCCAAATATTCAGTGTATTATTTTGATTCCTGGGAGGGCAGTGTCAGGTCCCAGGGTCCCAGTACACTAGACATCCTGCTGACACAGCAAAAAGGTGGGTCCCAACCCTGATGAGCTTATGGTCAAAGTACAGCTGTTAGATGAGTGATTCATCTGGTGGTGGAGTGTGTTCCTGAGCCAGGAGACCCTGGTTCAGGGCTGACAGCATGGCTCAGTTTTGCACTGGGCAGTGCAGAGATGCACTGCCAAGTGCCAGCAACAAAGGGAAAACAGTGTTTATTATTCAGGTGGAGACCTTTCTAGAGCTGCCCTAGTTCACTTTTGCATCTTCCTTGGGAGATGCATAAGGCACTATCCAAATGCTGGTTCTAGCATAAAGTGCTGCAGAATGAGCCATTTCCAAGCAATAGGGACATGGGTGGTGGTGGTGAGGACTATGGAGAAAGAAGGACAAGGAAAGAAATTGGGAGCAAATGATGCAACACTCTCTCATCCCCATATAGATTTGGCTGGTGCTGAACTACCCGTGGTAAAATGTCAGGGAGAGTTGGGCTCAATGTCGGGGAAGCAGTCTTGCGAAGGGGCAGTGCAGGGATGGTTGAAGTAGTATTCGGAGAGATTAGCCACAGAAAAGGTGCAGATGAGGAGATCGGGGGGCAGAACGTGTGCATGTGTATGCTCGTAAGTCCGTACCATTGAGAGGACATTTATGAGAGGACAGAGGAAGGTAAATATTGTGACAAAGTATTTTGCATCCATGCTAATGGAATATATTTTGCAGCCTGTTTCTTAAAGCGAGGACTCTACCTCAGACATCTCTGTATGTGCATGTGTGTGTGCAGACAGACTGGTCTAATTGTCTTGGGTATATTATCTTCTAACATAGTTTTCTACTCTTCTGAAATGCATCGGGTGATTGCAGTTCTTCTCAAGAATAACAAGCCCGTTTGCATATAAGAGTGCAAAAGTCAGTCTCTAAGTGTAAGCATGATGTGCTCAGGCTTTTTTCTACGCTGTTGTAGGAAAAATGTGGAGCTGTTGTGCTTTCAGAGTACACAATTAAACCTCAGTAAAGTTTATTTTCCCTTATGCACAAGTTTTGCTGTTTCTGTTGCATGAGAACAGGCAGCATTTCACTATCTGTTGACTTTTCTGTACATTTTTTTAATGGAAAAGAAAATCAAGTTGTAGGTAATTTGCCATATCAAAGTGAGATGTCTGGTTTTCAGGGCCAGGGTCTGCAGTCCGTTTGCCATCAGAGTTCCTATCAACTTCCACTGGAGTTTTGTGCTTTCTGGCAATGCGTGGATAGTGGGAAATGGCCATCTTGGAAAACATATCAGCTGGTCTTCATCGGTGCTTGGGAAGCCTGGTGTCACATAGTAATATTTTCAGAATGTCAAAATGACAGAAGTAACTTAGGCATCTAGAAGCTGAAGTTCCCCTGGAGTCTCTGCAGATGTTATATTTGTCCTGCGGTATCAGCTGTTTTAACACTGCAAATAGCAGCTGGCCACACCTTCATGCTGTTTGTCGTGCTAGAAAAATGTCTCACATGCCACAAAACCTACGGCAAAGAGTTGTCTGTTTCAGACAGCAACTTCTTTGTCTTTCCAGAATAAATATAACATGTGGTCATGTCTAGAGACCCTCACTATCCCATAGTGCTCAGCTGTCTTTCCCTCCCTCCAAGGGGAAGAGAGGGAGGGGAGGCAGGTGGCTCCCTGCCAGCTTGCCCAGTGGGGAGCTATCAGGAAACCCTGCGTGGCTGACTTCCAGGCAGTACTGTCCCCGTTGCCGCAACTTGGGACCTGGGTACATCGCTGGTGGGAACCGCCCAGCAGACTCTTGCCACCCAGGGTAGCTTGCAGATAGTGAGCGGCACTGGGGACAGAGCTGCAGCAGACAGGGAGCAGAGGAACAGCCCCAGTCCCTGTGGGGAGGGGACAGAGAGCAGAGAAGTCCGGGGCAGTCCTGTGTGGGCAGCATGGGTGAGGGGCTCTCTGCCTGCAGCAGCAGGGGCTAATCG